>NC_143078.1:13196785-13511964 GCF_052426305.1 Pelodiscus sinensis | reverse complement strand
GGCTATGTCAGGATACTGGAAGTATCTTGAAACAGCAATTCCGCATCTTTAAACGGGCCCATTAAGTCTAAATATATTTCAGAATAACGGGAGCGCTATTCAGCATCCCTGTAACCCTCATTCTATGAGCATTAAAGGGATTTATCAGGATAGCTCTTTGTTTTGACATTTGGCTCTGCGTAAACAATGCCAAATTTTCAAATAAGCTATTTCAAAATAACCTTGAAATAATCTATGCAATTTGCAATTGCATACCACAAATTGCATAGCTTATTTCAAGGTAAGGGTGCTGTGTACACACCCCCTAAGTGATGCACAATATAGTAAGGGCAGGCCTACACCACAAACTTACAATCAACATGGCTGTGCCGCTTCTGGTTATGACTCTCTAAACCAGGGCTGCGCAAGATGTGGTCCGCCTTACATTTTGATTGGGCCCACAGACTGCTTCCGGCCACTTTCTATTTACATCCAGCTGCCCATGCCATCGAATTTCCAGATGGTGGCTCAGGCAGCAGGATCCTATTTAAACGGCTCCCAGTCATGGTGTTACCCTGGGATAGGCTGGAGCCGTGAGCCCTTTAAACAGAAGCAATTTAAAAGGCTCACGGTGCTGCCACTACTGCATTGCCTGGCAGCTGTCCAGGGTTGCTGCCGCTATTTAAAGGACTCCTGGTTGTGGCACTACCCCGACATGGGCTGGAGACATGAGCCCTTTAAATAGCCACCACAGCCCCAGGCAGCTGCTAGGCAACACCGGGAGCTGCAAGTCCTTGCTGTGTTTTAATTCAAAGCCTCTGGCCCTAGACAACCCAGGGGAGAGGGGAAACTAGTCCTCAGCCCCACCCCAGACCCCACCCCTTCCAGGGTTTGAGTCAGCCCATTCCCATATACCAAAATTCATTAAGTGCCGCCCCCCGCACCCCACCCCGTGAAAATTATTGCCCACCCCTACTCTAAACTGACAGCTGAGAGTTCGTCCATCATCTTAAGCACTCCAACTCTATAGAGGCAGTAGCTATGTCAGGAGAACCTCTCATGCCAACACAGCACTGTCTATACAAGGAGTTAAAGTTGATATAACTATGTCACTCAGCAGTGTGGATTTTTCACCCCGTGTGATGTACTTGTACTGAAGTATTTAATGTAGACCTGGCCTCAGACAACGTCTCTGTCAAAAGGAGCTTACAATCACATACTTTTTTTTTAAACTAACGCAACAGATCACCAATGATCAGGGTAGATCAATTTATCACATACTAGTGCAAATAAATCTTTTTATAATAGATACACAACAGCACTATTAAGATTTCCAAGGGAGCCAAAAGAAAGTAGATGTTTGGCACAGTGGCTTGGCAGAAATTCTGTGCAGAAAGGACAGCATGACAAGAGGCACAGTGATGAAAGTGGAAAAGGCAATAAGACAGATGGTGTGGCCAAAGCAGAGGAAAAAAGGAAGAAAGCAAGAAGAGAAGAAATTAAATGAAGTGGAGTTGTGCAGAGCCTTAAACACGAAGATGACCTGATCTTGATACAGAGGCAATGGAAAACCAATGAAGGGATTTGAAGATGCAGGAAATGGAATGAAGTGCAGTGCGTATTAGGGATGTTAAGGGCTTCCTTCCCCCCCCCCCCACCCTTACTGTCTTTATCAGACAGAGGGAGCAAGGGGGACGGACCTGGGCTTTGCGCTGCGCTGCGCTGCCCCTTTGAAATACTGCCGTGGAGTCCCCAGCTGACCCCAGGCGCCATGCAGCACTGCTGCTTTGAAACACTGTGGCAGCAATTCCACGGGACAGCGCCACGTAGAGCCCACAATCAGCTGTGTGATGCTGCCCCTTTGAAATGCTGCTGTGGCGTTTCAAAGGGGCAGTGCCGCCCTATCAACTAATCAAATAGTCGATGCAAAAATGCATTGACTACTTGATTAGTTGATTACACGATACTTAACATCCTTAGTGCATATGAAAGATAGTGTTTATATTCTCTCAGTTTCATGGTCTAGGTACCAAGAAAGAAAATGGGGAGGGGAGGAATTCCCCTCATGCTATAGTCCAAAGGTTACGCTTTTCTCCCTTAAGCTAGAGTCTGAGCTCTCTGAAAAAAGAGCAAAACTGGAGGTTATGGTTCCTACAATGGCCATGATCCTTGACTCACACCTGCTGTAATACAAATAATGAAGTCAGGCCAAAGACAGTCTACATCAGTGAAGAATGCAACAGCTGAACAGGCACAGAATTCACAATAAAACCTACCCAGGGGGACCACAATAAAACAAACAGCCTCTTCCTGATCCTAGCATCATGGAAGATAAGTCATCATGTCTCAAGTAGGGATGTAAGCAACTATTCAACTAGTCGTTGCTCCCTCCTCCCCCACTTGCTGCTTCTATCATAAAGAGGCAGCAAGTTGGGGGGAGAAGAGGAGAGGGTGTTGGGGGAAGCTGCCTTAAAGGCCGGTTCCCTTCAGCTCCATGGGAGGGAGCAAGGGCGCACTGACAGCATTCCACCTTTGAAATGTACAAGAGTCCCTGCTGGGGCTCTTGTACATTTCAAAGTGGAAGCATGGCATGTAGCCTGGGTCCAGCAAGGGGAACAGGGAGTCCCCCGCTGGCCCCAGGCTCCATGAGGCATTTCAATCTTTGAAATGCACAAGAGTCCCTGATGGGGGCTTGTCTTTATTTCAAAGGCGGAACATGGCATGGCACTTCTGCCTCTGAAATGTAGAAACAGCCGGGCAGACTCTTGCTACATTTCAAAGTGGAAGCACCCTTATCAACTAATTGAATAGTCAATGGAAATTCCATCAACCATTTGATTAGTTGATTAATCTAATTTTAACATCCCTAGTCTCAAGACACGAAACCTGCATCTATCTTTGCAAGAGCAGTGACAATTAATGCTAAAATGAGCATTTGGAGCCACCAGTGTTCAGTAGTACTATTGAAACCCTGATTAGAACAGGCAAAGCAAGAGGAAAGTGAAGTGTCATTTAATTTTCCTCACAAGAAAAGTCTGACACAGCAGTAGAAGAAACCAAGCATCATAGAATACTGTAACATGTTAAAAGCACAAAAGTTAAAGAGGAACAGACACCAATTAGGCTCATCTTAATACCTGTGTATATTACTGTAAAATACTGCATTAAGTTGAGGCTTTACTATGAAACAGTTACACTGAAAGTCTTGCTTCATCACTGAAAGTTAGAGCTCTCAAAATGCCTTAACAGTTAACTTTCACTGAGTTACTGGAATCTAGATCAATTTGTTACTATTAAGGATCTTCTATAAACCTACTAAAATATACTTAGCACTCAAAATCAACTACAAATAATCAGGAACTTCTTCCATCTTCTGTTTTCAATCAGGTTAGTCTGAGGAGATATGGTCGCTTTCAAAAGCATGTACACTGTTGCCCTCTCCCTCCGTCCTCCTTCCCAACACCTACTAAACATCCTACAAATCAGCAAAACGAAAAAGACTTGTAGCAGAATTTGACCAATTTTATACTAAAAACATATCCATTCTTCTGACATCTCATTTTCTCAAAGTACTAAAAACATTTTACTTGATACCCAAAGTCTTCTAGTACAAGACTTTTAATGTAGTCATTCTGAAAGTTAGTTTCTCTGTTACTGGATCATCTGAATTTGATCAATATTCAGTTCCCCACATACTGCATGTCTCTGGGCATCTCCTAGAACTTACATTTTCATGTTTCATATGTTTAAGTAACCGTAGTTCTCTGTAGGTCCTTTTGGCGTGAATGATGGACTGAAATGGTCTAGACAGTTTTTTCACAGCCACTCGCAACCCAGTTTTTCTGTCAAAGGCAGAGCTACAATTAAAAAAATAAAATAAAGTTACCAAATATACTATAAAAATACTTTAAAAAGTAGTAACCACATAGTGAGACCAAAATAACCCACTTTCCACTCTTCCCATTGAAATTAATTCATTAAATACCCTGTGCCACATTTTAAAAAGCCACGTTTCCACACCTATGTTTTGTTTCAAAGGAAAAGTGGAAAATCACAAGGTGAACCCTTTGCATCAGGATTAGTGGCAGGGAAAGGGGTTTTGAAGAAGAGAGGAGTACACTGTACTTTAAGAAAACCATCTGTTGCATATCCTAAAAGCATTTGTACATAACATTTTAATGTACTTGGAATTAAGATGTGACAATCACAAATGCAGTCTCATTTTTTAAAAAAAATCAATATTCCAAGAGATAATCAAAGTCTTCAAGTCTTTTTTAGCTGCAGAGTCTGGGCTTGTAAAAACTAGTAATTTAGAAGGAAGCATTCTACAAGCTTCCTCGAGCATTTCAGAGAATGACGACAAATCTTTTCGGAAACTTCATTTCAGTTTAATTCAACTAGTTCAGGTCAATTACTAGCTCAAAGTTAAGAAACAGATTGAGAACTGAAAAAGCAGGAGAGCTTTTTTTTCCCCCACTTACAATCTCTAGTTCTAAAATCTTGAAGGATATTGTAAACAGATAAAGTCAATTCAATAACTATGTAGGCTACTTTTTTAAATAAAAGTTTATTTTAAATGAAAAATACATTTTGATAAATTCTTCATATGTATCAGCACATTTAAAGCAATTTTATTTCACTAATCAAAGCATAACTCTTTTGGTCATTTTAAATAAATTTCAGCTTCCATCCAAATAGAACTTGACATGAATCAAGAATAAAAAGTTAATTTACAAATTAAAAAAATACATCATTCACCATTGTTAACAAAATAAAACAAATAAAAATTGAAGAGTCTCAGTGTCTGTTAAGCTATATAACAGTTTAAAAATGTGTCCAGATGTAATGTATCTTCCTGCTTAGCAAAAAACAGTACCAAATGTATGTAAAGACTATACCTTAGTTGTAAATACATGTTTTAATGGTTATCAATTAATGCGATTCATCTTCTCTTCAGGGAAAAAAAGGTACAAATGCAAAACAAGATTAAAACTGATTATTTACAATCAAGATTTCATGCCAGCTGTTTTAATTCACTTTTGATTTCGATCAATCCATCCTGAATGTCATCACAAAAGATATTTACATATATGAAAAGCATTATTCTATTAAACCTACAATACATCCCTACACAAATATTCCAGAGCCCTGAGAATTTTGGAATCTAGGCACCAACAAAAGATGGCTATTTACTATGAACAACTAAATTTCCCTTTCCCTTTTTGATTATGTCTGAATCTAGCTTCTTCTGCTTTATTAAAAAAAGAGAAAGAAAATGTGAAACTGATGATTTTATACTCAACGGTAAAATAATGGAGAAAGGGTGCAGAAAGTAGAAGAGATGCCAGGAGTATTGGGAAATCATTTGTTCATTTCATAGAACTTTTATTCAAACCGGCCTGCCTCTCATTTCTACATGAAATCCATACAAACCATTTCCCTTCATAATCATGAAAAGGAAGGGAAAGCTCAAGTTTACAAGTTCAAAGAGGGAAGCAAGGTCAGTAATGGAAAGTCCATCACCACATCCTACAGAAGAGAAGTCTCAGGAGAAAAACATATGCATACTAAAGTCAGAAATAAAAATTAAATATAACTCACTTCCAAACATAGTGTATTTATCTTCTATAAAATGAAGTCACAATACTTAGTGTAACCTGCTACATTTCATTTATGAAAAATACCCCTATTAAAATCCATGCATACTTTCTACTCCAAGTGCTAAAAAGAAGATTATGAAAAACTGGGCAACTATGCAGCCAAACACCTAACTTTTTTTTCATGCAGCAAAGATAGTCTTCTATACATTCTCTATTTTGTATTACCGTGATATGAAAGGAGTACTTTCAGTCTTCCTCTGTAGAAGAGCAGTAGCCCTGTCTGCAGCTCACAGGAAGAAATATGGAAATAGAGCTGGAAAAGTCTACAGGAGATCACAGAATCCTCAGACTGCTGTAGTTGAATTACTAACATTGCTTTGGGTTATTCAAAATGTGTTTGAAATGTACTATGCTCTTCATCATTTATGTGTATTAATGTACTTCCTACACTTCACTAACCGGACAGTCAAAATAAACCAGTAATGGTTTCATTTTGTTTTGATTCATTTCATCTCAAGTTCTCATGCACAATTACGATGCATCAATATTGAAGTAGCAAACCCTGCAAAGGAATATTTCAAATACCATTTTCATTTTACAGTTCCATGAAAACTTTAAAAATAGAAAAAAAATTAATTCAAAATCTATACACAGGAGTATCAATTTAATGAGGGATGAAGTGTTTTCCAAATATACTTCACAGCTCCAAAATAAAATCTTAGCCATCGTAATTCAACCTAGAACCAAACTAACGATCCTGTCCCAAACTAACGTCCCTACGCTCTAAATATTTCTTTTCAATATGCTCCTCCAACTGAAAAATATTTTATCCTAAAAACACTTCTATATTGTTCTCTACAATTAGGCTCCTTTATGGAAAAGAGCAGTAAGCTAGAAAGCTTTAAAGAAAGATCTCACCCAGGCTTTGTTTTAGCTGTTTAGGCTATAAGAACACTACAGAGCTTAGAGTACTGTATTACAGGTGCCATGATGTAGCCATGCTATTGTGAGCTCTCTAGTGTACCCCCTCTAAGCCAACAGGAGAGAATGCTCTCCCATCAACTTAATTAATCTACTCGCAACGAGCAGCCGCAACGATTTCTACAGAAGAAGATCTACTGCTGACACAGCTCTAGACCCAGGCGCTTAGGTCAGTGTAATTATGCTGCTCAGGGGCCTGGCTTATTCATACCCTTGAGTGACATAAGTTATATCAACTAAGTGATAGTGTAGACATAGTCCTAGATAGTTCCCTCTCTGAAGAGCTTACATTTATTAGGGCTGTGGTCCCCAAACTTATCATGGTTATGCTCAGGGCTCGCCAAACCGCAGTGAGCCCTGCTTGCCAGCCGCGCTGTCCGGCGATCTACTCATGGACAGATTGTTCTGCGCATGCGCAGATCGCCCGAACCCGGCTCTTGCGGGTTGTAATCTACTCGCCACAGGCGAGTAGACTGCATTATTTGTCGAGCCCTGGTTATGCTCCCCTTACCTACATTTATATCCTTCCCCAAGAGCAGGAGCCATGTCTTGCCCCTCTGAACATTTCTCTGCACTCCACAGGGGAGCACAACCCAGTTTTACATCCACGGGCTGCCTCGCCTGCCAGGGAAGCTAGAGGCTTCTGATTTAGAGCAAGGCTGGGGAAAGGAGGCGGACAGTCCGTGGTGGAGAAGGAACAGGTTAAGAACTATTTAGAAAAGTTAGATATGCACAAATCCACGGGACCGGATTTAATACATCTGAGGGAGGTAGCAGATGTGACTGCAGAGCCTTTGGCCATTATCTGTGAAAACTCATGGAGATCGGGGGAGGTCCCAGACAATTGCAAAAAGGCAAATGTGGTGCCCATCTATAAAAAAGGGAAGAAGAATAATCTAGAGAACTTCAGAGCAGTCAGTCTCACCTCAGTTCTCAGAAAAATCATGGAGGGGATCCTCACGGAATCTATTTTGAAGCACTTGGAAGAAAGGAATAGTCAACATGGATTCACCAAGAGCAAGTTATATCTGACCAACCTGATTGCCTTCTATGAGGAGGTAACTGGCTCTGTGGACATAGGGAAGGTGGTGGACATGATATACCTTGACTTTAGTAAAGCTTCTGATATGGTCTCCCACAGTATTTTTGCCAGCAAGTTAAGGAAGTATGGACTGGATAAATGGACTGTAAGGGTATGTCTACACTGCCACCTTAGTTCGAACTAGGGTGGCTAATGTAGGCATTTGAACTTGCAAATGAAGCCTGGGATTTAAAGATTCCGGGCTTCATTTGCATGTTCCTGGGTGGGCGCCATTTTTAAATGCCCCTAGTTCGAACTACCTGCCCACGGCTACACACGGCATGGACTAGGTAGTTCGAATTAAAGCACCTAATTTGAACTACCGTTAAACCTCCTTACAGGAGGAATAATTGACTATTCGATTAATCAATTACTTGATATTTTACATCCCTAGTTGGTGGTCAGTTTCAAGCAGAGTGCCCCAAGGATTGGTTCTGGGGCTGGTTTTGTTCAACATCTTTATTAAAGACCTGCATGAGGGGAAGGATTGCACCCTCAGCAAGGATTGCATCAAGCTGGGGGAGAGGTAGCTACACTGGAGGGTAGGGATAGGGTCCAGAGTGACCTAGACAAATTGAAGGATTGGTCCAAAAGAAATCTGATGAGGTTCAACAAAGACAAGTACAGCATCCTGCAAGTGGGATGGAAGAATCCCAAGCACTGTTACAGACTGGGGACCAACTGACTAAGCATCAGTTCAGCAGTAAAAGATCTGGGGATTACTGTGGAAGAGAAGCTGGATATGAGTCAACAGTGTGCCCTTGTAGCCAAGAAGGCTAATGGCATATTGGGGTGCATTAGGAGGAGCACTGCCAGCAGATCTAGAGAAGTGATTATTCCCCCTCATCCAGCATTAGTAAGGCCACCTCTGCAGTATTGTATCCAATTCTGAGTGTGGGGGCACTGCGGCAGGACAGTACCCAAAGGGGAGGATGCTATGGTCTGGGAGGGATGTGCATCCTAACACAGGGGTAGAGGGAAAAATAGATAGCAGGTGAGACACCAGTTAAAAGGGGGTGCTCCAGAGCTGAAAAGCTAATTCCCAGAGTGTCCAGCGGGAGGTGCCCATTGTGTTGTTACCACCGTGTTATACACAGCCTTAAAATGCAGTATATTTCAGCTGAAAAAGATGGTTGAAGAAGAGAACCTCCTTACACAAAACAGACATTTCAAATCCTATGTTTTAGAAAGAAACATGAGTTTAGTATTTACATATCTATCTTGAATCACAGTTTCTAAGATTCACAATTTCTAAGATGCAATTCAGGAAATTGCTTCATTACTTTCTAACTTACCAGATTACATATCACTTTTGAGTTGTGACTGTATGTCACTTAAACCCTTGAAAAACAACTACAAAACAAATCGAGAGAACTACTGTGTCAAAGTTTTTTCAGGGGTCCGATATAAAGAACTGGCAACTCAGGTAGAGTTTGTTTAGAAATTGGATAACCAATTATCATTCTCAAGTTTAGCTACCAATAAGGTTGTTCTGATTATCACTAGCGGCTATGCAAGCAAACATGCCAGCAAACATGCTACTCTACTGACCAAGTTTTAGCAGTAGCCTCTTTTTTGTCTTGAAGATAACTGGTCATTTTTTAAAGACTAACAACCCCATTGTGCAAACAGGAAATCTAAGGCCCTCAAAATGTCTGAGAGTCCTGTTTATATATTACTAAAACCACAGTCACTCACAAGTGCAGTCACTGTATGTTTGGCAATTAACACACATTCAGCGCTTAGCTATAAAAAGGCATTTATTTCAGCACCTCTTCCCAGACTGTGTTTGATCATATTAAGTTAGCACCAGTTTGCAAAAAGCTACAATACCAGATTACCCATAAATATTACTTTGCTTTACACTAGGTACTTCAGGATGAGAAATGACTCACTCTACACTTCTTAAAATTCAAGTTCAAACTCCTTGACCTCATTGTCAAGACTCTGCCCACCTCCTCCCCATGTGTATGACTTGTCTTCTGCCACTACACCCTTATTTGCATGCCACCAGCCTTACTAAAATATTTTCAGGCTCCTCCCACTGAACTCTATGGCTCCTTTCATGCCACACCCCTCACCTGAAACACTCTTCTCCCCCAATGAAATAAACAATCTTGCTCTCTTCAAAGTCCCTCCCATACTCATTTCTTTTGGCTAATCTTTCACAGTTTAACATGCAATCCCCACATGGATACTTCACCCTATAAACTAATGAAGCTATTTCTCCTTCAGGTTGGAAAGGTAAAAAGAATAATTTCCATTTTATTATTGTTTTTATTTGAAAGGCACTCAGATACCTTGGTGATGGATTGGCGAGAGTGAAGATGGATGCTATTCCAAAAATACTTAAGTAGCAATGATTTTGCAAACTATTTGGTAAGACATTTGAGGTTTTTACTTAATTTCCCCTTATAAATTTTCCATTTACACTTCCTTAAATTTGCAGTAGTTTTTTTTTCTTTATAGCTAAAGAGAACTTGCTATGTATGTAAAGAAACTCAGAGTCGGGATCTGATACTTTATCAGTTGTCAAAAATTAGTCAAAAATCAAACTCAGTATTGTACACATAATTTATAAAATTATTTCCCAAACTAAGTATGGCCTTTAAGAGGACATTTATGGATTAAGGCCCTGTATACATTAGGTATTTTAACCATCTGGTATTTGTGTAAATGTGTAACTGCTTGAAATCAGGGATGTAATATAATAGTCAATTAATAGGGATGTGAACAACTAGTCAACTATCCAATAAGCAAATGCTTATCGGATAGTGACACACTAATTGACTAGTAGCTTCCCCTCCCCCCCACCTTTGCTGCCTCTATCAGAAAGAGGTAGGGGGGAAAAGAAAGGGGTGATTCAAAGCTGCAGCACCACGTGGAATCCAGAGTCCTGGGCTCCATGCGGCACTGCTGATTTGAAATGCCGTGGGGAGCATGAGGTCAGTGGGACTGCTTGAGTCCCCCGCTGGTCCCATGCTCCTGGCAACACTTTCACATTTGATAAACAAAAGCTTACAAGTTAATACTATATACTACACACATTACCCCTACCTTCCCGCCAGTAAATTTTTTGCAGGCTAGCCAGCAGCCCATCTCAGTCCTGGCTTGGGCTGGGTCCAGGACCTACCTCCACTGCGGCTCTGCATTTTAAGTATATTAGGAGCCAGGCAGCCTCAGTTCCGGCTCGTGCTGGGTCCAGGAGCTCACACCCCATTCTGGACAAGGGCTGCTGCCACTCTGCACTGCTGCCTCTGTATCAGAGGCAACAGCACAGGATGACAGGCTGCCGGTCTGTGAGGGGACCTGGTTTTTAAACTGGCTCCCATTGCAGACCAGCTCCCGCCTGGCACCCCATACTGCTGCCTCTGATACAGAGGCAGCACAAAGTGGCATAGGGCTCCTCAGGAGTGGGGTGGGAGCACACTGGCTGCTGGTCCTGCCCCCAGGGACTAGAGAACAGTTGAGGAACCAATAAGAATTCATGAGGTTAATCAACTATTCAATTAACTGATATTTAACATCCCTCCTTGAAATTCTAGCAGTTACATATTTACACATGGGGCAGGGGAGGGTGCAGACAGCTCTGCAAGAGCTGATATGCATGCAGAGCTGGCATAAAAGCTGCTTCCTACATGTATTTGCTCCTGTCTGCCCCTCCCGTCCTCGCTGCTTCTCTGAGAGGCAGCAAAAGGGAGGGCAGACAGTTCCACAGAGCCAGCACATATGGAGAGCCATCTTAAAAGCTGGCTCTCTGTGCATGCCAGCTCCTACCTGCCCCCTCATGCTCCAGCCTCAGTGGGAGGTGGCAGGAGGAGGGCAGGCAGCTCTGCAGGAGCCAGCACATGAGGGGAGCCAGCTTAAAAGCCACAATGGCTCCATCTCCGTGCCCCCCAACTCGATGTCTCTGATACAGAGAGGCAGCAGGGGGAGAAGGGGGGGGAGATGCATGTAGTTGATAGGATAAACCCAGGCTTATCCATTAATCAGGTAGTCGACTACACATTGACATCCCTAGAATACATTTGTAAAAACACATTGCTTGGAACACCTTTTGCAGTGCTGTAAAACACTTCATATCTACACACAACAGATGTTCAACACATTGTAGAAGCCAATCAAGATGCTGAAACATCAGTGACAGTTTTTAGTTTGGATCTATTTCTCCCCAATATGGTCAGGAAGTCACAAGAGTTGCATCAGCATCATTTAGTCACTTTTCCCCAATTCCTTTCTCCAGTGAAATACCTTACATTTGGAACCATAATATCCTATACCTACAACCATGAAGAGGCATTCTAAAATGGGGTTTCAGGAGCCCCAGAAGGCACCAATGCCAACATGTTTGTAGCTTGCACTTCATGGGAGTGCATAAGAAGAAATCAAACAGCTAGGTTACATAAAAAAGCTAAATTGTTGCAGGAGTAGGCAGCATAAACATTTCACACAACAGGTGTTACTGACATGGTTTCATAATTTTGTGTAGGCAACTTCACTGACTACATCACTGCTTCCTAGACTTTTGAAAATTGATCTGTCCATCTTGTATCTCCAAATCTTAAGTACACATCTTCCATCTATTCTTTAAGTCAAAGATGAGACGTAAGAACAACTGTGCCCTATAATTTAGGGAACAGTAATCCAGCAGTTCCCAACCACTGCTCCGTAGACTGATGTCGGGCTACAGCACACTGCCAGGCTCCACCTATGCTGGCTGCTCCAGGCCAACGTGGTGGGCGGCTGCCACAGCTGAAGCCAGCTGTTCGTGTCGGCTCAGCAGGCCGGGGCTGGGGTACATTTTGGCAGACTAGGAACATTTTATTTGCATACTCATTTGCATCATGAATATGCAAGAATGCAAATAAATGTTACTGGTCCATCAAAAGTTTGTAAATGGTTTTTCCGCTCCAAGATCTAAAAAGGTTTGGGAACCACTATACAATTCTACCTGACAGTTCAGTTACTTATGTTTGGGAAAGAGTCTTCTCAATAACAATCAAGACATTCATCTTGTTTAACCCCCTCACTGTCGTATGCACATAGTGACGGGTGATAATACATTTCATCTCTATCACTGTGCGGGGAGTTTTCGGGCTTGAGGATGTTAATCACACTAAAATCATAATCCTGTATTTGCAATGAAAATTAATTTGATGCTTCAGTCAACACAGGGACTTTATACTAGGATCAGGAAGGAAAAGATGTGCCACACTGGAGCAAATCCTTTTGTGAATTCAATAAACTTTGATAATCAGCAACTATCAGCTACATGTTTGAAGCTGCTTCCAACAGAAAATACAGCTTACTCTGCTACTAATGCAATTGCACAATCTCTGAAGGTTCCGACACTCTGAAACAGGAAGTTAATGATGCAAATCCTTATGTTATATGGGTAATGGAAGGAAATATTTTTAAGTAATGCAAGCATTTTTTTTTTGAAAGCACAATGGGGGTTTGGAAGTAGGAGGAGATCTTGCTCATTATATTTCTAGTGTTGACCCTGCTGCAAGGCACTGAGCACCCTCAACTCATCATCTCAGGAAATAATCATCAACCAGCAAGGTCAAGCTCTTATCTTAGTACAGTACAGGCAGTCCCCGGGTTACGTACAAGATAGGGACTGTAGGTTTGTTCTTAAGTTGAATTTGTATGTAAGTCGGAACTGGTACATATTGTAGGGGAAACTCTAGCCAAACATTTCTCCAGAGCTCAGTTTTATTCTCCCACACCTCACTTCCCTCAATCCTTTATTCTCAAGCTGAGGTGTCTGCTGAGAAAAGCCGCTCCGCATCTCCCTGATCTGCTGGGGGGGCGGGGCTAGCTTCGCGTCTCCCTGGTCTGCTGGGGGGGAAGCAGCTAGTGCGGGGTTGCCTCACCCCATTTGTAAGTAGGGATCCGATGTAAGTCGGATCCATGTAACCCGGGGACTGCCTGTACTACAATTACACTTAGCATTTCTATACCAAAAATTTAGGGGGAATGCATTCGGTTAGTCAGCTGTCATACCAATTATTCATGCTGCTAGAACCTGTTTAACCTTTATACAAAGTATAAAAGACAAATGCTTAATATACTTTACTACAAACAAAGCAGTTTTAATAGATCTTATTTAAATGGAACAATATTGTAGAATATAATCAGCCTTTTTTAAAAGCAAACATCTGACAGGTTTTTTTAAAGCTACAATATATACATAGCAATTACTTTTCTTCATTCATATTTACTGTGAGCCCTGCACTATAGGTATAAATTTACAAATTGCATATAACTTCATTAATGCATGCTCACATCACAAATTAGGAGACCATTGTGTGGAAGCACTATTACAAAATCTTTATCGGGGTTTGACATAGTGGGTGAAAATCTTTAGACACTAAATGTGTTCATACAGCATTAATGTATCTTTTAAAAAACGGTAAAGACACCTAAAAAAGCTTTCATGCATCACTGTGATTTGACAACACCACTGAGGATAGTCAAGTAGATCAACTCATTTCTTTTTTTATATTATTGAAGAACAAAACTAATAAGTACTGTTGCATTAGCAAATGAGCAAAAATACTTGATATACCATGGGAGCTCAGCATCTTTGATTATGCTGCTGTAATTACAAGCAATTCAAACTATAGATACACGTCTTGTGTGTATTGGTTATACACATCTTATCTGTATTAGTTTAACTAAGGATTAAAGACCAGAATATTTTTCTTTGGGGTTATGTCCACGCTTTCACAGATCTGACAGCAGGACTAATGCCTAATTTTCTCAATCAGGAAAGACCACAAAATTTCCCCTCTGTTAACCTCCCATGCCCAATTGTTACCTGTAAAAGCACTGCTGGCAAGGCAAAAAAGAGAACCTCACAACCTTTTCCACCATCTCATTGTCACATAACAACCAATCACTCTTTAAAGTTACCCCAAATGCAACTTGTTCTGCAGCTCCAAGATGAAACTGTCATCCTGTTCTACAAAGCAAATTGCAGGGATTTGGCACACTCCACCTTTCAGTAACTCAAGTGGGGGAGGAGGAAAGTTTGTGCATTAATATCCTGGAGGAAAAGGGGGACAAGAGGAGTGTTCCCTGTAAACTGTACTAAAGAGATTCAATGCCAATGAGCTGATTAACAGTGCTTACAGCTAGGTTTTGTTTCCAATGATGTGGTGGGGACTTAGGGACCTAGAGAGGGGACAGGTCTGCACCTCCCCTCAAGGGACCTCGGGCCGCCTCCGAGCTCCCTCACCACTTCTACATGTCTTGGTTCACATACAAATTTATTCAGCCCATGGTTAGAAAAAATGGTACATGAACAGAAAAGACTAGAGGGAATATTAGACAAGACTCTGAAATTGCGTTTACCAGCCCCTGTCATGCGGTGCCATCTGGGGCACAGCACCAGCCAGACACTAGTTCTGCAGCGGTTTCTCCACTAACCCAGGGATGAAAATCCCCCGTGGGCAAGGCCGATTCAATCAGATCGGGGGCAGAAGGCGGGGAATGAACCCCAGCGAGCTGAGGGGTGTCCCCAGCGAGCTGAGGGGGTCCCCCCCCGAGCTGAGGGGGTCCCCCCCCCAGCTCCCCTTCAACTCATTCAGCGCCCTGCACGTGCACCGCCCGCCGGCATGTAGGAGCGGGGGAGAAGCCAGGCCAGACTCCCCCCCCCCCAGCCCGAGAGCGGAGCCCGCTGAGGAAGGGGTGCAGCTCAGGCTGGCAGCCCCCCCCCCCCACACTCACCAGACGGAGCCGTAGGCCCCGGAGCCCACCGGGGACAGGTTCTGGTAGCGCTCGGGCACCTCCCAGACCGTCTTGTTCAGCTCCTGCCGGTAGAACTTGGGCCGCTCCAGAGACATCGCGGCTCCGCGGCCCGCCCCGCCCGGCCAGGCGGGAGGGGGGACTCCGCCAGCGGCCCCAGCAGGGACGCCTCCTCCCCTGCCCCCTAGAGAGGGGACAGGTCTGCACCTCTCCTCCCCCCCCCCGCTCCGAGCTCCCTCAGCACGGCCCGGGCCGGGCCCCGTTGGCAGCCTCCGCGCGCCCCGGGCCGGGGGGTGTCTCGTGCAGCGGCGCCCGGGGCTGTCTCGCGCTGGCTGGGCTGGGATTCTCCTCACGCGCCCCGCGGCGCTGTCACCCCACGGGGCGGGACAGCGCGTGGACGGGAGGAAGGGGGGGGGGAGGGTCCTTAAAGGCACCAGATGTGAGTTGGTGGCGGGGGGGGGACTCCTCTCACAAACAGACCAGGGCAGGCGACGCGGGCGATGCCGGAGTGACCTCCCCCTCCCGGCCCAGTGGCACTGCCCAGGCTGCGTCAGGCGGCGCCGCCTGCGCCTCCCGGAGCGCAGACCAATCGATCGCGCCCCCTCCCCTGGCCCCGCCTCGCGAGAGCCTAGGCGCGAAGAGCGGCCATGACCCAATATGGAACCAGCGGCCGGGCGCTCCTGTCTCGCGAGAGCGACCTGCGACCCGGCGGGGGGCGGAGCGAGGCGGAGCCGCGCGGCCTGGCCGCAGGGGAGGACGCTGGCACGGGGCCCGGCCTGGCTGCCCAGCCCTGGCGGCTGGCCACGTCCCCGCGGCCGTGCAGAGCCAGTGCCCGCCCCTGCCCCAGTGTGTCTGCCGCGTCCCCTCCCGCCCCTGCCTCTGCCTGGGGGGGGCACTGTGCCCCTGCCTCTGCCTGGGGGGGGCACTGTGCCCCTGCCTGGGGGGGGGACACGTCCCCGCCCGCCCCTGCCTGGGGGGGCACTCTGCCCCTGCCTGGGGGGGGCACTGTGCCCCTGCCTCTGCCCGGGGGGGGCACTGTGCCCCTGCCTCTGCCCGGGGGGGGCACTGTGCCCCTGCCTCTGCCGGGGGGGGCACTGTGCCCCTGCCTCTGCCGGGGGGGGCACTGTGCCCCTGCCTGGGGGGGCACTGTGCCCCTGCCTCTGCCGGGGGGGGCACTGTGCCCCTGCCTGGGGGGGACACGTCCCCGCCCGCCCCTGCCTGGGGGGGCACTCTGCCCCTGCCTGGGGGGGCACTGTGCCCCTGCCCCTGCCTGGGGAGGGCACTGTGCCCCTGCCTGGGGGGGGCACTGTGCCCCTGCCTCTGCCTGGGGGGGGTACTGCCCCTGCCCCAGTGTTCTGCCGCGTCCCCTCCCGCCCGCCTCTGCCGGGGGGGGCACTGTGCCCCTGCCTGGGGGGGGGGTACTCTGCCTCTGCCTGGGGGGGGACACGTCCCCGCCCCTGCCTCTGCCTGGGGGGCGTACTGCCCCTGCCCCAGTGTGTCTGCCGCCTCCCGCCCGCCCCTGCCTTGGGGGGGCACTGTGCCCCTGCTTCTGCCTGGGGGGGCACTGCCACTGCCCCAGTGTGTCTGCCGTGTCCCCTTCTGGGCACTGTGCCCCTGCCTTGGGGGGGGGCAGTTCTCACGCCCGCACCTTGCTACGGGCTGGGCTGCAGGCCCCAGTTCAAGTCAGTGGGGCTTCGGCCTGTGCTGAGAACAGGCCCGCGCTCAGTCAGGCACCAGCGGGGGGACTGTCACGGGCCCAGGCTGCCGGTCACGGGCGGGGGCCTCGCCTGGACCCCGCTGGATTTCCCTGGGCAGGCGGGGAGGACGCTTAGAGGCGCTGTTGCCCCAGACGGACGCGCCTCCCTGGACGGCCCCGCAGCGGCTGAGCGCAGCGCCCCCTTGGTTGGACTCGGGGGGCGGGGGGGGGTGCAGTCCCCGTTCCTGTGTTTCTCTCGTGCACGTTTCCCCGGGTGGCTGGGCCCCGCAGTCACCCCGCGGCTTGGAAAAGGGGGGGGGTGCAGCCGACACCCACGACCTGCGTTGCGAGGGGGCATTAAAACACCGGCTGGGGGGTGGCTGGTTGGTGCGTTACGCGCCGCGGCGTGCAGCGGGTACGTGTCCATTCATCCTCCAGCTACCCAGTGCACAGCCCCGAGGGGGGGGTCAGACCGGGCTCCCCGTGGGGCTGGGGAGAGCGGAGCCGGGCGCTCCATGGGGGGGGGTCTGGCCGCCGCGGAGGAGCGGGGGGAGTATCCCGAGCACCGCGCGCCCCGCCCCGGGGTTGGCAGTTGGCCAGGCCCGGCGTGTCTCGAAGCTCAGGCTGCCGCAGGTGAGCGCGGGGGTCCCCTGTTCCCGGCAGCATGCGCGGAGTTTGTCCCCGCCCAGGGCCGGGCCAGTGGGGGGGGGGGGGGGCCGGCAGGGAGCCGGGGTCAGTGCCCCCCAGTCCCTTTGTAGAGCTGCCCGGCCACAGGGATCTGTGGACAGGAGTCCTGTGACCCCCAATGAAGTGGCCCTGGGGGCTGCAACAGCAGAGGGGGAGCTAACACCACTGCCACTTATGCCACCATTGCTCCGTGGACAGAGGACCTCCCGGCCACACTGCCCTGGCATGACACCCGCGGCGTGGGTGCACAAGTGCTGGTGATGCTGCACCGCCAGGTTTGAAGTGGTGGCCATTACAGGCGTCACAGTGTGGTTCAATGGCTCTCAGAAGAACCCCCCCCCCCCCTTGTACAAATTGTTTCAGCACCCTTCTCAGATGGAGTTACATCAGAGATGGATTTTTCCCTGGGCTTAGTCATTTAAACATTTCTTTTCAATGGGACACTCCAGTTCAATGACCCTCCTTTTTATCTTCAGTGTCATGGGTAATGTCAGTGGCTTTGATTCCTTCCTCTTGCCTTCATTATTCCTGTGTTTTTGACTGTCCATGATCAGGGTGACTGCATGGAGCCAGATGCTGAGACTGTCAGTGCTCCCAGGCAGCTAGGGAAGTACAAAATCAAGAGAGGCATATACACTGAGGAGCACTTTCAAAAGAACTATGAGAGAAACACACCCTCCCTAAGGAACAGGGACTTCATATTCCCCCGAGTCCAACGAAGGGTACACTGCCGGTGAGTAATATGCCAGGAATTATTTAGCAGATATGAAGAAGCTGAGGAGCCTGGTCAGGTACCAATCTAAACGCAACTACTGACCCTCCTGCTGCCCACAGCTCAGTACAAAAACACAGAGGGGACTGATACAAACCGAATCAAAGTGCCAAACCAGTGCTCTGTGTTTGGAGCAGCTAAGCAGAGACTGCTGTATGTGTTTGCCACCCAAGATGGAAAATGTTTTTGTGGCCCTCCAAACAACCAAGCAAAACAAAACAAAAGTCATCAAGCAAAAGTGTTGAGAAAAACACATACACCAAACAAGGATATGTGACTTCTGAATGGAAGATTTAGTGCCCACAAATCAGGGGTGGGGAACCTGGGGGCAGGATGCAGCCCCCAGATTGTATGAATCCAGCCCCCTTGGCTCATGACTCCCTTCCTGCCCCCAGCACTGGGGTGACCACACTAGCACTCTACCCCTGCCTCCCCCCCCCCATCCCTACCACCTCACCACAGGGCTTGAGCACACAAAATCTACTAGCCTGGACCCCCCTTAGGCTCTGGCGTGTGAGGAGGATGTGGGGAGTGTCTTTCTGCTTCTCATTTGGGGGCCATGTCAGTGAGAGTTGGGTGGAGATTTGCACTTTTCACCCACTAAATTTTCTGTAGGTCACCAGCCCCCGACCCAAAAAAGGTTCCTCACCCCTACCCCAAATGATAGTGTGCAGGGGGTCACCCACGTCTAAGGCCATGTGAGTCAAGCTTACCACAGCACTGGGAGAGTCGCTTCCAACAAACCACAATAGTCTGTTCATTTCACCGTTGTGATAATGGAGTACCTCTGCATAGTGTGGATGGATTCTGCTAATTGTTTCAGACTCCTCTGCACCTTCCTTCAATCCTAGCTGGCAGCCACAGACAAAAAGTTACACTGGTTTTTTTCTGGCAATTGTGTTTGCTATTTTGTTTAAATTCTCTCAAGTACCACGTTCAGTTCCCGACTAGAGATAAGATTTCCTAAGAGTATGGCAGAACTTGTACTACCTTCCTTCTGCCTTACTCTGTAGCTGTGTTGCTGCACTGTGATATTCCTGCTAGGATGGGTAAGGTGAGTATGCACATTCAGTATCAGTTAATATAACCCCAGCCTGTTCTTCCCATTCCGGACTTATATGCCACCTGGGCGCTCCAGTGGCGATTTAAAGCGTCCAGGGCTCTGGATGCTGCTGTGGCAGCGGTGGCTGGAAGTCCCAGGCTCTTTTGAATCACTGGGCCTGAGAGCAGTTGCCCTTTGCTGCCACCACCACCACTCGACAGCAGACCTACTTGGTTCTGTTCACTCCTTCCAAAGCATCTAGCACTGATTACTGTTAGAGGACAAGGTATTAGGTTTACATGGACTAGGGATGTTAAATATCGGTTAATTGAATAGTCGAGTAACCTCATGAATTCTTATCGGGTAGTCAACTAGTCAATAGTCCCCTTGCTGGCGGGGCTGGCAACCTCTGTATCAGAGGCAGCAGCACGAGGTGCCAGGCAGGAACTGGTCCACAGCAGCTTGGGGTAGCAGCAGACCCTATCTAGGGGGGTCGGAGCGCCTGGACACAGCACAAGCCAGAACTAAGTTGGGCTGCCTGACTCGTAATATACTTTAAATGAAGAGCCACAGGAGGGTTAGGTCCCGGACCCGGCGTGAGCCAGGACTGAGCTGGGCTGCTGGCCAGCCTGCTAAAATATTTACTTGCAAGGGAATGGGAGAGGGAAATGCGTGTAGTCTATAGCATTAATCTGTAAGCTTGTGCTTATTGATTAATCGGTTAATCGACTACACTATTACATCCCTAACCTGGACCATTAGTCTAATCCTAGTATGGCTGTACTTACATTCTTAAGAACATTAAGTCTGACATCCATTAGTCTGCCATTCCCATATTACAGAACATAGTACAGGAAACACATTGGACTGTTCCCTTGATAGATGGACTAGGTGACTAAAATTGTTTTTTGCCCCAGTTTTCAAGGATTTTACGATGTTCAGATTTCTACTTTCATCAGAATAGCAAGAATCAAAGCACTATCATCCTGTGACGGGGCATCCGAGCCCCGCACTCCCGCTGAAGCGCCACCGTCTCAGGGAGGAGGGCGAGCAGCACGACAGTGGCCCGACAGTGCGTGCGCCAGCACTCTGGGCCACTCGGACATGGCTGCAGGGAGTACGTGTGGGGTGGGGTGGGGTGAGAGGAGGTGTCTGCCGTGCGGCACGCTCGGCATCCTCTGTGGTGTGGCATTTAAAAATGGCACGCCGCATGAGCAAGGGGAGAGGAAGGAGGACAGCTGCGGGGAAGAGAGTCCCAGCAGCAAGGACCAAGAGGTGGAGGGTGGCTGCGGGGAAGGAAGTCCTGGCAGCAACGGCTGGAGGAGGGTAAGGGTGGAAGCCCTGAGCAAAAGCCTTCCAAGACTGGACCGTGAAGGAGCTGAGGACTTGGGCGACCAGCATGGCCTCTTGGAAAAGCCTGCGAGTTGATGTGTTACAGGCGGCATCCCCGTCAACCAAAGGGGGGAGTGCAGTTTTCTACCCCTCATGGCCCTGGGTCGGGTCCTGCTGGAGGTTTTGTTGGCAGTGTGCCAACTGAGGCACTGCAGAGGTGAATAGAGGCACCCTGAGGTGAATAAGGATATGATACTCAAAGAATATCGATTCGGCTGAGGGTACTAGGACCGCGGGTCTCAGGGCGAACCGCATGGAACACTGGTGAAACGGGTGGAGGGAACATAGCCAAATTGCAAGGACGGTGGAGGAAAACACCATCGAGTGCCCCTCCTTGGGGTAGGGGCTACAGAAAAGAGGGAGGTGCATGCTCTGTTCCCTGAGCACACCCCTACACTTCCACTTACTATCTGTGGTAACCAAGTAATTGGTGTGTTCAAAGTTACGGGATCTTAATTCAAAGACAAATGTGTACTAACCTTCTAATGGGTACATAAAATGCCTGCTATTGATTTGAATGGAATATAAGGGAATCAGACATAGGGATCACTATGTTGCATTCATATTATATTTCTACAGGGCCTGAAAATGATTAATCATGGCTCTATGAGTTCTGGGCATAAAAAGGACAAAGGCCTGGTAAGGAGCCACAGAGCTGGAAATACTGAACAACAGCATACACAGAACTCATTCGGTTCGTTTCAGATTCTCCTGGGCACGATTCAGGAAGATCATAGTCAAGATGTTTCCTGTCCTGAACTGGTTGTGTGCTTATCGAGTCAGAGAGTGGTTCCTGAGTGACATACATGCCGGCCTAAGTGTGGGGATGGTCCAGATTCCACAAGGTAAGCAAAGAAAATATTCTTCCCGATTACATGGTTTTTTCTATTTTTATTTATATCCCATTTTTCCTTCTTTCTCCCTAGGTTAATCAGAAATTTTTCTCTAGTCATTTAAGGTCCTAAAGTGGATAGAGTTTGTATATGTATGCTTTTGTGTATATGCAAGTGAAAGTATTTTTTTCAAGTTTGCATCTTGCATATATTCACACACTGATGTGGATAAACATGTTTGTACATGTGCAGGCTTAGCTTTAGGGGAAGAATTTAAAAGTCGCTTTTTCAGCTCGCATAGGTATGCTTGTGTAAATTTCCATATTCTTACCCGAGTATGGAAGCATGGCTCATGGTTCAGTAGTTAAGCTTGAGTTTGTTTGCTTCTTTATTTGCTTAAAGTAGGGATTCAATCTCTTTGTTATGTATGAAGAAAACAATGTATTCTCCCTAAAATTACAGCTTACAGAATACATTTTCTGAAAATTTACAATTAATGAGCTGAAATACACTTTTTTAAACAACAGATCCTTTGAGAGGGAGAAAAACCTAATCAATCTCTAAAAATTACTTCAATTAATTTGGGTTCAAAATTACTTTAATTAATTTGGTAATCAAAATCATAGGGCCATTGAATGATTTCATGAGATTGGTTGGATGCCCTGACTTTGTTTCCATTCCTTTATATGTTGGGAGGGTGGGGGTTAATTTAATCTGTACTCTGAATTGCTAGGATTTATAATGCTTGGTTCTGGGATAATTGTAACATCCCTGTAATAAATGTTACCCTAAATTACTGGCACCTATTCTCAGATTTTAGCCTCATTTTAACATAGTTTTTATTGGAGATTATACAATGGGCTCCAAGTTGACATCAAATATCCTTAACTGAATTTATAATTTGCTATGTACAGGCCTATACACATCTGCATACATATATCTGTGCGTGTATTCACTTGGGATGTCAACGTGTAGTCAACTACATGATTAACTGATAAGCCTGGGCTTACTGGTTAATTCTATTGACTACATGCACTTCCCCCTGCACCCCGTTGCTGCCTCTGTATCAGAGGCAGCAGGGGCGGAGAAAGCAGGCGCCAATACATTTGGGGAGCTGGCTTTTAAGACAGCTCGTGCAGAGCCGCCTGCACTCCTCCTGCCACCTCCCACGGAGGCAGAAACACGGGGCGGCAGACAGCAGCTGGCATGCATGGGAAGCTAGATTTTAAGCCGTCTCTCCGCACTTGCTAACTCCGCGGAGCAGTCTGCCCCCCCCTTGCTGCTTCCCACAGAGGCAGCGGGGGAGGAGGGTGCAAGGTGGGAGCACGTATCAGCTCCCACGGAGCTGCTTGCCCTCTGCACTGCTGCCTCTTTATCAGAGGCAGAGGGGGCAGGGGACAGGCAGGAGCCGGTGCTCATGGGGAGTCGGCTTAAAAGCTGGCTCCCTATGAGCATCAGCTCCCACCTGCCCTCCCTGCATGGAAACTTGTAACTGCTAGAATTTCAAGCTGTTACACATTTACACAAATACCTGATAGTTAACATCTCTAGTCTTCAGCATATACTTTCAAGCACAATATTGGATATACACAGAAACATACATGGGCTCCCAAACACGTATGCATACACCATGGACACCTTCTAAGGTTTAGTATTCTATTAGTGTCCTTTGTGACAATGAGGTTTACAGCTCATCTACAGGTGCCAATAATGTTGATCAGGACCTGCGGACCTTCATGAATGACTTAGCTCCAACTTCAAGAGCTAAAACTGAAACGAGACTATTTAGAAAATTTTTTATTGGTCAACACCCTTTAATTTGAATATATTAGAACCCTCATAGAATCCATCTTATGTTTCTAGTTTTTGGGTCATATCTAGAATCAGAAAGGACTTAATTATATTCAGATGTGTCTGAAATACCATGAGAACAGCTTACTTTTCAAAATTTCCATCCATTGGGGCTAAAATCTCAAAAACAATTCTCAGACTTCACTTTTAGAATAGTGATAGAAATGTAGCCGTGTTAGTCTGGGGTAGCTGAAGCAAAATGCAGGACAATGTAGCACTTTAAAGACTAACAAGATGGTTTATTAGATGATGAACTTTCGTGGGCCAGACCCACTTCCTCAGATCAAATAGTGGAAGAAAATAGTCACAACCATATATACCAAAGGATATATATTGTGTTCATTTTTTTAATTGTATCCCTTGGTATATATGGTTGTGACTATTTTCTTCCACTATTTGATCTGAGGAAGTGGGTCTGGCCCACGAAAGCTCATCATCTAATAAACCATCTTGTTAGTCTTTAAAGTGCTACATTGTCCTGCATTTTACTTCACTTTTAGTCATTCTGAACCGGAACCTAAGCTCTGATCTGGCCTCAAACCTAATCCTCATTTTAAATCTAACTCGGAGCTATATTTGAACACCTCCTCACCCATCTATAATTTACTAAATGAGTTGCAAAGAGAATTTGGTAGTCATCTCCTTTTGTAGAGCGGCTTGCTTCCAGTGAGCAGGAGCAAAACATCAGATTGCTGTGAACTGTATTTTTTTATACCCATCAGGGCAATTTAGCATCTGATTACCATTAAGGGGCCTAAGTGAAAGGAGTTTGTGGTTCCAAGTCCAGTTTCTCGTTAACACGGGTTCATGTCACAAAGCCACCGCTAGGTTTGGCACAAACAGTCCCCCTAGTTGTTAGTTTCAATTCTTGACGTTGCTGCAGAATGGATTATCAAGGCCAAACTGTCCTGTCACATCTGGAGGTGCTTTCTCCAGACGTAGATTTAGACGGTGAAGGGGCAGTGTGAGGGAACTGTGCATTGCTGCTTGCTGCCTGTGTTGTGTCTGTTCTAATGTAAAATACAGAGCTTCATTCTCCAAGGCTATCAGGCTGGCACTTTTCACCAGCAGAATTCCACTTCAAAAATAAAAAATAAATTAGAAGATAACGTCTCTCCAGGTATGCTTTGCTTTTAGAAATGTATGTTTTTCTCCAGGACTGTCAGGAGTTTTGTTAACACAGTTACCACTACCAATTGTCAATGGCTTCTATTCTGCATTTTGCTGCTCGTTGACTTATGTCATATTTGGGACCTCGCGCCATATCTCCATTGGTAAGTTTTACTCCTCTCTGTGAATTGGGTCTCCGGGACTTATGGGGTCATGTGCAGAGTTGTCATTAGAGCGTGTGGGAGGTGCCTATACCTATCTTTGTCTCATCTCATCTTACTTGTCAGTATGGTCTTGTCCAGTCACCTGCGTAGGTTTTGGTTCCAGTTCTGTACTGACTTGTGTGATCTTGAGCACATCACTTAGGATTCAACTGTGCACTACTGTGTTTGCCAGTCAGGGGCAACCTAGGCTAGTGAGTGGGTCGCATGAGGGGCCTCCCTTCATCTCAGTGGACTGCAAGATTGTCAAAACCAAGACGCTGTCTCAGGAATAGGGTAGTTTTGCTCACAGCACTTGAGCACCTAGAATTTGTGAGGGTGTGCCAATTGAACCATAGCAGCACTTTGAATGGATGCAGAGCTAGCGTGCGGCTCTGACAGTCAGCGTTGTGTGCAACCAGCACCCACCTCACTTCATGTGCTCTTGCTTTAAGTGCGTGTCATTTCAGTAATGCTGGTAGGAAAAAATTACGCGGAGAAAAACCAGCAGAATCGGGCAACCTCGTGCGTGGACAAGGGTAAACAAAATGTTTCACAGGCCACACACAGAACCCTGATGGGTCTCATGCAGTGGGGACTGACAGCTTCCATGGGCCTGCAGGCAAGGTCTGGGGGGGAGCTGGCTCTGCGCCCTGGAAGGGACAGGGCCTTAGGTGAAACGGGTGGGGCTGGGGCAGCCAGCCTTCAGCACTGACTGGATCATGGCACTGGATCCCCACCCCCAGCCCTCAGAGCTGTGCGGAGCGTGTGGTGATGCGCTCTGGTGATGATTTAAAGGGCTCGGGTTGTTGATGTTGCTGCTGCATCAGTAGCAGCAGCAGCAGCTGGGAGCCCTGGGCCCCTTTGAATCACCAGGCCCTGGAGAAAGTGCCCCCTTTCCCTGTTGGGCTGCAGGTTGCCCAACACTGTTTTATACCCACACAAGGTGTCTACTTGCTCCTTTGCTTGGGCTATCTGCATCACAGATACCTACACAAAGGAGAGAGCAAGAATGCCATGGCAGAGTAATCAGCAATAGGACTCACACAGAACACTCTTCCCTCCTCTCCCCTGTCGTCCCTGAAAGCGAATGTGGAACCAGACTGTGACCGAGTCAACATTTGGCTTCTGTTCTGCTTGTGGGGTCACGCAGCTGCCTGCCACTATTGCATTCTTAATGGTTCTACACTCTTCCTGAATGCATATGCAGGCCACCACATGGGAAAGAGAGCATTGAACAAAGAGATCAACACATGGATTGAAGATAGAAATCTGTGAGCCGATTTATTTTTGGCACTGGTTCTCATCCCAGATCTCTTTGTTTTCCCTTCCTTTCAGGCATTCAGCTAGATCTCAGTATACCATCTAGATGCAGTAATTATTTCTCGGTGATATAATTCTGAGATTACATTTTTTAGTAACAGATAAGTGATTTTGGGGTCTGGTTGTTCTGGTTTCTAAACATTTTCCCTTTAAGTGGATACAAAATGGACACCTGAATTACCTACACATTGCTCCTGCCAGCAAATGATCACCTTCTTAGAGTTGACATGGTGACTGAGTGTGTGGGGTGGAGCAGGGAATGAGGTGTCAGGCCTCTGCTATCTTCTTTTCCTGGCTTGGCCATTGCCACTGACTCATTGTGGCCTTTAACAAGTCATTTAAAATTTCTATGCCTCTGTTTCCTCATCAGTAAAATAGGCACAATAATATTTAAGTTCCTCATGAGCGTGTTTTGAGAATGAACTAATATTTGTGATCCACTGAGAATGGCACCCATCTAAGAGGAAAATCTTTCTTCGTGATGTTGTGTTGGTTCTACAGATCCCTGCTGTGTGATTGTTTGTCATGTAATATGACAACAGAACCAGTTTCAAAGTGATTAGCTAGTGAGAGAATGTGCACATGCTCTTATAGTGATAGAAATGTAGCCGTGTTAGTCTCCATTGGTAAGTTTTACTCCTCTCTATGAATTGGGTCTCCGGGACTTATGGGGTCATGTGCAGAGTTGTCATTAGAGCGTGTGGGAGGTGCCTATACCTATCTTTGTCTCATCTCATCTTACTTGTCAGTATGGTCTTGTCCAGTCACCTGCGTAGGTTTTGGTTCCAGTTCTGTACTGACTTGTGTGATCTTGAGCACATCACTTAGGATTCAACTGTGCACTACTGTGTTTGCCAGTCAGGGGCAACCTAGGCTAGTGAGTGGGTCTCATGAGGGGCCTTCCTTCATCTCAGTGGACTGCAAGATTGTCAAAACCAAGACGCTGTCTCAGGAATAGGGTAGTTTTGCTCACAGCACTTGAGCACCTAGAATTTGTAAGGGTGTGCCAACTGAACCGCTTTTACACCCTTGGCGCCTTGAAGAGGCAGCGCGTGAGGAGTCTGGGATCAGCTGGAATACCCAGCTGTTCCCCAGCTCTGCGTTACGCTGCCCCTTTGAAGTGCCAATCCGGCGCTTCAAAGGAGCAGCAGAACCTGAAGCTGGGGATCAGCTGGGCACTCCAGCTGATCCCTGGCTCCTAATGCGCTGCCCCTTTGAAGCACCGGAGTGGCACTTCAAAGGGGCAGTGCAGCATTAATGCCTGCAGTTAACACATTAAAAAATTAATGCATTAATCCTGCGTTGCGTTAAACGGGGGTGTTATCGCAGATCAGTTGACAGCCCTAGTCTAGTAGTAAGTTCATAGGGTTTCCTCACATAGTTTGGTTTTGAGTTTAGACTATGAATCTTAGATCTTTTGTTTCTCCCTTTAATCAGATGAGGGAGAAAAGAGTCAGGATTCAGGATTTCTTACCCAGACTAAATATTACTATGAAGAAGGTTTCTCTGGATCTTGACCTAAGAAAGAATCCTTTGATCTTTTGGAAAAAGATTCTGTTTCTGTTATGCCAAGCAGCTCTTTCAGATTCCTACCTATGAAGTCCTTGAATCCAAGAGAAAAGGATTATATCACATGATTATTGGAGGTTTTCCTGGAATTGAACTTGGCCATAGATCTTTCAACCCTGAGGACAAGAAGTCTGAGTTCCTTGTGAATAAAGCACTTAGGTTCTCTAGAAGACCTGGGCACTCATTAGATTCACTTCTACTTCTGACAAGAAGACAACCCAGTAAATGGGAAAAGTAGCATCCAGAATTTGTGCACGACTATCCTGAATATGTAGAGATTAGGCAAAAGATTGTTTTGATTATGTCTCTGTGCAGACAGCACCATGGAGTTTATGGGTTGAGAGGTCCTACAGATTCCTCAGATCCTTTGATTTAGATCCCAGGAATCTGAGTTTGATGACTGTGATAGACTTCCATATTTGGGATTTGTAGGGAAAACAACATGGACAATGTTCCCTTTAATCTTTTCCATCCATGTGCAGAATACATTTTTATGTGCACTGAGGCATATGCAAATGTGCACCACCAACAGAAACACAAACCTAGCTGTGGGGGCTCTGCTAATCAGCTGAGCAGCATTTGAATTTCTCCTGAGCAGCTGCAGAGCACCCATCTTGCAAAGAACACTGGAAGAAGAAAAAGGGGTTATTTACAAAAGTAGCTTTCGATCTCTTACATGCTGCTTGTGCAAAGCTACACAACTCACTTTCTTCCACCTCCCCTTGAAACTAGAGATGAACTGTGAGGTCAACAGGGAATGGTTCTAAAATAATAGAGTAGCGGGAAGGGCACACAGACACACACACTCTTGAAGGCTGACTGCTTTGAAATGGACATCTCTGTCTGAGTGGCAGGACAGGCCACCTCCAAGTGGCTTGACAGAGGCAATATATTTGAAGATCAGCAGTTAATTTGGGTAATAAGTAACCTCTTTTTACTCCTTTTCTCTGCTGGGGATTTCTCCTTTGAGATTTCTCCTAGCTGATTGTTTGTGGATAGAAGTCTCTCTACTGAATCCAGAAGCTGGAATACTACAAGTAAAGACTGAGCAGAAACCAGTGAACCCATTATATTACAAAGGGCAAACTGGACATGAACCATTGCCCCATTGGTCAAAGGCCTAAGGGTCTTTGGTCAGAGACAAGTCTGCCGTAATGTAAATGGTAAAATGGTGAATAGCCACTGGATCGCAGTAAGTGGGTAAAGGGTGCCCTCTAGCTTTTGAGCCAGAACTACACTTCCTTCTTCTGCTAACTTCTTTCACATTCACTCTTCAGTCTGTATGACCGTGGGGTGAGCACCCATTTAAAGTCTGTATTGAAATAATCTTTAGTCGTGCATCTGGGCAACTTGATAGATCATGTGAGGTGGAGCAGATGGAGTCTGCTCTTGGTTGATCATCATATATTTGGGAATTTAGAGTGAGTGAGACAGAGTGGATCGATTTAAATCAAGGCCATTTAAATCACCAAAAATCATTGATTTAAATCAAATTACCAAAAAAGCTAAAACTGACTTGCAATTAATTTTGGAGTAAGCTCCATTGAACTTACTGGCACGTCTGTTTTTTGAGAAAACAAGTATAGAATGGGGTTCCCTTGGAAAAGTTTAGTTATGCTGAAATAAAATAAGGAATAGACTTATGGCATCACTATTATGGTCTGTGGCCATGATGTTCCAAAATAAGGGACACGTATAATGCAATATAAGAAAATGACACTCAGTGGCAACTGTCAGCTCTACATTTCTCTTACTGCTGCTTTCTGTATTGTATGCTTAAGGGGCAGATTATAAACTTTGTTAACTAATTAATCAAGTCATAAGGATTAGATAAGCTAAACTTTTTTTTTGGCTACATGCAACACAGCAAGCAACTTGGGAATTTACTTTTAAAATCACACTTATACTAAAAGGCATAGAGAAAGTTTTGAAGAACGAATGATACAGTGCAAAGTGAACTATTTAAGTTATTAACCAATTGATCCACTCAACCACATCCACATCTTCGTCTACATCAGGGGTGGGCAATAATTTTTGAAGGGGGGGGGGCACTCCAAGAATTTGGAAAGTGGTTGAGGGCCATGTTCTTCCATATTAATGGAGGAGGTTCGGGGTATGGGCTGGAGGCTGGGTGCAGAAGGGAGTTTGGGGTAAGGGACTGGGGTACAGGAGGGCCTGTGGGGCTGGGAGGGAGTTTGGGTGAAGAAGGCAGTTGTGACCTGGGTTAGGGGATTAGGGTGCAGGGGTTCGGGTTGTGACTTTGGGCAAAAGACAGCTGTGACCTGGGGAAGGGGACTAGGGGGGTGGAGAGTTTGGGTTTGGGGACCTAGGGCAGGGGACTGGGTTGCAGGGGTTTGGGTTGTGACCTGCGGCATGGGATTGGGGTGCAAGATCTGAGAGGGGCTATGGGGGAAAGAAGGGAGCAAAGAGTTTGGGTTGTGACCTGGGGCAGGGTATGGAGTACAGAGTCTGGGAGGGGAAATGGGGACAGAAGGGGAACAGAGGGTTTGGGTTATGTGGGGAAGGAGGGCAAAGGGTTGGAGTGTCAGAAACAGGCTGTGACTGGGGGACTTATCTGCTTGACTCCCAGCCAGCAGCCTTCCCAAGCAGACTCTCTGCCTGCCCTTTCCCGCCCCGGCTGCAAGGGCCATGTGGTGTTTGAACAGTTACGAACATGAGGGAAGGGTTCTTCCTAAGCTGCCTGTTGACAACAGCCGCATTTCTCAGAAGGCATGAAGGGCAGGCAGGGAATCTGCCCGAGTTTCCCCACTGCATCTGCAGGCCAGATCTGGTGGCTTGGTGGGCCGAATCCGGCCCGTGGGAGGGTATTTTTCCCAGGCCCGATCCCATCATTTTCTCCCAATAAGCAGCTTTTCTTGTGATGTTTCCTTCTTGCAACTAGGGGTATGTCTACACTACAAAGTTAGTTCGAACTAACGGACGTTAGTTCGAACTAACTTTAATAGGCGCTACACTAGCGCTCCGCTAGTTCGAATTTGAATCGAACTAGCGGAGCGCTTAGTTCGAACTAGGAAAACCTCATTTTACGAGGACTAACGCCTAGTTCGAACTAGCTAGTTCGAACTAAGGGCTGTGTAGCCCTTTAGTTCGAACTAGTGGGAGGCTAGCCCTCCCCAGGTTTCCCTGGTGGCCACTCTGGCCAACACCAGGGAAACTCTATGCCCCCCTCCCGGCCCCGGACCCCTTAAAGGGGCACGGGCTGGCTACGGTGCCCGTGCCAGGTGCAAGCCTGCCAGCACCCAGCTAGCAGACCCTGCACCTGGCACGGCACAGAGCCACCCACCCGATGCCCCCCAGCCCACCCCCTCTTGCCGGGACCAGGCTGGCGGCTCCCGGGAGCTTGCCCTGGACCGCAAGAGGCGGGCACCTTCCTGGGCTAGTGCGGACATCGTGGACCTCGTCCACGATCTCCTCACTAGGCACAGGAAAGTGGCCGTCTAGGGCAGGAGAGCTGCCAGCCTGGCCACCCAGGACCAGGTGTGCATGAAAATCAAGGGGGTCCACTGAGACCCCCGACCCTGAGCCCTGAGCTTACAATGGCCGTACTGGGTCAGACCAAAGGTCCATCTAGCCCAGTAGCCTGTCTGCCAACAGCGGCCAACCCTAGGGACCCTGGAGGGGATGGACCGAAGACAATGACCAAGCCATTTGTCTCGTGCCATCCCTCTCCAGCCTTCCACAAACTTTGGGCAGGGACACCACTCCTACCCTCTGGCTAATACCACTCCATGGACCCAACCTCCATCACTTTATCTCACTTCCCTTTAAACTCTGTTCTAGTTGTAGCCTTCACAGCCTCCTGCAGCAAGGAGTTCCACAGGTTAACTATTTGCTTTGGGAAGAAGAACAACTTTCTCTTACTAGTTTCAAGCCTGCTACCCATTCCTTTCCTTTGGTGTCCTCTAGTCCTTCTTTATGGGAACTAATGAAGAACTTTTCTGTATGCACCCTCTCCACCCAACTCCTGCTTTTAGAGCCCTCTATCCTGTCCCCCCTCCGTCTCCTCTTTTCTAAGCTGAGAAGTCCCAGTCTCTGTAGCCTCTCTTCATATGGGACCTGTTCCCAACCCCTGATCATGTTAGTTGCCCTCCCCTCTCCCAGCCTTTCTCTTCCCCTCTCCCACCTCCTTTTCCCAGTCTCCCCCAGTTTTTTTTCAATAAAGACAGAGTCAATGTTGGAAGAAACGTTATCTTTATTTTGTACATCAATAAGAAGGGGGGCTAAGGAAGGGTAAGTGGAAGGAGGTGAGGGAGGAATGGGGTACGAGCCCCCGATGGGGAGGACTGGGCTGGCTCTGCGGGCTTCTGGGGGTGGAAGCTCTCCTGCAGCCCCCCAATTACTCCCTCTCCGCAGATGGCAGCCTGCGGCAAGTGCAGCCGGGCTGATGGCCGAGTGGTGTGATGTGCCCAGTGTGGGCACTCAGGGCACTCCAAGCCAGAACTTCTTTGCAAGCGGGGCACCCCTTAGAACTGTGTGTCCGGGGTGGGGGTCGGGACCCTTTAAGCGCAGCCCTCGGCTAGCCTGAGACAGCATCTCCATGCTCTAAGTCCTCCTTTTATGCCCTGCCGGCACTGCTTCCGGCCATCCTTAAGCCCTGTTCAGAGTCCACTCAATGTGGACTTACTAGTTCGAACTAGCAAAACGCTAGTTCGAACTAGTTTTTAGTTCTAGATGCGTTAGTTCGAACTAGCTTAGTTCGAATTAACTAATTCGAACTAAGTTAGTTCGAACTAGCGCTGTAGTGTAGACGTACCCTAGGTCCTGCATCTTCTTCTGGCACTGCTCACACTTGACACATTTTCCTTTTTTACCCAGGGAATGAATTTCTTCACAATATTCCCAGATAGGACTCTGATGCCCAGAAGCCATGACAGTTTTTCTGTGGCAAAAGTGTTGGGGAATATAGGAAGCTGCGTGTGTGCTGAATAATGCCTTCCCCTTTTCTTTCCAGTCCACCCCATTGTTCCTTTCTAGTCTGCCTCCATCCTTTCCTATATACTGTCTCTCTGACTTTAAGACAGTGTCTTAACTAACTCCTCTGCTGTGCTTGGCCAACGTCCATCACCACATAAGCACAGAACAAAAACAATCCTATCAAGAATGTGTCTCTGCACATTACTGTTTCGTCTGCTGAGGAACTGAAATTGGAAGCCCAGAACCTTGAAGAAGCAAGAGCTAGTAGTTAGTTTGGACAGACTTGAGCCACTAATTCCTTTTTATGAGACTGTAAGTGTATGTATAGCATTTTTGTGATACAGTTAATCATAACTGTAATTTTTAAATACAAATTAGTATTTTACTGATGTTTTTAAAAAATAAAAAACAGATTTAAATAAAAAACAATTTAAATACAATCCCCTTTTTTATTCAAAAAAAATCATTGATTTTTATCCATTCTGGAGTGAGAATCAGTATTTGAGACTTGATTCAACACACGATTTTATACAACTTTTAAAAGGTGTATGTTTGTGAGTGTATATACATCCACACGTACATATACATGGTCTTCTAGTGAATGGGTGAGAGTGAAAGATGGACTTGTGGCTGCAGGAAATCATGCAACCTTCATTTTCTGTTCTCTGGTCACAGGTTCATTTAGCATCCTGAATGCAATGGTGGCAGATGTTCTGAAGACTTTGAATTTCAGCCCTGTATTGATGGCTAATGGTACCTTTGCCAATTTCTCAGATGCAAATTTTATGAAGAGTTACATGGAAGCCTTGACACTTACTGCATCAACAACATTTCTGACTGGTATCATCCAGGTATGAGTTGTATTCATTTTAGCTCCCTATGGATATGGCCCACCTCACTAGTGGTGAGAAAGTTTAACCTCTTGGTAGCTCTAGTTCTCTGGTTTGTACCATGTCCACCTTGAACCAGAGAACTAGAGCTTGTTTGGAAGAGATCTTCCAGAAAAGCTTATTTTGAAAGAGAGCATCCACATGCAAAAAGCACAACACAATTGCGATGTGCTATTTTGAAAGATAGCGTCCACACGGATTGGATGCGATCTCGCACTTAAGGCCACCCAGAACCAGTTCAGGCAGGGCATTGGGGAGGGGGGGGCTATTGATGGAACTCACATGCCCATTCAGCTTGTGGCACAGTTTACGGATATCTTCGTTGGCTGGTCAGAGAAGATGCACAACGCCCATGTCTTCCACAACTCCAGGCTGTACCACAAGCTGGAAGCCAGCACTTTCTTCCCTGAGCGCAACATCGCGGTCAGGGAGGTTGAGATACCACTGTGCATTGTGGGGGACATGCCCTACTGCCATTGCTTATTCTGAAGCCATATACCAGCCACCTGGACCAGACCAAGGACCACTTCAGTGGCTGCCTGGGCAGGGCCCGCATGAATGCGCCTTCAGGCCCAGACGACAGGCACCGTGAGCTGCACTGTGGCTGGAGGCTCTGAGGGATGGCTTTCTGCAACAAGCCCTGTTCCCTGTGTCTGCAACTTTAAGAGCTGCCAGGGAACAGGAATATAGAGTTGTGATGAGTGTGGATGGAGTGGCCAGCAGGGCACCTGTAAGATTTCCTGGAGGCCTCTTTTTTCGAAATAACTCCCTATTCTGCATCCACACACGTCCTCTTCCAGAAAAGGGCTTATTCCTTGTGCCAGATTCCCACCACCTTCTATTTACAGAGCTTAAGTTTTTCCAGCAGCAAATTCAGCTACCTGCTTGGGGAGCACACACAGCTACTCTCTAGATCCTCTCCTTCACTTCCCCCTGGCTGCCTTATCTAGCCCGCTGGCTAATGAGGCCTACGGCTGCTTCCCATTAGCCTTTCAGGCCTGGGCTTGCTCAGCTAGCTGTAAGTGGCCTTTTCAGCCAGGCTGTAGTGGCAGAGCTCTGGTGTAGCCAGCAGTCTGTCACGCTGTACAAAGTGGGTGAGAAATGCCTAGCAGGCTGTTTTGTAGCATTTACATGCATTGTGCAACAAGTACAACTAAGCACACAGAGTGTAAGGCAGGGGAGAGTCTGGTGTTTGGAGAGGCTCCAAAGGAGCGGATCACTTTGGTGACTGGGCTCACTCCTTTTCATGCCACCTCTCCTCATTCCATGCTTGTCTTCCTTACAGTTGCTTTTAGGCTGCTTCTGCCTGGGATTTGTCACAACTTATCTGCCACAGACCCTCATTGATGCTTACCTTACTGCAGCAGCGCTGCACGTCATCGTTTCCCAGTTCTCCTTCATCTTTGGGATCGTGATCAACTTCCATATGGGCCCCCTGGCCATTTTTTACGTGAGTAAGCTGAAAGCTTGGTTCAGAGAAGTGCCTGCCTCTTGGAGGGGAAGGGGATGAACAGCTTCTGAAATTAAGACCGTTTCAGGATAAGTACTGAGAAACGCATGCCTCAATAATAGCTATGTTCACCCTTCCTGGGAGGGTGCATTATACAGGGTGTACGGATTTTTTGGAAGCTTGTAGAAGAATAGAGCTGGACAAAATATATTGTCCTCTACTCACTTTAGAAAATACGGTGAGAAGCATAAAGCTATACTTGTGCTGCTGTTTTCTGTATTGCTGTCTATAGAAAACGTGTGTACAATTTTGCTGTGTTCTCAGTAGCTCTCTCTCTCCTCCTATTAAAGGGCCTATCTGTTCAGATTCAAGTCATTCATTATCATCCTGTTAGACACTTATCAATGTGAAAAAGTTACAATATCTCCTTCTCATCCACTCTGTGATGTTTCCCTTTCAGAACCTGTTTCAGTACTGCATTGCGCTGCCGAAGGCTAATTCCACCAGTATATTGCTATTTCTGGTTGGCCTAGTCATGCTGAGGGTCAGCAATTGTATCAAAATAACTTACAAGCACAGCCCTGTTGCATTCCCTATGGAATTTCTCCTGGTAAGTGTTCTCCATATGTCCACTATGATAACTAAAATTAACAGAAACCAGCAAAGTCTCTCTATATGAAAAACACCTTGTTCTGGTGGTTAGGGCATGGAGCTGTGAGCCAGGAACTCTCATGTCCCATTATCTGCTCCGCCTCTAATTTGCTTTGAATAATTCACTTAATTTCTGTTTCAGTTCCTCCTGTGCCTCTCCCCATGATATAAAATACCCTTACCTTTCATTTACTTTTTATCTTTCTCTTTTTCTTCTCCCGCATCTTTTTATTAATGATCAAAAATATTAAATGTAAAAATTAGTTCAGAAAAGCCTGAAAGTAATACTGGCCATTTTGTTGGGCCAGGAGTCTGAAAGTTCAGTGGTTCAAAGGTACTTTCTCCAAAGAATATGGTACATAGAGTCCAACTCCAATTCACTTCATTGGAAGTGGAGGCTGTTCAGCACCTTGTAGAACAGAGTCCATTTCCAACCCAGGGAAATGACTGTAAACCCAGGGTCAGAGACTGTAAACTAGTTTCTATCCTGGTGAAAAAAAATGTTAACACTTTAGTGTTCCAAAATTACCAAGTAGGTAAGAAAATTGATTGTAATACCTACATTGATTGTAATGCCACAGCACAATCAGAGTCACTTGTAAGAAGCTCAGGCGTGCCTGTAGAAATATATTTTATTTAAAAGAACATTTTACAGGTTATTTCATGGTTCTCTCATATTTCCACTCAGAGAAAAAAAATCTGTCGATAGCGCCTGTAATTATTCCTGTGTAATTTTGAACACTCCTTGTTAAATTATGATAGAATTGTTTAAGAGCAAGTGTTTGGCTTTCTCCTCATCTTCCATTACCACAAACTAGAAATTGCTTTTCTTACAGAATATTTCTTAAGAAAGCATTTTGTAACATTTATGAATAGACATGTATGACTATTTTGCTCCTCCAAAATGTTACTCTTTATAAGTTTCCTGTTTTCTTTCCCAGATTATCACAATCACCATTATTGCTAACCATGTGCATCTGCATGCCGAATCCAGTATGGTTGTGGCCAAAATGGTTCCACACAGGTAGGCAATCTACAGTTATGAATGAGAGTTTAATGATATATATCTTTCAGTCTCCTGAAATCTGACTTTAGATGGTGACTTAAAAATGAAGATTCCTTTAGCCCATTGCCAACAATACTGTGGATGGCCCTGTAAGGAACACTGTTAATTCAAATTCATCATCTAAATCAGTGGTGTGCAGCCACTGGAGTTCTGTGTGTGACATTTTATTTACCAGGGCCCACACGAAGGGTTGCCAGATTCTGCTGGTTTTCATCCACATAGTGTTTTTTCCTACCAGTATTACAAAGTAAGAAGCACGTAACTTAGGGTACATGAAGTGAGGTGCGTGCATGCTGACTGCACACGAGATTGAGAGCCATGTGCTCCCTGTGCAACCAATCACAGCACTGCTACACTTCAATCAACACAACTTGCTTATTCTAGCTACACAAGTACAATGATCAAAACTGCCTTATTTCAGGAGACTGTCTTGGTTATAACAATCTTGTGATCTAGTCACTCATGCAGCCCATTTACTAGCCATTCATCAAGGAATTCTCATGAGATGGCAGTGAGCACCCCAACAAGATTCAGAGCATCCCCTGAAGGGTGCTAAATGTCATCAGCTGAGGTCCTGAACAAGGGGCCTGTACATCAGGCGCAGAAGAAGATTAAGACAGTTTATTCTCTGCTATTCCAGGTTTCTGCCTCCTACGCTTCCAGACTTATCAAATTTAAGCAGCATTGTAGCCCATGCCTTCTCCCTGGCTATTGTAAGCTATTTCCTTCTCATTTTTGTGGGAAAGAAGTATGCTTGTATTCACAACTACAACATCTCCAGCAACCAGGTAAAAAGACATGCTTCCTAGAACATCCAAACTGGAATGACTCATCACTAACCAAAACCACTAACTAGCTGGGAGTGTGGTGGGAGTCCTAGGGGCAGAGCAGAAATGCAGCATCTGAAGAAAGATAAATGTGAATAGTGGGAGGGAGGGGGGAGGTAAGGCTGGGCTAAAATAACTTCTACAACCTGACCTCTGTATATTCCTGGTTGAGGATGCACCCCCAACTTATGCCAGTGAATTTTGGAACCTGTTCAGAGAGCTGTGCCTACTGATAAGGCTCCACAGCATCCAAACATTAATAGCTAAGGTTATAAAAAAGGCAGAAAAGCCACATTTCCTTCCTTTCTGTAGCCACCTGTTGGTGTAAGGATCTTTTCTGTCTGGAGTGATGAGACAGGAAATCTTTGACCCCAAACTCCATTATTTCTAGTGCACTATAGCTGGTAACTAACAACTTTGTGCCATTTCAAATTCACCTTGTTATGGAGGCATTAAGATTTCATTAGGATGGAACTAAGGCAGTTAGGAAGTCAGGGTGACTTCTTGTAGCTTTCAGGGATGAATACAAATGGAATGTCACTTGCACCCAGGGTTTGCATAGGTGCATTTGCTGTGCATGTTAACTGGGGTGTCATTCAGGGTGCTAGAGTTCATGCTCAGAGGACTCTTTTAGAAGAAGGAATAAAAGTTGTTGAGGCCAGAGCATCACGTATGGACATGTGGTACCATGAAAGGGAACACCCTCACAAGCACTGCTTTCCAGACAGTTCCCAAAGCTTAGCAGTGCAGGGGGACATCCAATAAGTGGGAACATAATGAAATATCATTCCTAAAAAAGCCACAGTTCCTATGATCAGTAATGAGTTTGGGGGTTGTGTGGTTTTTGCTTTGTTTGTGTTTTACAGGAACTCATGGCTGTGGGGCTATGCAATGTCTTCAGTTCATTTTTCAAAAGCTTTGCCATCAGCTGTGCTATTTCTGGGACTGTCATTCAGGAGAAGACAGGTGGAAAAACACAGGCAAGTTGGGTTGGTTTTATGAGCTGCAACACTTGATCATAAGGTCAAGCTTCCAGATTCTCATCTAGGATCAGTATAATTCCATTAAGACATGATTTTCCTCTCAACAATTTACAGATTTCTGTAAACACCACATTTCACAGTTATGCCTGTGCAATGTTAATTCCATCCCCTGAAGCCCCTGTAAAGTTGTTAATTATATAATCACATACTACTGTATTTGTCACAGTATCTCTAGCCATCTGCACAAACATCTACATTTGCTGCTTCTACTATGCTAAGACATGTTAGTGATGGTCTTGCAATCAGAGGCATAGGGTTTCCTTTGTCCTTTCCTTACTTGAAGGAGGTCTCAAATCTTGCTGCTTTTGTACCCTTTGTAGGCAAACAGTCCTGCAGCTGAAAAGGCGAATATGTCTGAGTGGTATGCAATGTCACCAAACTCTTTCCAAATCTTATGAGTGGGATGAAGCCAGTGGTCTCCAACCTTTTAAAGCACGAGATCGCTTTTTGAATTTAAGTGCAATCCAGGATCTACCTCAAATATAAATACCCTGGCCCCGCCTCCTTCCCTCCCCGTCTCCGAGGTCACACCCCTGTTCACTCCATTCTCCCTCTCTTGCCCATCCTCACTCACTTTCATCAGGCTGGGGCAGAGGGTTGGGGCGCAGGCTCTGGTCTTGGATTTAAGGGATCTGAAGTGTGAGAGGGGCTCTGAGCTGCTCTTGGGGCAGGCAGTTGGGCTGTAGGAGGGGTTCTAGGAGCAGGCTCAGGGATGGTGTTTGGATGCAGGGATGCTCGGGGCTTGGAGAGTAGGAGGGGGTTCATGACTGGGGTAGGAGTTCGGAATGTGGGCTCCAGCTGGACACTGCTAACCTCAGGTGGCTCCTGGTTGGTGATGCAGTGGGGCTAAGGCAGGCTTACCCCTGCCCTGGCCCTGCACCACTCCCTAAAGTAGCCAGCACACTCCATCCCAAGTCCTGTTGGGCCCCTTCTCTGCTTTGTGGATACAGAGTGGGGAGAGGGCACCCTGACATCAGCACCCCCCCTCTTCTCCCTTCCCTGCCCTGCACAGAAAGCAGGAGGTTCCCCAAGGGAGGGGCAGCTAAAAGGCAAAGGGCAGGAGATGAGCAGCTGTGGTGGGAGGGGCAGCTGAAGTGCCGGCACTTGATCACCTCTTGGCCAAACCGGTCAGGATCCCCTGTCAGAGGCTCCAAGATCTACCAGTAGATCCCGATCGACTGGTTGATGACCGCTGGATTAGGCCAAGGGGATGAGAAGCACAAGAAAAGCTGGATCTTTCAGGGTACAGGGTGTGACACAGTAATAGGACTTTTGAAGTCCTGTGTCCCATTGTAGCATGAAATCCAGCATTAGTATCTTTCCTCAGTCAGATGTGCTGCTGGTGGCTGTACAACCTTTGATATTTCCGAGGAACTCAGCGGAGGAGCAAGACATGGTCAGCTCTGGAATGCATCTCTTAACGCAATATTTCTGTTCAGTTTGCAGCACTAATTGGAGCATCCATCATGTTAGTGGTTGTGCTGAAACTAGGACACTTTTTCCAATCTCTGCCTAATGTAAGTGAATGTGAAACAGTGTAAGTAGACTGCTCCCATAATGAAGCATAATACAGAAGTTTTCCAGAATGCATCCAGTATTACACTACAGTTAATGGTTTCAAAGCAAAATCACAGATCAAAATCCCTAAAATATATGGGGCTGAAAATCCAGATAGAAAATTTTGTATCTTTGGCCCATTTCTGGATGTTTAGAAAGAGTTTTATCTCTACCTCACGCATAAAAGAAACTTCATAGCTAGAATCTGTCATTTAAAAAAAAGATTTCACTTTGTTATCTTAGTCACCTATCTTGGAAGCTCTTAGAGCTTGTCTACACTATGGGTACGTGTACACTAGCCCCCTAGTTCGCACTAGGGAGGCTAATGAGGGCGACCAAAATTGCTAATGAAGCGCAGGATTTAAATATCCTGCGCTTGATTAGCATATTCCTGGCCGGTCGCCATTTTGGAAACTGACTAGTCCAAAGTAACTGCCTGCATCTACACGTGGCAGAGAAGCGCGATTCCAAGATAAACCCCTAAGTTCGAATTAACAGTTAAACCTCAATGAGGTAACACGGGCAGTTACTTCTCCCCCAGTCATGCAACACAGTCCTTTTAACAGCAGATTTTCTGTGGGGTCGGTGTGGCCCTCCCTTAGTGTTTCAAGATGCATAAGGCTATTTGCAGTGGTTTATTAAAGAGTACTGCAGTGGAAGGGAACACACAGCATTTCGACAGACAGTGCAGTTACTTTTGCAAACATTCCTGTGAAACTAGACAAGAGATTATACACAAATTCAATAGGGATTTACAGATCAGAAGAAAATTATTAGCCATATGCAGTCATGGTAGTGATTGAAATCTAGGTATTTTAACACCTTAACTTAGCAATTTATCTAGCTATGGTCAAGGTATCCATTGCATAGTATGTTTAGATTCCAATAAAGAATTAACAGGAGAATAAATACTATTTTTCTTTGAGTCTCATAGGCTGTACTTGCTGCTATTGTAATGGTCAACATGTTCCCATTTCTTGAGAAATTTATGGACATCCCCACCCTGTGGAGACAGGATAAGTCTCATTTTGTAAGTGTGATAGACTCACACAGAGTCTGGGGGGGGTGCTTTTCCAGGAGATTACAGAGCAAATAATTAAGCTGCTCTTGGATAGATGGTTCCCCGGTCCACAGGTTGCAGCTGTTTGATTCAGCAAAACAATTTTACAAATTAACTTGCAGCTACTTCAGTATGAGCAGAATTGCTTATTGGCTCAAAACGTTAGCGGAGGCAAACTGATGTACTATGTGGGTGACTTCAGGTTAGCAGAGCTGGATGTTTACAAGCGCTCTTAGCAAAACAGTTCTCACCCAAACCAGCCCATGCCCTGTTTCACGGCTACATTGCTCTGTATGTTTTTTTAAAAAGAACAAATCTATTTAAGAAAGTTTCTCCCAAAACAGAATATCTTTAATGGAAAGCAAGAAAAAAATCAACAAACGAAAAACAAAAATTGAGTTAACCACCTGAGCAATGCTGGGTCAGTCGTCTAATGATAATATAATAATACATCCAGTCTGATACTGCTGCCCAGAAGAGTTCAACTGAAAAGCCAATAGGGCCTGTACCTTAGGTCTGCCAAAGGGAAACCATCTCAGGTCCAGCCATCAGTCCCAGATGCAGCTGAATTATTGGTTTGATTGAGTGAATGCTGCTGTCTTTGGTGACTGAGATAGAGCAGGTTACATGGGTTCACTGTTTGTGTTCCTCGTGTTTGTGCTTTTCAGTAGTTAATATTGTCCTCCCTGTCTTTTATTCAAAGGTTATTTGGATTGTGACTTTTGCAGCCGTTTTGTGTCTTGGTCTTGATATTGGCTTGGCCATCTCAATGGGATTCACCTTCTTCATCATCACCGTTAGGTCTCACAGGTACTGGGTCTTGCTACCCTTGAAGCAGGGCATAAAGTTTACTTTAAAGGTATTGTTTTGGGGCTAGCAGTCTGTCTCAGGCCAGTACAGAAGTGGTTTTGAGCTTGTGAGGTAAACCCTTCAATCAATGTTTTCCTGAGGTCTAATGATTTGCCATCTGTGCGTGAACTGGTACATTTTGGGGAGTTTTAACCTCCTGGCTTAACTGATGGACTGTCCATTTGACCCTCTGGAAAGGGTGCCCTCTGTCATCAGATTGAGGACCATTCATGGTGATAACATCAGGCAGGCAAGTCAGCAACCTGCTTGCTTTAATCACCTACCCTCTTTACACAGTCTTCTATAAGAATAAGGTGGTAAATTGTGTCTTTATTCCAAAATTATCCCTAAGGGGGTCATTGATATTTCTGACTCAACGTATCTTCTCAATATATGCATTTATTTCCGGGGGAGGTCAGCTTATTCAAGATCAACACTAAAGGGACCCTTCTCTATTATTGCAACAGAACAAAACTCTTCTGTAAAACCTTCATGCCCCCATTTATTAAAGATTTACACGGATAGACTTCTGTAGAGGTGAGGATGGAATGGACCATCAATTCATTGAGTATGACATCCTGTATATCACAGCCACTAAATATCATCCAGCACCCTCTTACCAAGCTAACAACCAGAAAGAGTGAAGTATTACAGCCCTCAGTTGACTTGATCCTAGGTGGTTCCTAAGACTTTCCTTCAGAAGGTCACAATGATGAAACTATTTCAAGTTGAAACTTAGCTTACACTTTTGTGCAGCATGGTTTTCTTGACCTAGCCTTTGAATTGGATGAGTAGTTGAGAGAGTAGTTCTGGATAACTGTTCATTTAAATATGCTCTCCACTAATGTGAGTGGTTTGTTACTGCTTGTGAATTTGCCAAAAGTGGGAATGCGTACTAACAACATTCTAAAGAATGAGAAAAGTTTCCAGGAAATGGATTTCTTTGAGTACAGGGTAATTACACACAAACTCTAGCTTCAGGGTTAGCATTAATTTTCTCTGGCTGGGACCATTCCATTAATTTTGTTAGCTGTCATTTCTTACTAATGAATCTAGGGGGCTGCCCACTGCTCACTGCGCTCGCCAACCCAGGGCCGGCCCACAACATTTTGGCACCTGAACCGGGGAGCTCAAACGATGCCCCCATGACCCCTCGCTTGGGCCAAAACTTTGAAAGGTCTTAATTCTCTGGGTCCTAGTGACGCCCCCTGTTCCCCCCCACCCCCCAGTCTGGCACCTCAGTTCGCCTCATAGTAAAGCCAACCCTGCACCAACCCCCTGCTCTCAGGCCACAAAACCCCCCTGGTAGGGCCTGATGACATCATTCTGTCACATGGTAGGAAAAACATTTTTATATATATGGAGAGAGATTACGTCCCCTCCATTGCAGGGCTGAGCAAGATCTGGCCGCAGGCTGCATCCATCCTGCTAACAATGTGATCTGGCCCACAGGCTGCATCTGGCCACTTACTATTTATGTCCTGCTGCTGGTGCCACAGAATTTCTAGGAGGTGGCTCAGGCAGTAGGGCCCTCTTTAAAGAGCTTGCAGCCAGGCTTGTTGCTGCCATTTAAAAGGCTCATAGCTCCAGCTGCTGCCAGGATAGTGCTGTGAAAGGGAGCTGCAAGCCCTTTAAGTAGGCTTCTCCTGGAAGTTTCCCTCCTAGAAATTCTGTGGCACTGACAGCAGGACATAAATAGTAAGCAGCCCGATGCAGTCTGCGGGCTGGATCAAATTATTAGGGAGATCACATCCAGCTCCTGGGCCTTACTTGCCCAGCCCTGCTCTAGCTATACTGTAGCTCAGGGCTACTCCACCTGCAACTAGTGGGCCACATGCCGCCCGTGGTCCATTTGTTTGTGACCTGCAATGCTGTTTGGGTTTACGCGGGGCTCAACATGCGGCCCATGGGTGGGATCCTTTGAATATGGCCTCCTCTGGGAACACGCTCCACATTGCGAGGCGTCTCCCAGGTGGGATGAGCACTGAAAGACGCAAGCGGACAGGCTGGCTGGAACAGATGGGTGCAGGGTGTCGGCATTTCTAGCCCCCTCGGAGGAGGTGCAGGGAGCGCCAGGGCATTGTGTGAAAGAAGCTATTTGTATAAACAACCACATTTAAGTTGCAGTGCTTGACATGTGCTGTGAGTATCAATTTGGCCCCCGGGGCTTCCAAAGTTGAGTAGTCCTGGAGTAGCTCTTCCTTCCCCTCTTCTTTGGCAGAATATATTGGATTCGGAGGAGGGAGAGACTAAATGCTTTCTTACATACCCTTGCCTGGAGTATTCCATGCCTTGAAAGAGATCTTTCTAGAGGTTTCAAGGTTTGAGGTGAAGGTACTTCTGTGTGTCACCCCCTAAACCACAGCTGGTGTACCCAATAAAGAAGATAGGAATGGTAACAAAAATATTAGATGGTGCTGGTGTTTCTCTCTACTCTAAGGAAACCTAATAAACATCTCATTTCAGAATGAAGATTGTGATGCTGGGCCACATTCCAAACACAGATATATACAGAAGTTTATCTGACTACAAAGCAGTAAGAGAAAAAACCCAATACTCAGTCCCTCTCTGTAATCCAGCTTCATCTCTTGGGGTATGTCTAGATTGCATGCCTCTACTGACAGAGGCATGTAAAATGGGCTACCTGACATAGTCAATGAAGCAGGGATTTAAATATCCCTGGCTTCATTAAAATAAAAATGACCTCTGCGCTGTGCCGGCTCAGCTGATCATCAACACAGCATGCGAGTCAAGACGCAGATCGGTCGACAGGGGAAGCCTTTGTCGACCGCTCCTGTAAACCTCATTCCACGAGGCATAACGGAGCAGTTGACAAAGGCTTCCCCTGTCGACCGATCCACGTCTTGACGGCCGTGCTGTGCCGGCGATCAGCTGAGCCGGCACAGCGCAGCAGCCATTTTTATTTTAATGAAGCCGGGAATATTTAAATCCCCGCTTCACTGACTATGCTGGGTAGCCTATTTTACATGCCTCTGTCGGCAGAGGCATGTAGTCTAGACATACCCTTGGATACCTATGAGTGACCCATCACTTCATTTACTTCAAGCCTTGAAAAGCTGGAAGAGTCTTTGAACAGTCACAGCGAAGAGTGATACAGATTTCCCCAGAAAGGGAAATGGGTCTGACTTGTTACTTTGGGAGCTCATTCTGTTGATACAGGCTACCCCTGCAATGAAAAACTTGCTCCCTGTCATTGTTAGAACGATGCAGAATTTATTGCTGACCTGCTGCCCTCATCTGTGCTAGGAAAATGACACATTTTTTCACAACAGATGTCAATAATGGCTATGTCTGTAGAAGACTTTCTTAAAAATTCTCCCAGCAGGGGTAGCAACAGCAGGGCATTTTTACCATAATTTTGCTAACCTTGCTCTGTGCAGATCTGGATAATGCTGCTATTAACAGTTTACATTTACCCTCCTTATTGTTAAATTCATGAGGCTGCAAAAAAAGGGAAAATTGAAGTAACAAAGGCTGGTGCAAAGAAGGGGAAGGGTGTTTTCAGTGATGAGTTTTGAAAAGAGTGTGGCTTTGTCTACACTATTGCAGCCAAAATGTTTTCAGTCCTGCTAAGAGGAAGAGCCATTGTGAATGTCAGCATTGGATCATTTTTCTAGCATAAGCACAAAACTCATGTTTTATCTTCCAGGTAGCAGAAATTGAAGGTGTTAAAATCTTCCAGTGTTGTTCCTCCATCTCGTTTGCAAATATGAGACATTTCAAAAGCTACTTGTTACGTAAGGTAAACACCACTTTTCCATTCACCGTCTGCTTCTAACCTCCTCCGCTGGAAACACAATCATATCTGATAAACTGTCTGTCTTTTTGCAGATGGATATGAAAGCAGTGCCCCTCGATGAAAACGAAATGAGAGCTTTAATCTCAGTTAGTCTGTCTAGCACGGAAATGGAGAGAAAGGATTTGAACTGTGCCTGTGTTTGTGATCCACCTGAACCATTACCCAGGGTCAGCTACCTTACCTAACACCCAGACTTTATGACACTGAAGGACATGTCATTAACTAGCCAGAAACCTGAAAGCCATACCTAATTACATATAAATTTGCATACATTTGCAAACCAGAAATAACAAGAACAAGCCTTATATTTGCTCACAACCCTTAGTATGTTTATATTTCCATGATGGATCAATTTAAAGTTTACTTGTTGATTGACTTGACCAGCAGTGAGGAAACCCACCATCTTTACCTTCCTTTCTGGGGCTGAAAGGACTTAGGTGCCTTGCCAGGGACTTACTTTCCTTTCTCAATGAACGTCCATGGCAATCTGAATTCTAGACACTCCTAATCCGAGATCCCGGCCACTGCGTGGCCACTAAATACTTTAAATCCTGCCAGCCACAATCTCCATCATCAGAGGATTTTTTTTATCCATATTACAAGCTCACTGGCTATTTATACCTTCTGTTGTCAGAAGCACACTCCATAGTCTGAATTTGACAGTGTCAGAGTCAACAGTGTGGTGCTGTTGCAAAAAAAGCAAACATGATTCTGGGATGCATTCACAGAGAAGTCATTCTTCCGCTCTACTCTGTGCTGATTAGGCCTCGGAGTATTGTGTCCAGTTCTGGGTACCACATTTCAAGAAAGATGTGGAGAAATTGGAGACGGTCCAGAGAAGAGCAAGAAGAATGAGGAAAGGTTTAGAGAACGTGAGCTATGCGGGAAGACTGAAAGAATTGGGCTTGTTTAGTTTGGAAAGGAGAAGACTGAAAGGAGACACGATAGTGGTTGTCAGGTATTTAAAAGGATGTCACAAGGAGGAGGGAGAAAAATTGTTCTCCTTAGCCTCTGAGGATAGGACAAGCAGCAATGGGCTTAAACTGCAGCAAAGGAGGTTTAGGTTGGACATTAGGAAAAACTTCCTAACTGTCAGGGTGGTGAAACACTGGAATAAGTTGCCTGGGGAGGTTGTGGAATCTCCATCACTGGAGATATTTCAGAGCAGGTTAGATAGACATCTATCAGGGATGGTCTAGACGGTACTGAGTCCTGCCATGAGGGCAGGGGACTGGACTCGATGATCTCTCGAGGTCCCTTCCAGTTCTCGTGTTCTATGATAGGCAAATGTATGAGATTTCAGGGCAATATTTTTTCTCTGAACTATGTGTGGTACTTTGTAAAAGAGAACAAATACCCCTTGTGTGGAAGAGGGATGGAGGACAGCAATAGGGGGTGAATGAGCTGCTGAAGGATGTCAGTGATGGCTTTGAACTGCCATCTTCTTCCAAAGTGCCAAGTTGCCGCGTGTGAACCTGTCAGCTGCTTTTAACTCTTTTGCTAGTGTAAGGGCCAAACTTGGAGCTATTCAGTATTACAAACTTGACCTTTTTCAAAAAAGGAATTGTGTTAAAATTGTTGGCTGGGTAACTAGACTTAGAAGGGGTTGGGGATGGGGAGACAAAGGAACCATAACAAGGATTGGACTTAAAAATTAAACCACAGAAGCATATATTCAAACTATTAAGGGAAAAATGATAACCCTGTCTCCATTATCTCATTGCTTTATCTGACAGGGGAAGAATACGCTGCATAAAATTTTGTAAACCTGCTTCTGTTTTTTAAAAATGGAACATAAAATTAGTGGCCCACGTTCAATGATAATAAGCAACTTCAAGGTATGCAGGACTAGGCTAACACAGCACTTCTAGGGTAGCTGAAGGTACTGTACTCGGCTGAACACAACCAAGGCTTCCGTCTATCTCCTAGTGACGCATATACTGGTGTTGCTTAGTGCTCTATTTACCATCATTACAAAGGTATTTCTCCCATGAGAGAGGAAATATATCAAATGACTGGCAATGCTGCCACAGCTACAACAAGAGAAATTCTAGACAGAGGTTCTCAAACTTCATTGCACCGTGACCTTCTTCGGACAACGAAAATTGCTATCGGACCCCAGGAAGGGGGACCAAAGACGGGGCCGGCCTGAGCTCCACTGCCCCAGGTGCGGGGGCCAAAGTCCAAGTGGTTCAGCCCTGGTGGGGGGGCCTGTAATCTGAGCACCACTGCCCAGGGCTGAAGACCTCAGCCTGCAGCTACAGCCCCAGACAGTGGGGCTCAGGCTTCAGCTTCAGCCCCATATGGTGGGGCTCAGGCCTTGGCTTCAGCCCTGGACCCCAGCAAGTCTAAAGCCAGCCCTGGCAATCCCTTCAAATGGAATTGCAAGCAGCCACCCACTTCGGGGTCTCCCGACATACAGGTTGAGAACCGCTGCTCTAGACACAATTCTCCTAACGGTCTTTGACTCCACTTTCCCATTCTAGATACCCTATACTGAGAAACTGGTGAAGCGACTTCACAGGGATAATGAGTCTTCATCATCTTCCCTGAATTTGATCCGGTGGTCAAAGTTTGAAAGCAAGCGCAGTTCTGGGACTCTCACCACTGGACTGTCGCAGCCACCGCATGTTCAGCCCCCAGCCATCAGGCTCAGGGCAGCGAGACCTGAGAGTGGGAAGAAAAAGGATGAAGGGCAGAGAACATGGCATTCTTCAGACCCCGGGGTAGATACTTCCACAACACTCTTGTGTCAGGAAGCAGTACAGATGCAGTCCCAGGAGTTCTCAACATGTCCAATCCACACCATCATCTTAGACTTCAGCATGGTGCAGTTTGTGGATTTGCAAGCTTCAGATTTACTGAGACAGGCAAGTAACTTGAGTGCATGCGAAAGCCGAAACTGAAGTTTGCTCAAACTCAGTTGCTTTCTGTTACCCTAAAGTTACCTATTATGTAAGCACCCACATCAGTTCCTATTGACTTTAATGGGATGGGTCTGTTTTTACAAATGTGTAATTTCCAAGACCCACACAAATTCTCTGGCTATAGTTTCAAAGCATATTGTCAATCTGAAAGGCAGATGCAACAATGTCCTTACCTGTGTCACTAATAATACCTGAGATTATTTCAACTCAAATCCCTTTACATTTCTCACGTATCCCCCTCCCGCTCATTTCTGCTCATTATTTTTTGCCCTTTACACAGCAAACTGGGCACTTTGGCATATTTCTTTAGCCCTTGGGCCTGTTGTTTTGGAACTTCAGGGCTTTGTACTTCATGATAGCCTCCAGGAGGCAATCCTGTTTGGGACACTCCAAGTGCTGAATCTCGTTTCCAAAGTGGGAGAGACCTAATCCATTCCCTAGGATGTTTTATTGACTGTTGGAATATGCCTTATTGTAAGTTAACCTGTTCTTCCTTAAGTCTGTGTCCATATCGTTGCTGTCTCTAGCACACCTGAGCATTTTTGGTTTTTCTGGATATTTAAAAGTTATCTTACTCCAATAGTCCGAGAGAGAGAGCAAATTCAAAAATGCTGCTCTTTCAGTTGGCATTGGTTCATTATTGTTTTCCTTGCAGCTTTATCTACTTTTCCTTTGGTACATTTCTTTAGCTTTTTAGTCTTCAGGTGAGAACCCTGGCAGTCTCTCTAGAGAAAATACAGTACCTGCAGCTGTACTTCTCTGCAGATGCCATGGCAATGGGATTCTCACCGATTCCCCTAAAATATTAAAGATGATCTTTGGTTTTTCAGAAGCAACTAATGATTTTAAGAACCTCAATTAGAAAGGGACCTGATTTTCAGGGAGTAATGAGCACCTAATCTGTTTTTAAAATTAAGGTGTCTCAAGATGGGCACCCAAAACCAGGCACTCAACATTACTGATTATGTTTGAAGATGCAGGTCCTCATTTCCATTGCTTACTGTGGGGCATATTTTGTATGTGTGCACATGTGTGTGGGCAGTGGGCAATGAATCATTTCCAACTAGCTTTGTATCATGGGAGCTTCACTTCTTGTACAACCAAAGGAACTGATTTGAATACTGGCAAAGCTAGCTTTCTATCCTGCAGACTGTGGTACTTGATGTACAGTATGGGACCTGGCTCTTTGAAGTCATAATTCCTTGAGCTGTGAGAGTTCTGCTGCTCTTGGGCTGATCTAAGAGCCAGGACTGTCTTCCAGAAGAGTAAAAACTTAAAAAACAACAAATGGTCTGGTAGCACTTTATAATAGTCTAACAAAACATATAGATGGTATCATGAGCTTTCGTGGGCATAGCCCACTACCCATCTGAAAAAGTGGGCTGTGCCCACGAAAGCTCATGATACCGTCTACATGTTTTGTTAGTCTGTACAGGATAAACTTTAAAAACAACAAATGGTCTGCTAGCACTTTATAGACTAACTCAGCTACCCCCTGAAGTTCCAGAATAGTGGGATCTTCAGAGGAAAGTTATAAGCAAAAGCTTTTGTTCCTTTTTATGTCATGTCTTCTGGTGCCAGGCCCAATCCTGCATGACTGTCACTAATATTGATATGGGATTCTCTCTACAGATATTCCATATGTTTCAGAATATTGGCATTTCAGTCTTGATAGCCAGCTGCCACAGTGAGTATAGTATTGGTTCTGCTGTAGTTAACCGGTTTTTGTAAGAAAAAGATAAGTTTTAAAGCTCAGTGAAATGCTGTAATCGTGTCCTTCACGTGACCCTGTCTGCACTGGTTGTTGTTTCTTTCACAGTCTCTGTAATAGCAATCTTTGAGAAGAATGATTTCTTTGACAGTTGTGTCACCAAAGCCCAGTTCTTTCTAACACTGCACGATGCTGTGCTGGCTGCATTGGAACAGAATCAAAGGCCAGAGACGGTGGAACTCAGCATTGGAGAGCCTGAACAAGAGTTAGATGAACGGCTGATAGAAGAACACAAGGTGAGCTACTCAGTTTAGTTCTGGATGCTGCCTCGTGATCCTGTTGCATTAACTGATATTTGTGAAGCAGTTCAGAAGGTGTATAGTGCTGTGACCAGGTGCCATTCTCAATTTGCTTTAAAACAAATTCTACACACTGGCTACGTCTACACTGGCCCCTTTTGGAAGGGGCATGCTAATTTTGAAAGTGGGAATAGGGAAATCCACGGGGGATTTAAATATCCCCCGCGGATTTAAATAAACATGTCCGCCGCTTTTTTTCCGGCTTGGGGAAAAGCCGGAAAAAAAGCGTCTAGACTGGCCCGATCCTCCGGAATAAAGCCCTATTCCGGAGGATCTCTTATTCCTACTTTGAAGTAGGACACCTCAGCTTGAGAATAAAGGACTGAGGGAAGTGAGGTGTGGGAGAATAAAACTGAGCTCTGGAGAAATGTTTGGCTAGAGTTTCCCCTACAATATGTACCAGTTCCGACTTACATACAAATTCAACTTAAGAACAAACCTACAGTCCCTATCTTGTATGTAACCTGGGGACTGCCTGAATTTTGTTGCAATGAAAACCACTCGTATTTAGGGAAAATACCCTGGCACTTCTAAAAAATCAAGGAACTAATCCTATCATCCTTATCTACTTAGATAAATTCAGCCTCCCTACTACAATTTCAAATACACACAGCATTTTTTCCCACTTCCCTTCCTAAACTGTTGTATACTGTTGCTGCGTGTTGATAGACAACTATTCCTGGCTCTCTACTACAGAATTACTTTGGAATAATTGTGTCATATGGGCATGTAAATAATTTTTGTCCCTAGCACTGAGTGATGTAGCTTACACAGCACTCTGTCAATGAGAGAGCTTCCCCCACCAACAGAGCTACTGCCTCTCACAGAGCTGGATTAATTAAGCTGATGGGATAGCACTGTCCTTCAGTGTAGAACTTCTCCATGAAAGTGCTACAGTGGCACAGCTTTTTAAGTATAGACTTGCCCTCACTCCAGAAGAGATTGCTGCACTTCATTGGTTGGTAACGTGACCATTATGTGCATATAGTTTGTGGTGCCACTTTGAGATCATTTTGGATGAAATTACACTGGAAATTTAAGAAGATATTATAGGGCAAAATGCATCATTTTTGTGTATGTTAGCAAGGGATGTATCAGGATGTGAGTTATAGCAAAGATGATCTTGCTGGCGACATAATTTTAATGCATCTCCACTTAGCTGATAGATCAAGGAATCTGCATGGGCAATTCAGAAGTTTTATTTTTTTCTAAATTATTCTGGATCACTTCAGTCTTTTCAGGGGAAGTGCAAGGGAGTAGGGTGTGTGTGGGGGGGGTTGGTGGCGAGGCTTTTAATTCCAGTATCTTGGCATTGGGCAACTCATGAAAGGACATTGCTTGTTTGTTTCAGGAGAGAAGTCTGCACTCTGATAACAACAAAGATATTTCCTCTTTAAGGATTACCAGTAGTGAAATTTTAAATGAAGAGCCGATATCAGATCTCTTCCGCACATACTCACTCCAAAGTGAAGCAGATATGAGCGAATTTCAGCAGTATGAGGCACCACCCATTAAGCCGGGTGACAGAGATAAGGAGTGGGAACAGAAGTGGAAATATGCCAGTGATCCCTAAATTATAAGGCATGCACAAAAGCTAACAGGGAATCCTAGTTCAGTACATGGGAAGAGGTGCCGATATTACACAGTTCACATAGTTCTTGCGTGCATTTTCTTATGGGTTTTTTGCCTTTGTCTCTTTCAAAGTTATTGAAATAGTCAACTAGCCAATCTGTCCAATGATGCTGATGGTTTAAGGGAACTAGCAATGCTTATAAAAGTTACTCTTCAGTACTTTCAGATAGAGGGACTACTCAGCAGCTGTTTTAACCTTTGTATCCATTAAATGGATTTTCACAGGTTTTTGAAATTCTGTGTAGTTTTTTAAATGACCTCGAACATGGCATATCCTTTGCATTTTGTTTTTCTAGTGACTAAATCTCATTTAAAGTCTATTTTTCAGCAGATTGCTCACATGCTATTTCATTTGTCTCAGATGCATGCAAACGTAGGTGACACTCTCTAGAACTTTTCAAACTTTTTGGGCTCTGGAGCCCTTTACATACGTAAAAATGTATGCGGAACCCCAGCGATCCACTGATTGTATGTGTTGTAACTATCGATATTTCTAGTTTGTCAACCTCACGGAGCCCCTGGAGATGTCTCGGGAAGCCCTGGGGTTCCGGGTAACACAGTTTGAGAAACACTGCTCTAGAACAATGTTTCTCAACCTTTTTGATACCTGGGCTTGCTGCCTTCCTAAATTGTGTCAGGGAACTCTCGGGGACTGTTCATAGAATCATAGAATACTAGGACTGGAAGGGACCTCAAGAGGTCATCGAGTCCAGTCCCCGGCCTTCATGGCAGGACCAATACTGACTAGACCATCCCTGACAGACATTTATCTCACCTACTCTTAAGTATCTCCAAATATGGAGATTCCACAACCTCCCTGGGCAATTTATTCCAGTATTTGACCACCCTGACAGTTAGGAACTTTTTCCTAATGTCCAACCTAAACCTCCCTTGCTGCAGTTTAAGCCCATTGCTTCTTGTTCTATCCTCAGAGGCCAAGATGAACAAGTTTTCTCCCTCCTCCTTATGACACCCTTTTAGATACCTGAAAACTGCTATCATGTCCCCCCTCAGTCTTCTCTTTTCCAAACTAAACAAACCCAATTCTTTCAGCTTTCCTTCATAGGTCATGTTCTCTAGACCTTTAATCATTCTTGTTGCTCTTCTCTGGACCCTCTCCAATTTCTCCACATCTTTCTTGAAATGCGGTGCCCAGAACTAGACACAATAGGGCCTGACAACTGAGGCCTAACCAGCGCAGAGTAGAGCGGAAGAATGACTTCTCATGTCTTGCTCACAACACACCTGTTAATGCATCCCAGAATCATGTTTGCTTTTTTTGCAACAGCATCACACCGTTGACTCGTATTTAGCTTGTGGTCCACTATAACCCCTAGATCCCTTTCTGCCATACTCCTTCCTAGACAGTCGCTTCCCATTCTGTATGTGTGAAACTGACTGTTCCTTCCTAAGTGAAGCACTTTGCATTTGTCTTTATTAAACTTAATCCTGTTTACCTCAGACCATTTCTCCAATTTGTCCAGATCATTTTGAATTATGACCCTATCCTCCAAAGCAGTCGCAACCCCTCCTAGCTTGGTATCATCTGCAAACTTAATAAGCGTACTTTCTATGCCAATAGCTAAATCGTTGATGAAGATATTGAACAGAGCCGGTCCCAAAACAGACCCCTGCGGAACCCCACTTGTTATACCTTTCCAGCAGGATTGAGAACCATTAATAACTACTCTCTGACTACGGTTATCCAGCCAGTTATGCACCCACCTTATAGTAGCTCCATCTAAGTTGTATTTGCCTAGTTTATTGATAAGAATATCATGCGAGACCGCATCAAATGCCTTACTAAAGACTAGGTATACCACATCCACTGCGTCTCCCTTATCCACAAGACTCGTTATCCTATCAAAGAAAGCTATCAGATTGGTTTGACATGATTTGTTCTTTACAAATCCATGCTGGCTGTTCTCTATCACCTTACTACTTTCCAAATGTTTGCAGATGATTTCCTTAATTACCTGCTCCATTATCTTCCCTGGCACAGAAGTTAAACTAACCGGTCTGTAGTTTCCTGGGTTGTTCTTATTTCCCTTTTTATAGACAGGCACTATATTTGCCCTTTTCCAGTCTTCTGGAATCTCTCCTGTCTCCCATGATTTTCCAAAGGTGATAGCTAGAGGCTCAGCTACCTCCTGTATCAGCTCCTCGAGTGTTCTAGGGTGCATTTCATCAGGCCCTGGTGACTTGCAGGCATCTAATCTTTCTAGGTGATTTTTAGCTTGTTCTTTTTTAATTTTATCTTCTAAACCTACCCCCTTCCCACTAGCATTCACTATGTTAGGCATTCCTTCATCATACTTCTCGGTGAAGACCGAAACAAAGAAGTCATTAAGCATCTCTGCCATTTCCAAGTTTCCTGTTACTGTTTCACCCTCCTCACTGAGCCAGTGGGCCTACCCTGTCCTTGGTCTTCCTCTTGCTTCTAATGTATTTATAAAAAGTCTTCTTGTTTCCCTTTATTCCTATAGCCAGTTTGAGCTCATTTTGTGCCTTTGCCTTTCTAATCTTGTCCCTGCATTCCTGTGTTGTTTGCCTATATTCATCCTTTGTAATTTGTCCTAGTTTCCAACTTTTATAGGACTCCATTTTTATTTTTAGATCATGCAAGATCTCGTGGTTAAGCCAAGGCGGTCTTTTGCTATATTTTCTATCTTTCCTACGCAGCGGAATAGCTTGCTTTTGGGCCCTTAATAATGTCCCTTTGAAAAACTGTCAACTCTCCTCAGTTGTTTTTCCCCTCAGTCTTGATTCCCATGGGACCTTACCTATCAGCTCTCTGAGCTTACCAAAATCTGCCTTCCTGAAATCCATTGTCTCTATTTTGCTGTTCTCCCTTCTACCCTTCTTTAGAATTGTGAACTCTATAATTTCATGATCACTTTCACCCAACCTGCCTTCCACTTTCAAATTTTCAACCAGTTCCTCCCTATGTGTTAAAATCAAATCTAGAACAGCTTCCCCCCTGGTAGCTTTTTCAACCTTCTGAAATAAAAAGTTGTCTCCAATGCAGTCCAAGAACTTATTGGATAGTCGGTGCCCTGCTGTGTTATTTTCCCAGCATATATCTGGATAGTTGAATTCCCCCATCACCATCAAATCTCGGGCTTTGAATGATTTTGTTAGTTGTTTAACAAAAGCCTCATCCACCTCTTCCACCTGGGTAGGTGGCCTGTAGTAGACTCCTAGCATGACATCACCCTTGTTTTTTTACCCCTTTTAGCCTAACCCAGAGACTCTCAACACTTCCGTCTCCTATGTCCCATCTCCACCTGCATTCAAGTGTGTACATTTTTAATATATAAGGCAACACCTCCTCCCTTTTTTCCCTGTCTCTCCTTCCTGAGCAAGCTGTACCCTTCCATACCAACATTCCAATCATATGTATTATCCCACCAAGTTTCTGTGATGCCAACAATGTCATAGTTGTATTTATTTATTAGCACTTCCAGTTCTTCCTGCTTATTACCCATACGCCTCGCATTTGTATATAGGCATCTAAGATACTGATTTGATCTTGCCTCCCAGTTTTGCCCTGACCCTCCTTTCTCTCTGCCATTATAGCCCATGCTCCCTCCCATTTCTGACCCATCTCCCAGGTCACCATGTTCTCCACTTACCTGTGGGCTTTGCTCACCTGTCCCCGTCGCACCTAGTTTAAAGCCCTCCCCAATAGGTTAGCCAGTCTCTGTCCAAATAGGGTCTTCCCGCTCCTGGAAAGGTGAACGCCATCCCTGCCTAGCAGTCCTTCCTGGAATAGCATCCCGTGTTTGAGGAAGCCAAAGCCCTCCTGGCGACACCATCTTCACAGCCAGGCATTCACCTCCAGGATGCACCTGTCTCTGCCTGGACCCCTACCTTCGACAGGAAGGATTGAAGAGAATACCACCTGCGCTCCAAACTCCTTTACCTGTACTCCCAGAGCCCTGTAGTCACTCTTGATCCACTCAGTGTCATACCTCACGGTATCATTTGTGCCCACGTGGATGAGTAGCATGGGGTAGTAGTCAGAGGGCCGGATAATCCTCGACAATGCCTCCGTAACATCTCGGATACGGGCCCCCAGCAGGCAGCATACCTCCCGAGATTAAATGTCAGGGCAACAGGTGGGTGCCTCCGTCCCCCTCAGAAGTGGTGGCAGCAGACTTCCCAGCCATAGGGGTATGAGGCTTCTCCCGTTGTAGGGGGTGATTCCTTATCTCCTGCATCAAGAAGAGCATAATGGTTTCCTAGTACCACGGCGGGAGGGTTCGGAGCAGGGGTGGAGGGCTGCCTGCTGCCAGAAGTAACCAGCTGCCAGTGTCCACTCTGAGCCGTCTCCTCCTCTATGAGTGGTGTGTCCTCAGTCCTGTGTACTGGGACAGCTACCTCAGCTGTCTTCTCATGAACACTCTTCAGGAATTGCTCGTGGATTCGGATGCTCCTCAACCTAGCCACCTCCTCCTGTAGCTCTCCCACCTGCTGTAGCTCTCCCACCCGTTGCTGCTGTAGCCACCTCCTCCTGTAGCTCTCCCACCCGCTGTAGCTCTCCCACCCGTTGCTGCTGTAGTCACCTCCTCCTGTAGCTCTCCTACCCGCTGTAGCTCTCCCACCCGTTGCTGCTGTAGCCACTTCCTCCTGTAGCTCTCCCACCCGCTGTAGTTCTCCCACCTGCTGTAGCTCTCCCACTTGTTGCTAGTCCATGGACATTGTCACTGAGAAACCTTGCCCTAGAACAGGGGTGGCCAACCCATTTAACAAGGAGAGCCAAAACAGCGGTGGAAAAAATGCGAAGAGACGCACCAGAATTGTCAAGCAAAAAAAGAACCCCCCCCCCCCCCAAAACAGAATTGTTGAGCAAAAACAAAAAAAATCATTTTTGTTTTAAAAAGGAGGCTGCTCCTTTAAGCCATTTTTAAAACCCCACAGCTCCGACCTGGTAAGCACAGGGAGGCCGGGGAAGGGGAGGCCAGCGGGGGCCATTTGGGAGAGGGCAGGAGCAGCTTCGCGAGCTGCACTTTTGAGGGGCGTGAGCCGCAGGTTGGCCATGGCTGCTCTAGAAGAAAGCATTTCATCACTCGTACTTTGCTAAAATTGCCTAATGTGTTCAGTACAAACTCAATGCTTTGACTTTTCCAGTCCCTTTCGCCCTGCTGTAACCTCCTGCCAGTGAATTATGATATTTGCTTCTCTTTTTGGTAGACATTAATGGAAACAGCAACAAATGGAGACATTTCATTCAGCTGCATTATTAAGAGCTGAGAAAATGGCTGCTTTAGAATAAGATATAGGTGGCAAATGGAAAAAACAAAACTTCGCATTTGTGTAATCTCAGTACAAGTTGAACCTCTCTTGTCCAGCACCCTCAGGACCTGACCAGAGAATTTGCCAAGCCATGGGAGATGCATTAGTAAATTGCATTAGTAAATTATCTAGCAGCATGACCAATACTTACACTGCTTATTGAGCCCTTAGAAGATATGTAGGGCTAAAATCACAGCACAGAACACTGAGAGCCAGGGCTGGTGGCTGTAAACAAACTTTATGGGACCCAAGGAAACTTCACCACACCCATGATACATGGACATCTGGCTAACTAACATCATGGACCAGATGTTGCCGGACCAGAGAGTACTGAATTAGAGCCGTTCAGTCTGTGTCAGCCTCATACTTAATAGATTTTGATAAAACTGTGCACATCCCAAAAACCTATTGTGTACCCATTCAGGAAGTTCTTCCCAGGTCTCGATACTAAGGCTGTGTAGGCAAAGGGAAATGAAGCGGCGATTTAAATAATCGCAGCTTCATTTAAATTTAAATGGCTGCCACGCTGAGCCGATAAACAGCTGATCAGCTGTTTGTCGGCTCAGCGCGGTAGTCTGGACGCTCAGTGGTTGACATCAAAACCCTTCGTCGACCGCCCCGTTATTCCTCGTGGGATGAGGTTTACCAGGGCGGTCGACAAAGGGCTTTGATGTCGACCACGGAGTGTCTAGACTAGCGTGTTGAGCCAACAAACAGCTGATCAGCTGTTTGTCAGCTCAGCGTGGCAGCCATTTAAATTTAAATGAAGCTGCAATTATTTAAATCGCCGCTTCATTTCCCTTTGCCCAATAAACAAATCTACATGGCTCCATCAACGGAGCCATGTAGTCTAGACATACCGTAAGAGTGAGGACTGAGGGTGAAAGTCATCAGCATAAGATCCATATACCATTTAAGCCCTTTTGTGAGAGCATAATTTTTATAATCCCACTACTGGCCCTGTGCCCCAGCATGAGTTTCACTCTGTGTGAGTATCTCCAGCCTCTGCTGTGTGCATGATGTGGTTTCCCCATGTGGAGCAGTAGGAGGGAGACTAAATAGGACACCTCTGTTGCTGAGCTGTTCCTGGCAGTTCTGTTTTAACTCTACGTGGATGAACAGAGATGTTACAATTTAATTATTTGTAATTTCACTTGTAAATCCTCAAGACTTTTAAAATTTAAATTCTTACTGTGCCCTGGGAGTTTCTGGAGGAAAGATGTGTGAGGCAAACCGAGAAAAGGTTTTAAAAGAATACATGTGCACCATGTGCATTGTTACAGTGGAAGAAACCTTGAATGTCCCAACTCTGGCACTTGCAAATGGAGCTTCCAGTTCTTCCTGTCTTTCTATCAGTGTTGAGTAACCCTCTCCCACTACACAGTCACCGCTTGTGGTGTTTCTGTCTGATGGCTTCAAGCCAACTTCCTTCCTGAGTGGCAGTTCCTATCACAACAGAGCTAAGCAAAATTACAACAAACACAGCCTTAATGTTCAGAGCCTACTAGGGGGCTGCACCCCATGCTCACTATGCTCGCCAAACCCCCCCTCCCCAGCTGCTTTCGCAGCCAGAGAGCCTGTTAATCTTGCACTGATTATATAGAAAAGTGAACAAACGAAGCTCAATAGAAAAAAAACTGTTAATTGCTCATGTACTATATGTTACAGACGGTCAACAAAAAGATCTCAATTTCATAGTTGGTTCTGGTTGAAGTGCAAGTTAGCGAGATGCTGAGACTCCACTTTCAAGTAGGTTGATGACATTCTGTTGCGTGGCAGGCAAAACTTTTTTATACAGAGAGAGAAATATGCTGTATTGTGGCATCCCGGAGTTACGATGAAAATGATGCTATTTACCCTTTGCAATGCAAAGAGCCTTCCCCATTGCAACTTTGGGAGGAGTATCATGGCCTTACAAAGAATAAACAATACCAGCAGCAAAGTGCAACTATACCCTTTCCACTCCACAACAGATGTATGAATTTCAAACACCAATATGATTTTAAAACTGTTCTAAAATATGAGTATTAATTGTGACAAGTACTTCTCAGTCAGTAGGTGCAGGCACCTTGTTATTGCCTGATCATTTTCCTGTCTAGTCATTGCAAAGCCATAACACCAATACCAAAACTGCGCACAAGGTACCTTTATTTAACCAAGGCACAGAGCCCTTGGTGCAGAGTTCTGTGGTGTGAGAAAGATGTACCTTGCACCAAAAGACTCCACCTAGACCACTTAAAAGGCAGGACAATGAAAGTCAGGGTCCAAAGATCCGTCTACACAATTATGTGTTTGTAACCAGGTTGTGACAGTCTCATCATCCAACCCAGTTACAATAAACAAGGTCATGTTTCGTCGACACAGTAATATTTTCACACCATCGCCATGAATTGGATATGTGCTACCATGCTGGGGAAGTCTGGGCAGTTATCTCATGGCACTTAAATAGGAGATTCAGGTCCTAATTTTCCGTTGCCTTGTACACATAGTCCAATGCAAAGAGGGTGTCAAATGCCGGCAGAGCAGAATAAATGGAATGAATGACTACACAAGTAAATAGGCAACACAGAAGCCACACAGTGTTAAGGGGACATGCACAGAGAGTGACAGCTGTAAAATGGAAAAATGCGAGCTAGTATGTCATACTGCAGAGGGAGCTGGGAGGAAAGAGGAGCAATTAAACCAGATACACATAGACATAGCTAGAGGGGCTTCTACACTGTTTATAAAAATCACTGCCAAACTGGATGCAGAAAAAACCCCATGTCTTCAACTAGGCTTCTGGAAATGTGAAATAAAGATGGCTACTATGGTTGCTAATGGAGTACTGATCCAGTTGTGTATGAGCACACGTTTAGAACCAAGTGAGCCAGTCACTGGCTACAAATTAAGGAACAGCAAACCCCATTGCTGAAGCAGGTCCTCAGTGTGCCATCAGATATACAGCGTGCTATAGAGATTAAAGAGAGCAAGATATATGTTTATTTAATGGCCCGGGAGCTAAATTTTTGTAAGGAAATAGATCTGGGATCTCATGAGCTTGTAATGAGCAGCAACAAAACAATAATTTAAACAGTGAAAAGTATTTTAACTGTGGTCTTAAAGCTACATCACTACATAACCATGGACTCTAAATTTGCCTTACCGTGAAAATTTGTAAAATCTAATCTAATGCTCTGCTCCTACAATGGTTTGTAGGTTTGGGTTGCTTTTAAAATTTTGTTGCCTAGAAACAAAAACAAAATGCATGTTGCTTTTTATGCAGATTTGATCAAACTAATGTTTGAACTCCCTCTGCTGGTCCAGTAGCTGAAAGTACAGTGAACCCTCGCTACTTCGCGGTTCGACCATCGCGGATTCACGACTTCGCGGACTTTTTCATTACATTATGTATATACGTGAATCCGCGATGGTCGAACCGCGAAGTAGCGAGGGTTCACTGTACTGTGAACATAAAATTGATCCTTACCAAAACTTTAAAAAGCCTCGGGGGAAGCCGGCGGGGGGGCATCCCAGGCGCGCCTGGGCTGCTCCCCCGCCGGAGCCCCTCCACGGCTTTCAAAGCCTCGGGGGAAGCCGGCGGGGGGGCATCCCAGGCGCGCCTGGGCTGCTCCCCCGCCGGAGCCCCTCCGCGGCTTTCAAAGCCTCCGGGGAAGCCGGCGGGGGGGCATCCCAGGCGCGCCTGGGCTGCTCCCCCGCCGGAGCCCCTCCGCGGCGCGCCTGGGATGCCCCCCCGCCGGCTTCCCCCGAGGCTTTGAAAGTCGCGGAGGGGCTCCGGCGGGGGAGCAGCCCAGGCGCGCCTGGGATGCCCCCGGCCGGCTTCCCCCGAGGCTTTGAGGATCCTACTTCGCGGATTTTCAGCTATCGCGGTCGGGTTTGGAACCTATCTACCGCGATAAACGAGGGTTCACTGTAGTTCTCTACCTTGCTGGAGCTGTGGTGATGGCATCAGTGTATAAACAGGAGGAAAAGCCCAAACTACAGTCTTCATTTTGTCAGAGACAAGGATGAGAATGCATCATAGTTTTAAAACAAGATTCTACAATGATGGGCTGAGTAGAGACACTGGATTTATAACTTGTTCCAACAATCTAATCCACTAGCAGCTCTCCCACCAAGCTGTCTTTCCCCCTCCATATTTCATTTGCCCCTGGAAGGGTATGTCTACACTACCCCGCTAGTTCGAACTAGCGGGGGTAATGTAGTCATCCGCAATTGCAAATGAAGCCCGGGATTTGAATTTCCCAGGCTTCATTTGCATGAAGCCGGTCTGCGCCATTTTTAAATGCCAGCTAGTTCGAACCCTGTGCCGCGCGGCTACACGCGGCACGGAGTAGCTAGTTCGAATTAGGCTTCCTAATCCGAACTAGCTGTACTCCACATTCCACGAGGGTTCGAACTAGCCGGCATTGCCTTGAGGTCTAGGGTGTGCAGGGTTTGGGGTGTGCACAGTGCCTTGAGGGTTAGGGGGTGCAGGGTTTGGGGTGTGCACAGTGCCTTGTGGGCTGGGGGTGCAGGGTTTGGGGTGTGCACAGTGCCTTGAGGGCTAGGGGGTGCAGGGTTTGGGGTGTGCACAGTGCCTTGAGGGCTAGGGGGTGCAGGGTTTGGGGTGTGCACAGTGCCTTGAGGGCTAGGGGGTGCAGGGTTTGGGGTGTGCACAGTGCCTTGTGGGCTGGGGGTGCAGGGTTTGGGGTGTGCACAGTGCCTTGAGGGCTAGGGGGTGCAGGGTTTGGGGTGTGCACAGTGCCTTGAGGGCTAGGGAGTGCAGGGTTTGGGGTGTGCACGGTGCCTTGAGGGCTAGGGGGTGCAGGGTTTGGGGTGTGCACGGTGCCTTGAGGGCTAGGGGGTGCAGGGTTTGGGGTGTGCACGGTGCCTTGAGGGCTGGGGGTGCAGGGTTTGGGGTGTGCACGGTGCCTTGAGGGCTAGGGGGTGCAGGGTTTGGGGTGTGCACGGTGCCTTGAGGGCTAGGGGGTGCAGGGTTTGGGGTGTGCACGGTGCCTTGAGGGCTAGGGGGTGCAGGGTTTGGGGTGTGCACGGTGCCTTGAGGGTTAGGGGGTGCAGGGTTTGGGGTGTGCACGGTGCCTTGAGGGTTAGGGGGTGCAGGGTTTGGGGTGTGCACGGTGCCTTGAGGGTTAGGGGGTGCAGGGTTTGGGGTGTGCACGGTGCCTTGAGGGTTAGGGGGTGCAGGGTTTGGGGTGTGCACGGTGCCTTGAGGGCTAGGGGGTGCAGGGTTTGGGGTGTGCACGGTGCCTTGAGGGCTGGGGGTGCAGGGTTTGGGGTGTGCACGGTGCCTTGAGGGCTAGGGGGTGCAGGGTTTGGGGTGTGCACGGTGCCTTGAGGGCTAGGGGGTGCAGGGTTTGGGGTGTGCACAGTGCCTTGTGGGCTGGGGGGTGCAGGGTTTGGGGTGTGCACGGTGCCTTGAGGGTTAGGGGGTGCAGGGTTTGGGGTGTGCACGGTGCCTTGAGGGTTAGGGGGTGCAGGGTTTGGGGTGTGCACGGTGCCTTGAGGGTTAGGGGGTGCAGGGTTTGGGGTGTGCACGGTGCCTTGAGGGCTAGGGGGTGCAGGGTTTGGGGTGTGCACGGTGCCTTGAGGGCTGGGGGTGCAGGGTTTGGGGTGTGCACGGTGCCTTGAGGGCTAGGGGGTGCAGGGTTTGGGGTGTGCACGGTGCCTTGAGGGCTGGGGGTGCAGGGTTTGGGGTGTGCACGGTGCCTTGAGGGCTAGGGGGTGCAGGGTTTGGGGTGTGCACGGTGCCTTGAGGGCTAGGGGGTGCAGGGTTTGGGGTGTGCACAGTGCCTTGAGGGCTAGGGGGTGCAGAGTTTGGGGTGTGCACGGTGCCTTCAGGGCTAGGGGGTGCAGGGTTTGGGGTGTGCACGGTGCCTTGAGGGCTAGGGGGTGCAGGGTTTGGGGTGTGCACGGTGCCTTGAGGGCTAGGGGGTGCAGGGTTTGGGGTGTGCACAGTGCCTTGAGGGCTAGGGGGTGCAGGGTTTGGGGTGTGCACAGTGCCTTCAGGGCTAGGGGGTGCAGGGTGCATTGTACTCGCTGGGGTGTGTGCATTGCCTTGTGGGCTATGTGCGCTCTGGGGCGGACGCAGGAGTCAGTGGGGTGCACGCAGTGCATTGTGGGCGGGGGGCTGTCCCATCCCGTGCCTGCAGTTCAAGTTGCGCGGCGCGGAGGCAGGGGGCGGTCCACTCCCGGCTTTGCGTCACACTCAGCGCTTCGCTCACAGACAGGCGCACGCATGCGCCGTCTACCCTCCCCCTTCACGCCCCCCTCAGTCGGCCGGACTCCTCCCCACCGCGAGGTTGCGCGTGCGCTCAGGGCCATGGAGCGGTTGGAGGCGGGGCCGGGCTCAGGGGAGGAGCCTACCCGGCGGTCCCCGCTCCTCCTTCTCCGCCGGAGGGGGCGTTGCCGGACGCGCTCGGCAGAGCCAGGGGGCGTGGCCTTGCTGACGAGCTCGAGCTCGAGCGGCAGCAGCGGGAGCGAGGAGGAGGCGGAGATCTGGTGGCGCGCGCAGCGGCGCGCGAAGGTGCCCAAAGTGCGCACGCTTCGCCCGGCGCGGCCTAGCTCTGCGCAGGCGCAAAAGCAGGCGGATGGTGTAGAGCGCACGCGCGGAGAGCCGTGGGGGCTACCGGCTCTCGCCGCCATGGAGCGGAAAGGTGAGTGGCGGGCGCTCTCTCCCGGCCCGGCGGGCCGCCTCCTCCCCCCTCCCGCCGATACATGCGCGCGCGACCGCCCCTATCTCCCTCAGAGCAGCGCCCTCCGCCCCCTGGCCTGCCTGGCGCCCCCCCCCCCCAGCCTTGCCCCTGAGGGGGTGTCGCCTGCCCCCCCCCCGCCGGCCGCGCGCCCCCCCTTCCGCCCCCGCTCACCCGCCTGCGTTTCTCTCCCCCAGTTCTGGCCTTGCAGGCCCGCAAGAAGCGGACCAAAGCCAAGAAGGACAAGGCCCAGAAAAAGTGAGTCAGACCCCTTGGACAGTCGCGGGGGGGGGGGGGTCGATGTGGGGCGCGGGGGGCGCCCCCCCAGCCTGGACCGCTGAGTTTAGGCGATGCCTGGATGGATCCATGCGGTGATGGGTTCCCCTTGGGACTGTGGGTGCGTGACATGCCCTCGGGCTATGGCTCTGGAGCATCCTCGCAGCTTCATCTGCTAACCTCGCCGCTGCCTTCCCTGACCCCTGCATAAGGTGCTTGAAATAACACCCCTGTCTTTCTGCCTCGATCCCTTTCCTAGGCATCGCGTAGGCTGCGCCTCAGTTTAACTCAAGTGCATTTTTAAAACTGATGTGGTTAAAGCAGTCTTCCTGTCTTAGAAAAAACAAAAGACAGGACTATGTAGCACTTTAAAGACTAACGAGATGGTTTATTAGGTGATGAGCTTAGTCCTGTGTTTTGTTTCAGCTACACCAGACTAACATGGCTACATTTCAATCACTATTCTTGTCTTAGGAAACTATGTGTTGACTTTGATTTTTATTTGCTTAGGTTTAAGTACCCATTCTCCAGATACTTGATGCTCTGTCTCCCACCCCCCTCCCTTGTTCTTTCTCTCCCCCCTCCCTTTCCCCTCCTATTTATTTCAAGTTTTTATATCCCCAACTCATAACTCCGATTCTCTCAAGAAGTGGGCTGTACCCATGAAAGCTCATGGTACCACCTACATGTTTTGTTAGTCTATAAAGTGATACCAGACCATTTGTTGTTGTTTTTTCTGAAGCCCCTAATGTAGATGCACTTAAGATGACAGATAGGTTTTTTCAATATGTTTTCAGCTATTAGAGTACTTTTCTGGTACAGATGAGGCCTTTGAATTGGTCTATGTTTGCACCCTTTGCAGGTGTTCCTGGCCCACACCGAGCTCTAGTCACTCTGTCTCCCCAAGTGGACTTCTTTGAAGGTCTCTTACATAGCTAGGCTCTGATTCTCTCTCTGGCTATCAGAGGGAGATGTGGTGGGCCTCTTACAGAAAATGGATTCCATCGTAGGAATAGAACTTCATCATTAGTATGTAATGAGCACCTTGCATCTTATGACATTTGATGGTAGGAGTCTTTGCCACCCTACTACCCAGTTTCTTCCAGGTGTAACAGCCTCTCCTTAGCACTAGCACCAGCACCTTCATCCCTCAGTCAGTCACATGACTTGTGTATTTGGAGGTGGTAAGGTTGCCATGGAACCTCTTTCACTGAGTCAAGGAACAGAAGGTTCTTCTAAACAGTTTGATTACTTAAGTTTTCCCTTTCACCATCTCTTTCTGTAGTTTACCTTTTATTTTTATGATTACGTTACAGTGTGTTTACCTTACTCTGTAGCTTTGACATCTTTCTGTGGTTTCTGTACCCATGTCAGGAATTTCATAAATAAATTGCCTTCATGATAAACTTTTGGATGGGTGTAAAGACTCTCTAAATCTGTGGTGTCCAGCTAGTTATGAAGCAGTAGCTATTATAGTGGCTACTGCTATAGCGAACTAGTGACACTCAATTAGCTAAATAGTCACATGTGGTTAGTAGCTAGTGTGTTGGATACCACAGCTCTTAATGATTCATATGCTAAACTTTCTATTTCAATCCAGTGTGTTAAGTCGTGTAGTGACATTAATGCATTGTGGTTAATTTCATTTTTGTTGACGATGGTCTGTCCTTGTAGTGTTAGCTGGAATGACCATCCCTTGTTTGGAGTAAGGATGTAAAAGACTAGTCAACTATCTGATAAGCATATTAGAGGCAGCAAAGGAGGGGGGAGGAAGGAGTACTTTAAAGATCAGTTGCATGGCAGGCTGCCACTTTAAAATGCTGCATCTGCAGTGATTCAAAGGGGCAGCCATGGAGCCCGGGCTCCCTGCGGCATTTCTCCAGAACCTGGGATCAGCTGGGGAGTCCCCAGCTGACCCTGGGCTCCTAGTGGCATGTAGTATAGCATGGAGCCCAGGGTCAACGGGGGACTGAGAGTCCCCTGCTGACCCTGGGCTTCATGGCTTTGAAAAGCACAAGAGCCCCCCACTGGGGATTCTTGTGCATTTCAAAGCAGGCACCCGCCTGCAGCCAGAGTTAACAGGACTTCCCTCTGGCCCTGGCCTGTGGTTCTGCATTCCTCCTCTTGAAATATACAAGAGCACCAGGAGGGGCTCTTGCACGTTTCAGAGGAAGAATGCGGAAGTGCCTATCGACTAGTCAATGGAAATTTAATCAACTAGTTGACTAGTTAGTTAACCTTATTTTAACATCCTTAGTCTGGAGAGCTGCTGGTGAGCACAAAACTCTGTTCCTAAGAGTCTGTTGAAATACATCATCTGTAATTGGGCTCTCTTTCAGTGTTCCATGAAGTTCTGGCTTTGTTAGTGCTTAAGAATTGTAATGAAATTAAGTAAGAAAATGTTACCTGATAGAAATTTATCTTGGCATTTTCTATAATCACTTTTTCTTCTGCTTTTCTGATTTCCTGCTCAAAATGAGCATTTCTTTCCTTTTTGTGAAGATACACTGAAATTAAAAATTTAGTTTTTAGTTGTATGGCGTCAGTGCTTTTCTATTTGCATGGTCCAGATTCTTAAGTAGCTTGCCCTTTCCTTTTCATGTATATAATAGTGTTATAACTACTTCAGAGGACATTGCTGCCAAAAGGTAATTTTGGATCTTGGCTAGCTGAACACAGTCATGTGATGCAATAAATTTCTGATATCTTATAAATGAATGGTATTCAGGACTGGGACACTATCAGCCTATTAGATGAAGTATGCAAATAATCAGGGTTTGACAAAAATACAATCTACTTGCCCATGGCAAGTAGATTTCAGTTGCGCGCCCCATTCATTCGTGGCGTGCGCATGCGTATTGTGGCTCTTGCGCATGCGCAGTACGGGGCTGATGAGCAGTTTTCGCCGCCGTTCATCAAGCCCTGCAAATAAGTATTCTGATGGATTTGCAGATTAATAATGCTTTTCATTAAATTTACTGAACTCATCAAAAAGATGTTTCTCTAAAGTGTTCAGAATATATTCCATACACTCAGTGTGGATTCAGGGGAGAGGGATCTACAAATCTTGTTTGTTTCTACAAAAGGCTAAATTTTAAGTAGCTCTAGGAATTCTGCTAACTTTAAAATATGGAAGTAGTTCTTATAATTGTTACATAGAAATATATTTTGATAACAGCTACTGTAAGGTGAATTCATTCAGTCATGTATTAATAGCTACCTTAGAAATTAAAAATTCTAAACTGTAATTGTCTTGTATTTGGAATCATGAACTACTTCAAGGGGGTTATTTGTGGAACTGAAAATATCTTATTGGTTTTTAATGGAGGTGAGTATGGATGATGTGGCGTGTCGGATAATGAGCATTTTCCCTTTTTATTCATCTTCCTAAAACATCTTGGGGTATCTGCTGCTATTAGGAAAATGGTCCAATGCTGTTTTAGAGTTTATAATTAGAAATGACATTTTGGAATGTATCAATCTGTCAGATACAACTTTAAAAGGTAGTTGTGCATATGTTATGCATCCCCTGCATCTGCTGTATAGTTGAAAACAGTGTGGTTCCCAGCCATTTTTATACTGCGGACTGGCAAACCCATTCACAAACTTTTGGCGAAACAGTAACATTTTATTTGCATATATGTGTATTTGTCATCTGCATACTGAAATAAAATGTTACCAGTCGGCCAAAAGTCCCGGCTGCCAGAGCATCCCAGTGCCAGCCCTAATCCCTAGAGCCCTCTACTACCCCACAGCGCCAGTCATTGACCCTAGAATCCCCTGCACCTAGCCCCCCTAGTGCCAGGCCCTTGCTCCTTAGAGCCCACCACCAGCAGACCCCCAGTGCCAGCTTCCTGTTTCCAGAGCCCCACTGCACCCAAACCCCCAGAATTGCCCTATTGCCAACCCCCAGTCCCAAATATTAGCTATGCCCCCAGAGCCCAGCAGTGCCAACTCCCCACCCCAGGTGCTCCAGTGCTCCCCAGTGTCAGCCACCTGCCTCTTATAGCTTCCCACCCCTAGAGCAATGCAGCACTAGCCCCGTTCCTGCCCCGCCATCCTCACCTAGCCCTGCGCTGCCTCCCAGCCACCAGCTGAGTGCTGCTGCGTGGATCACGTCTGCTCTAACGCTGCCATGCCGGGCTCTGTGCTGCTCTCCTGCTGCGTAGCGAATCGCTCTTCTATGTCTGGGAGGAGACCCCGCCCCTGTCCAGAGCTGGTTGGCTGAGAGGCGGGCAGGAGGGGAGGCGCTGGATTAGGTGAGGGAAGTGGGGCAGGCACGGGGATAGTGCTGGGGACTCGTGAGGTGGGGGGGCCATAAGAGGAAGGGGGCTGACACTGCCCCAGAGCCGCAGCCAGTGGTTCGTGGCCTGGCAATTGGGAACTGCTGATTTAAAACAAAGACATTGAGCTGAAACTATACAGAGGGTTTTTTAATGCAAATTGGGAGAAATTCAAAGTAATGCTTTTGTGAATGGTACAAGAAAGAAATGCGGACTCACTGACATCTGATTCTTGAGCCATTATCCATTAGTCATTATATGTTCTTGCTTTCAGTTCTGTAAAAACTCTGACATCCATCTTTTAGACAGAATATAATGTGGCGTCCACAGAGGTCTGTCTGTTGCAGTGGCTCTCAAACTGGGATCTGCACAAACCTTGCAGTTGGTCTGTGACTTGAGCTCAGCTCGCCCCACAACAGGGAGCCCCCCCACTGGCGCTCTAGCCTCAGAGCACCCCCATCTGCCAAAGTTGGCACGCTAGTATGGCTTCCTGCTGGGGTGAGAGGAGAAAGTCCTGAACCTCCCTGCTGGATCTGCTTTGTGGTGAAGAAGTGGAGCCAGTAACAACTCCCGCTCCCCCAAGTGGAGAAACAGCAGTGCATAGACATGCTGCCTGGAGGTCTTCCCCACTGCACCCATTGGCCAGAATCTGGCCAATGGGAGCAGTGGGAGGCCATATCTGGGACACAGTGCCTGGGAGCAGTCCAGGGTGCGAAAGCAAGTACATGCCTCCTCATGCTAGATCCTGCATGTCCACACCTCTCATATCCTCTTTCTCTTCTCTCTCCCCCCCCGCCCCCCCCCGCCCCGGCCAAGATACCACACCCCATTCTTCCTGGCAGACATCCTCCTACTCCCAGCCTGTTCCTGCACCCTATCTCCCACATAGACCTCACCCCCTCCTGCACTGCATCTCCCACCCAGATCCTGCATCCTTACTGGCATATTGGCAGCCCTGTCCTACACACTGAACCCCTCATTTTTTAATCCCACCCTTGAGCCGGGAGGGGGGGTCTACAAAATCCACTAACCCTGGAACCTCACAAGAGTTTATCTGGCCTATGGGAAGCCCTGTACCTCAGTCCTCCCTTTCCCTCCCCCAGCCCCATGGGGCTGGAGTGCCGAGGGAATGAGGTGACTCAGTTGGGGCCACATCGGGGGGGGGGGGAGGAGATTGGAGGGTTTTTTTGCCTCTTGTGTGGCCCCCAACCCAAAAAAGGTTCCCAACTCCTCCCATAAATAGAGACAATGTTGAAAGCTTTTGTGTTTGACATAAACTAATATTTTACTTTATTTAAAATGAAGTTTGGTAAACTAGCATAAGAAAGTTAAAGCACTTAATCTGTTTAATAATTTTGATTAATATTTTCTTTCTTACTAGTTAAATTAAACCATTCTCCCTAGCTGCAGCAAAATGGCAAGTTTCCATTAACAGCTGGTGGTCCACGGTAAGGTTTGCTTTGAGCTGGTTGGGCTGGGGGCCAAAAATTTTGAGAACTACTTGTCTATTGTATCTACAAAGACTGTGATCACTAAATGTCTACAAAATAGCTATATCACTTTCATTATACTTCTGAGTTGATTTGCAGAGCTCTTGAGTCTGTATCTCGCTTTCGTTACTTAATGTTTTCAGAGAAGAAATTAAACAAAACTATTGTCTGACTGGGAAAACCTGCGCATCAAATAACTAATTTTTTATTTGTACACATTTATAATAAGTTTGAGATACTATAGAAAGAATTTTCAGGATGTGACCACATCTTTTCAGCTGGACTTAGCTCATTATGCAGTATCTTCAAATGGATTTTTTTGGGTCTGGTTGTCAGAAATGGAGCAGACAGCAGCTTGCTTGTTTAAAAGGATTACTAAACCATCTGGAGCCCACCATTAGAAAGCAAACATTGTATCAAGGCTAGAAGGAACCTCAAGAGGTCATTATGTCTTGCTCCCTGTGCTGAGGAGGTGGGGTCGGCGGAATCAGGGATCTACATAGACTATTTTCAGTTATGGGCATGTTTTCTTTCTCAAGCATTGACTTCAGTTCAACAAGTACTTAATCAGATCTGTAAATTGCATGGTAATAGATTGTTAGGGTTTAAGAACTTTTAGATAAAAGTTAAAGTAAATACCAGTTTGACTTGCAAATAGAAATTTAAGGGTTAAATGCAGAAAGCCCTCGCCCCCCCAGGACATTGCTTAGTCCTGTATTTGTCATGGTTTTGAAACAGATGATCAGCCACTTGGGTTTTTTTTGCCCACTAATATGGATACTTTTTTTCCTTTCTTGGAGGAGGTGGGATTTTCAGTAACTTGTGCTTGTTTAAGTCATGACCATACCTTAGAGCAGTTTTTCCAAGTTTATTTGGCCATGGAACCCTTTTAAACGAGAGAGAATTTTGTAGAACCCTTAATAACAGTCTTATATATGGAGCTGAAAAAGTAGACCACAAATAAGAATAATAAACAAATGCTAAACAAGGTCATGAAATCAACACCTAGTTTAATTACACATTTAAAAACAAATATCACATTTAATGGTGTACAAAAAATAAAGCAACTGGTTTGACAGCTGAAGCTTCGACTTTGTCTGACGTGGCACTAGTATATTCGTATTCAGTCAACCACATGATCCATGATCCCTGAGAGTGAGTACAGGGATTGACGGTGGTATATAACAGGCAATCTCGCTACTGACTCTGCGCACAGCGCTGAGTAGTGACATCATCGTCCCTACTCTCGGGCTAAGCTGGCATTACGCAGGGACACGTAGCGTGTCAAACACAAATGAAAATTGTTTTCAATAAAATTCATAAATGCTTAAATATTATTCTTTTAAATCATAAAATGTAATTGTAATGGAATTTTTTCGCAGAACCCTTATTTTCACTTTGCGGAACCCCAGGGTTCTGTGGAACACCATTTGGGAAACACTGCTTTAGAGACCAAGGAAAGGAGGAGCTCAGGCTTAAGTCACTAGACCCAATTTCTAGTCGTATCCTTGCCTTAGACAGTGGGGCAAGTGGTAACGAGTACCTACTTTTTTATAAAATGCTTAGGGAAAAATTAAGTGCAAAGTATTGCTTTTAAAAAGTTGCAGAGTAAATAAGTGATAGTTATTAATAATACCCAAGCCTCTTGCGAGCTCACTACTCTGGATTCTAAAATGTTTTATGCAGATATTGAGTACATATTCTGCCATGGCACGTGGCTTGTTTACTGAATTTAATTGAATGCCGAGGCATGGTCTTTGGATCTGTTGTATAAAGTTCTACATTTTTAACAGATGTAGTGATTTAAATAAAATGCCTGAAGAGGCACTAGTAAAATATGAGGTCCTCTAAAGTGTTTTTCCCCCTGACTGTATTTTATTTGGCATAACATCACATGAAAAAGGATTTTCTTCTTGGACTTGTCCTGCTTATTGGTGAAGGGAACGTAGAAGGGAACATTTCTGGCCCAGCTGGTAGGGCTGCATAGTGGCTGGCTGCCCTGTGTCCTTTCTCTTGTGGGCCGTGTGTTTGGGACCAGGGAGTGGAACCTTCACAGCCATGAGTGTCCCAAGGAGTATGAGGTTAGAGGCCCCGGAGAGCCGTGCTGGGTAGCTGCATTTTCCGCCCCTCCTGTGGCAGGGCCCAGTTTCCCCTATGGGGTCTCCCCTGCCTGTTCCTGGTCAGAGTTATGCAGGGAGGAGCCGGGCTCCCTGACTCAACCCAGCGGAGGACAGGGGGGCTACTACCACCCTGACTGTCATGTGGGTCCCACGAGCCCAAGATATGCATGGGCTGAGTGACCCTGCACTTCTAGGCCCTGAAGGAGGGAGGAACTCTCGAGCCACCAGAAATTTGTGCCTCTCCCTGTCGCCTGTGCTGCAGATGCCACCAATCCCGTGCGTGTGTCGCAGGCTGGGCTGTCACCAGGCCTGGCAGGGCAGGGGTGGAGTCTCTTCCCAGCTGCATAATGAATATACAAATATGCGTATGTTACCAGTCTGCAAGAGTTTGTGAAGGGGTTTGCCTGTCCCTTGTATCAAAAGTTTGGGAACTTACATGCCCTAGTGGACATCACATAAGATTTGGAACATTTGCAATAAACTGGCATGAAAGAATAATTGATTCATTACTCCAGATAATGCTCCTACGTGAGTGATATTGATGGATGTAACTCATTAACTACCAAACCTTGCAGGATACGAAAATGAGGATATGTGGAAAGGAAAAATTATCTTGGAGGGATTATTATGGTTGCCAGTTCATAGATAATTTGCTAATCGCCTCTCAGAAGAATTGAGGCTTGCAACAGTAAAGGATCTCGCTGTTCGGAGGTTAAATGTTACCACTGAATGACTGTAGTATCACTTTCAATAACAGTTCAGCGTCCACATTCAACAGCCTGCTTTGTATAAATACAGTAACTGTTACTTACATTTGTTCTTGGTTTTCTATCCTTGCCTATCCAGTAAGGTCAGGTAATTAGTAAGGAGGAGAGACAAAAGGCCTATGGAAACAAATGTTTTTACTTTAGAGGGAACACAGCTACTCCCAGAAGTGGAAGGACAAATTGGGATTCATCCAAAAACACTGTAATTTGGTGGGATACGTGTTCCTATCCTTACTCTGGAAGGATTATGGCTCTTGTTTGATTAGCAGCTTTTGATCTTCTGGCTAAGCAGCTTTAACTCTAAAAGCATTTTCCTATACAGTTGATTAACATGCCATGTTATACTTCTTCTCTAGCTAAAAAGAGTGGATGACATGGCTAATGATTTGGTTTGTCACTCATGTTAATGAAATAGCAGTAAATATATTGTTGTAATGTCTTAAATGGTGGAATGTGGATTCTACTTAGCAGAACAATTAGTGAGGTATATGGCAACAAGCCATATTATAGAATTCACAGTATCCTCTGTAACTTTTACCTGTTGCTCCAAGTAATCATGAAGCGGAAATAATTTCTATTGTGTATTTCCTGCGTGTTTAAGAGGAGCAAAAGGGCATAGGCGGGTGTTGTCCAATGGTGGTGCTATACAGTAAAACTCCATTGGTCCGGCATCCAATGCTCTGGCACTCCTGATGGTCCAGCACCATCGGGAACCCGGAAGTGCTCCAGGCAGCCGGACAATTGGAGCTGCTCTGCCCCCGGCTTCCCCAATTCAGCCGCTGCTGAAACTGACCAGCAGCTGAATCGAGGAAGCTGGGGGCAGAGCAGCTGGGGTGCTGCCGGGTTGGTCCCGCGCGGTGCTACAGGACCAACCCGGCATGCGTCCCTGATTCAGCCACTGCTGAAACTGACCAGCAGCTGCTGAATCGGGGATGCCTGGGGTAGAGATGGACTATCGGAATGGGGGGCTATGAGAGGTCTGGGATGGCATCCCCTCACCCCACCCTAGACCCCTCATAGCCCCCTCTTCCGATAGTCCGGCATATCTGATAATCCAGCACCCCCGGGTCCTAAAGGTGCCGGATTATCGGAAGTTTTCTGTACATAGTTAGGGTGAAACAGGAGGTAACTTGTACAAGCCATGTAAATTGTAATTGTCCACAAGGTGGCCATTTCTTGCTTTTTACAAATAATTTGAATTTTTTTAACTACCTTTCCCCCCAGGGCTTGCTTTTTAACTTTTCGACTAGGATATATAAAATGGGGTGTAAAAGCTTAACTGATAAGCATCATCCTAAATGAGGAATGCTCTCCTCCTGCCAGTGCTCCAGCCCCAGTGCCTGCCACGGACAGGGGCTGCTCTTGTCCGGAGCATCCTCTGTCTTGCAGGTAGCCTGGGCACCCCTCAGGGAAGGGCGTCGCAAGCAGCCTCTATCCACAGGGAGTTGGCACCAGCCACAGCATGGGGGCTGGGATCTGGCACAGCCAGTGGCAGCCCCAGCTGCCGGCGAGATGCCGGGTGGTGGAACTCATCTGGGCTGCGGGGGGAAGGGAGGCGGTGTTGGGCCTGAAGCTCAGCTGGGCTGCGGGGAGGGGCGGGAATGCCATGTGCGGGGCTCAGCTGGGCTGTAGGAGGGGGAAGGTGCTAGGTGCGGGGCTCAGCTGGGCTGCAGGAGTGGGAAGGTGCTAGATGCGGGGCTCAGCTGGGCTGCAGGAGTGGGAAGGTGCTAGATGCGGGGCTCAGCTGGGCTGCAGGAGTGGGAAGGTGCTGGGAATCCAGGGGCTGGACTCAAGGGAAGAGCAGGGAACCAGTGCTGGGCTCAGTGGGTTTGTGGGAAAGAGAAGGAAAATGGTGCTCAGCTGTGCTGTGGGGAGGCTAGCAGGGAACCATTGTGGACTCAACTGGGCTGAGGGGGATGGGGGAGGCAGGGAACAGGGCAGCTCATCTGGGCTAGAGCAGGGAACTGGTGCTGGTCTCTGCTGGGTTGTGCAGGAGTGGCTTTTGGGGAAGGTGCAGGGAACCGGGGGGGGGGGGGGGGCAGCTCAGCTGGATTTCAGGGGAGGGAGGTACAAAGATGTCTAGAGGGGAGGGGACAGCGGCAGGAGGCCTGAAATGACCTCCCCTGGTCCAAAAAAAATCCTTCATTTGGGACCAGTCAAGTCCAGAGGGTGCCAGACCAGGGAGGTCCAACCCTTACCCAAGTCCCCTCCTTGCACCCTCCCTCCTAGCCAGACACCCTACCCCCATCCACTTCTGCTCCCTCCCCCTGGCCAGACACCCTACTCCCTCCCAAACTTAGCAACCTCCCTCCCGTCTGACCTCCACCTCCCTCCCACATCCTGCATCCCATTCCTATCCCACTCATTGGCAGCCTTCTCACACACACTGAACCCCTTATTTTTGTCCCCACCTTAGAACCTAAGGGGGTCCATAATATTCCTCAGAAAAGCAAATCTAGCCTGTGGGAAGCCCTGAACCTCAGTCCTCCCTGTCCTTTTCCCTCATCCTGTGGAGTGCCAGAGGAGTGATGTCTCAGCTGGGAGCCACTCAGTGAGGGTTGGGGTTTTGGGAGGAGTTTTTGTTTCTACTGTGTGCGGTCCCCATCTGATTTTTCTGTGGTTAAGGGATCCCTGACCCAAAAAAGGTTGCGTACCCCTGCCATAAATAAAGAAAACATTGAAGCCTTTTGTATTGGACATAAATTAATATTTTACTTTATTTAAAATGAAGTTTGATAAAGTAACATGAGAAAGTTAAAGCATTTTCCCTAGCTGCAGAACTAGCAAAATGGCTTGGGCACAATTGTGTAATTCAAGGTGAGTTTCCATTAGCGACTGGTTGTCCGCAAAAAGGTTTATACGGGGTCCATGGGACAAAAAGTTTGAGAACCACTGAAATAGAGGCACCTTCAGCCTCTCCCCCCAAGAGGCCGCTGTAGGCTACCTGCTGCTTCACAAGAGCCCACCGGGAGATCAGGTCTGTTACCACGGCGGTGAAATCACCATGTTGTTCCAGTGTGGATGATGGACAGACTCTTTGAGTCTTCCTCATTCAAACAGTTGATTTAAACAGCATGGTAAGAAAGATGCCACATGAAAACACTTGGTGCATCCACAGAGAGGCAGAATGTATGGTATCTCTCCAGAGAGAGTTGTCATGATTTGTGTCTCTGGGCGAATAAGACCTTTGAGCTTTCTGAAGAGGTGAGATGTTTTGATTTCCTGTTTCGAGGGATTTGTTCTTTTGTCTTTGGGCTGCACGTTGCTTTGACCTGAATGGAGTTAACTGTGACGACACATTTCTGAGGTATTCTGACACACAGTGAAACCTGTGCTGAAGACCCCACATTCAGTGAGAGAAAGTGCTGCTGTCAGAAGTAAATTCAAAGTCTCTCCAATTTTCTTCAGAGATCGCTTCTACCAGGCAGTGGGGCTTTTACTAATTGGTCCCTTATATAAGAGTGACTAAATGTTATCTGGATCTTTTTGGGTCATATCAACAGATTGCTTTGGGCTCAATCCTAGCTTAAAATTTAAATTGGATCAGGCCCTTTGTAAGCAGTTTGGGAAGTGGTCTCACTTGGCAATTATTTGGTATTTACATAATATATGCATTGCCATCATGGTATTGACATATACATTTCTCAGTAGCTTTACATATAAAAGAGCCCAGCCCCATTGGCATCTATGGGCAATGTAAGCAGTGGTGGTGAGGATTAGTGACGTGGTTTTCTCCACCCTGTAGTTGTCATGGTTAGTTCACTGTTGTCATTCTGGCTTGTGGAAATGGAGGACACTTGATAATTTTGCCGTAACTTCAAAAAATGCAGTTGCAGTCCATCTCCTTAGGGATGTAAGTTCCCATTCATCAGTTAACCAGTTAATGTTGGGTCACTCCAGGGCTGCCTCTGGCGCCCAGTTATCCAGCCAGTTATGCACCCACCTTATAGTAGCCCCATCTAAGTTGTATTTGCCTAGTTTATTGATAAGAATATCACGTGAAACCATATCAAATGCCTTACTAAAGTTTAGGTATACCTCATCCACCGCTTCTCCTTTATCCACAAGACTCGTTATCCGATCAAAGAAAGCTATCAGATTGGTTTGACAGGATTTGTTCTTTACAAATCTATGCTGGCTGTTGCCTATCACCTTACTGCCTTTCCCAGTGTTTGCAGATGATTTCCTTAGCTACCTTTATTAGACATAAAACCCTACAGAGCTAAAAGGGAATAACACTCAATTGTAACAAAAAGAGCCATCTTAAGAGCTGGTTTCCCCCCAGTACCATCTCCGTGGGGGGCAGAGGAAACAGAGGCTCAGGTTCCACTGCAGGTGCTTCTGCTTTTGAAAGGTCCCTGGTCGCCCCGTGCTCCCTGTGGTGTCCCCCCCCTCACTGCCTCAACGAGCCTGTGCTGTGGGGAGCCGGCTTAAAAGCAGAGTTCCCCTGCGCACGGGGCGGCTCCTCCGGCACCATCCTCTGTTCACAGCAGCCAAGGATGTTTGCTGCAAACAGAGGCCGCTGGACTTAGCGAAGCCAGGACCAAGCAGTCATGGCTCACGCGAACACTGCACCTGTGCATTTTAAATGCAGTAACCATCTGCCTGTGCTACAACTTTGCATACGGCTCCCTGCAAGATTGGAGCATCAGCTTCCTAGATGGGGAGTGTCATGGGGAAGCAGAACAAAAAAAAATGTCGGGGTGCGCTGCTCTTTTCTTTCCCTCCACATGAGGGAAACAAGCAGCCAAAATGGCTCCATGCTCATTGTCCATTTTCATTCCTCTTGGAAACATTTTCCTGGAAGCTTCCCCTATGAATTCTTAGAGGTTTCTGGGAAATGGGAGTAGCAGGTGTTACATGTTTTTACGCTGCATGGCAAGCACCAAGTGTCCCCCTGACCCTTTCATGCCCAGATCCCCACCCCCTCACTCACTCCACCTGGCCAGACAGCCCCTGCCTCCCTGGCCAAAATCCCCCCCCCCCCCCACAAGCCCCTTGACCAGAATCCCCTCCTCTTCCCCTCCCTTGCTGCCTCTTTCTTTTGAGGCAGCATGGGCCGGGGGGAGGGAGGAGGGCTTTCACATCTCTAGCCAGTGGCCAATCAATTCTAGTGCTTCTACTGTTGCTTGCATCAACGGAGTAGCAGCAAGAGCAGAATAAGGCTATGTCTATACTGGGAAGGTTTGGCGCGACAAGTGCTATCAACATGTAAAAGTTGCCAAAAGTGGAAACCAGTCACGCTGGTTTTTTGTTCTCTCATTGTCGGCCACATTGCTTTGCTACATCTGTCTACAGGGTGCTTGCAACGTGGGCAAGGATCGCACAGTGCAGTGTTGTGAAAAGGCAGAGCTGATCCCTGCACATCTTGGAATTCCCTTGTAGCTCTGTGAGCTCTCCATGCTAAGGAATGTCAAAGCAGCTCAGCTGTCCCTCCAGCCCTCCCACTGCAGCACCAGTTTTCCTGCTGCTATGTTCCTAGCAGGGCAGAACAGGAACATTCCAGTGATTTGTTCTTCGGTCCCCAAATGGAGCAGCTCACTCAGCTGTCAGATACTTCAGGGAGCTTTGAAAAGGGAGGGGGCACATGCCTGGAAGGCAGCGGGGATCACAAAACATGGAGCACATCAGGGCAGACATTGTGGGATACTGGCAGAAGCCAGTTCTCTGGACAAAAACACTGGCTTTTGGTCAATAATAAAGGGAAGGGAAAAGAGAAAAGTTTCTTATAGGGGTAGAAGTTTTTTGTTGCCAAAACTTTTTCCCTACAAAAGTGACATTTCATGAAGAAGTGGGTTGTGCCCACGAAAGCTACATGTTCTGTTAGTCTCTAAGGTGCTGCAAGACTGTTTGTTGTTTTTCCAGTTACAGACTATGTTGGCTACCCCTCTGAAGCTTTCTCTCTGTCACCAAAAGCCAGTTTTTGGTGACAAAATGTGCCAATGTAGATAAGGCCTAAGAAAGGGCTCCATACAGGCAGGGTGTCGGATATTCTAGTTGCCTTTATCTTCTCTTTAAATCTCTGTTTTGGTTAGTTTAAGCAGTTGGAGAGCAAGTGAAGGGATATCTCTTGGCCTTCTCTCACCAGAAGACCAAGCCTGAATTCCCATTCTAGTAGATTTCCATCAAAAGCTAAGGAGACAGAACTTTTGTGTTTCCAGTGTTGAATATAAATTGAATATTGATAAATGCCCAATCATTCTGTCCTTACTGTGTGAAAATCTTCCATTAATTTGAGATTTGCCTCAGTAAGAACTAGACAATACCATAGTTTATCATTGTCTATTGAAATATTAATTGCCCAAAATCTCTGAAAGTGTACATTAATGTCACACTGCTGCTGATCTGTTTTCCCTTGAGTTCTGGGAAGATAAAGATGTGCCAAAAATCTAATATATAAAGGAGAATGTTTGTATGTTTGTGCGCTAATAACTTAGGCACTATAAGAGCTACCGCAAACAAACTGTGCATGGGGTAACCTTTCCTCCAGGAGATGATTTTAAAGTACTTTTGGCAGTATGGGGAGAAGTGGCTTCCCGGGGGAAGTGGAGGCACGAGGGGAGGGGCAGCGTTCTGAGTGGCAGCTGCCCGACTCGCCTCTCCCAGGCCGTTCTACTGCGCAAGCGCCTCTGGGGCGGGAGAGCCCCCTTCTCCCTCCCGCCCGTGATGTCATTCGGCCCAGGCCCCTTCCCTCCGGCAGCAGCCAAGGGTTGCCGAGTGGCAAGCTGGAGCGCGCGGCTGCCACTAGGGGACGGTTGCAGGCACAGCGGGGAGGCGACGGCAGCACTGGGAGCGGCCCGGGGTCCGGCACAGCTTCCTGGTCACATGGCAGGGAGCCTGGCACCTGCACAGCGCAGCCCGTGGGAGAGGGGAGTCCCTGGCGCGGCCCCGTGGTGCAGCAGGTAATGGGGCGAAAGTTTTGGCGTGGGCGGTGGGGTCGTTGCTCCCTGCAGCCCTGGGCGTATGCTTGCCCACTCTAGGTCCCTTGCTTGCCCCCTCCTGCCTGCCCCGAGCAATGCCGGGTAATTCCAGCTAGTATCTAGAAATACCTTTTTTGGCATCCAAGAAAGATGCTGAACACCTTGCATTAGTGAAACAATTTAATTAATATGCTTACATCTTTTTGTGATTTAACAAAGAATGAGAAGTTCTTTTTGTCACCACAGCACTTGGTGTTTAAAATAAAGGTAAGAAACATTTCTAGAAGTTAACACCCTCCATTTCCCACTTTATTATCCTGGGGTTTTTATTTCAAAAGGTTTAGACTATGGAAGCTGTGAATCTAGCGTATTGTTGAATATGCAGTACTATAGCCATGTCTATCCCAGGATGATAGACAGGGTGGGTGAGGTAATATATGTGATTGAGCCAACAACTTTTGTTGGTGAAAGAGACAAACTTTCAAGCTTCCACAGAGTTATTCTTCATCTCTGTATAAGCTCAAAAGCTTTTCTTTCTCTCTCTCTCTAACAGAAGTTGGTTGATGAAAAGGCTGTTGAATGGGGAGATAGATAAATTCAGTTCAGAAAGATAAAACTGAAAATCTGACTGAATTCAGCATTTCCTCAGGGGAAGACTGTAGAAGCAAGTAAATATAAAAGAGGTGTGGTGAATCTGTTTTAACCTAGGGAATGATTAAATCTGCAGAAAGGTTAGCTGAGAGCAGCCCTGTCAGTGTTGCTGCAAGGCCCTTTACCTGCAATGCAGTGCTATGCATCTGCAGCTAGGTGGTGGAGACAAATCCTTTTTCTCCCTCCCTGTCACACACAGCTTGGCTGCTTTCAAAAGCCAACACTGTTCAGGCAGCAGAGGTGCACACGCTGCTGCTGCTGGTAGTTGTTTTTTTAATGGCTCTTTCGAAAACTGTTTGTCCATCTTCAGGGGTATCTTTATCAATGGGAGTCCGTGCTTCGTGCAGGTAGGCTTTCCTTTGTCTCCAGCGAACTGCTGCTTTTCTTAAGGGTCTTCCTTAGAAGAAAGGACTTTTGGGTTCCTAGATGAAGACTTTGGTAGATGAAAGCTGTCTCACGTTTGCTTTAGAATACTGCAACTTGACGTCATCTTTTCTTCTTCCTTAAAATATTACCTGATCATGTGATTGCAGAGGAATGATGCAAATCTAGTTAAATCTTCTGATTAATTAGGAGGTAGAAGGAACAGATATAAAATTTTTCATCTGAATGCATTTTATTGTAGCAGTGAACATGGTAGTTATAAAAATTGCAAACTATAAATTCTGCTGAGTAGCTATAAATCACCCAGATGTTGCTTCTTTTGAAGCATCTGTTAGCATTTTTGCAATACTGACAGCTATCTGCTTCTTACGCCAGCATGTTATATAGGCAATGGAGTAGTTGTTGTCTCCAGCAACCCCTCTCTGCCTCTTTGTAGGCTATACTGTTCGAGTGAATGATGCAGACAGGGTGGATGTTATGAGGTTTTTGTGTGTGAATATTTGGGGGTTTGGTTTGACTCAATTCTTGTTCCCTATTTAGTGGAGAGTTTAATCTTAAGTACTTGAACCATATTAGTATACCCTTTTGATCTGGCTCTGCAGTTGGCATTTTACAAGTCAGACTATTACAGGGAGTCTGCCTTCAAATGAATTTGAATAGTAGAGCAAAGGTGATTTGGAGGAGAGCTTAATTTTTAATGGTACTATGAAGATTTTTCTGAGAGAGACTAATAGGGGGGAAAAAACTAACTGTAGTGTGAAACTGTGATGTCTTGTGAGACTGAATCTGAGAGCTGTGGGATAGTGAGATGCAAAACTGTAGGGTGCATCAATCACCAGATAGTCAATAGCATGACTTAGTGGCTCCAGTTAGGAGGGCGGAGGTCGTAAATTTCCAGCATGGCCTGAGTGGTTTCTGATAACATCCTTGATGCAGGAAGAACATTGCAAAGTACCTCAGAGGTTTCAAGCATTTTGATGTAGACCTTTTAAGATGGCTCTTTTTGTGGCCCCACTTTCTCATCTCATTCCACACCTTCTCTGAAGCAGCTATTTAGTACTTGGTTACAGGAAGAAGAAAAATCTTGGCGGCATTGAGGACACTGAATGAAAATTAACTCTGAATGAGGTGGGTGTGACTGTTGGATTTAAATTCCCTTGTCTGCTCTTTTTCCCCTCCGTAGGTGTATAGAGGATATTTATTAGCACCCCCTTTTTTAATTGCTTCAAGCTCACAAAGCTCTCCTCATAGCACATCTGGACTACTGAAACATCTTTTTCTCTGGCCTTGACTGTGCAGTCTTGCCCCATTTGCAAGGCTGCGGCAGAGACAATTTTCCTAGCCTGTTGGTATGGTCATCTTATCCGTCTTTGTATCCTTCCACTGGCTCCCCCTTCTCTAGCACATGAAACGTAAGCAACTTCTCTTCACAGCCTATCCCTATTCCACTTGTCATGTATCATTCTGTATCGAGAAATTCGCTTCCCCTTTAACTAGCTCAGGATGCCAGCCTCCATCCCAGCCACTTGTGAAGTTTTCAGAGACACCCTTCAGAGAAGCAACATCCTTAAAAGCCCTTCAGTGTTCTTAATCCCTCCTTAAATCTCCACTTTGCTATAGCTACAAAAATATTTGAGGACAAGCTAGACTGCTAGTTCTACTGACCAATATTGTTTCCTTGTACTCCCCCCTATCTCTGTATCCATCCCTGTCTTGTCTTGGGGCAGGACCCACCTTTTTCTTCAGTGTTTATATAGCACCTACCGTAGGGATGATCTGTTTCTACTGTGTACAGTACTTAGCACAACGGGTGGCCATTCTTGGTTAGTCTTTTAGTACTACCAAAAGCAACATAATTGATGTAGAGACTGCATGTTTTCTTATGCATTAATATACAAGATGTGAATTTCCTACAAAAAGATTGCTAGGATAACTCTGAAGGAGATTGATTAGCTCTGTAGGGTTTTATGTCTAATAAAGGTTTGATTTGCTTTGAAACAGCTAGTTTTATTGTGTGGCTTTGAAACTGTCATACACTCAATTTTTAACTTTACTATTTGGGGGATTTAAACATCCCCTTATCGCAGTGGAAGCCAAAATGTTTTGCTGATGCATGTGAACGAGATAACACTGACCAACTTAACTGTGTTCCTGCAATCAACCTAGTACAGCATATATAATTAAAAGGTTGTGACATTTTCATCTGTAGACATAGCAGTTTTTAGCGAAAGGAAGGATTTATTAAATGTCTTTCATCTTCTGTATTGGACTATAAAAGGTACAGGTTTTAAAATGGCAGCCCCTTATTTTTTTTAAAAGATCAAGTTTTAACTCCTTTTTCCTTATAAGGGATCCTTTCAGCTCCTAAGATATGTTTTACACCAACCCTTTCTCCAAGCAGATGGGGAAAGGGCTGAAGTGTCCAATAAATGTCACTGAATCCTCTTACTCGGGGACAGTTTCATATAATAGGCATGACATCAGTCTCAAATGAGTGAAAAATGTTAGTTAATGTTCAATTTCAAGATAAGTAGAGCGCCAACATATAAATTGCTACATCTCACTAACTTGAAATCTTTAGTATAAAAAGAAACTGGAAGAACTCCTGAGGGCAGTAACTTATCTCAAGGGGATCAACTGAGTCTTTTAATTCACTGTAAAAATTATGCACACTTCTTGTTCTGATTATGAAAAATGCCTCTAGAAAATAATCAGTTGCATTTCTCAGGTATGAAGGGCTGCTATGTACATGTCACTTGGCATTTTTAACCTGGGGATAAAGGCTTTTAAATGTGAGTAGGTTTTCTGAAGGCCACTTACTATCATTCTTCTCTCCTTTCCCCTCCCAGTCTGACCTGAAAGAAAGTGAAAGCTGTTGAATTAAAACCTAATGTGTCTTCACCTTTTATGTTCATGCTCTTTCTCAGGCCTGAAACTCAAAATCGAGGCCCTACTACTCATTCAGAGAACGATCTTCCTGAACAAGAGGAGGAGATCCTGGGGTCAGATGATGATGAACAGGAGGATCCAAATGATTATTGTAAAGGTGAGAGCTTGCCTCTTTACATTGTGCCAGTATAGTTTGGTGTCCTTTTCTCCCCCTTCACGCTGTGGGCATTAAGACTGTAGTGTCTAATCTGGTCAGCTCTACAACTATAGACCTGTGTTGGTATAACTGTGACTCCAGGGTGTTAAAATCCACATCCAGTCAGTGACATAGTTGCAGCAGACTAATCCCCAGGTGGGGATTAATCCTCAGCTGGGCGGGCAGGGGAGCGGACTGTGCCGGGGTCTCAGGCGCTGGGCAAGCGGTATCTCCTCCCAGGAGGGCAGGAAGCTCCGCAAGGCCGGGCTGGCGGCAGTGCCCTAGGGCACCCCAAGCACCACCCTCCCTTTGCCCCTCCAACTGCAGCCACCACCCCGGTTCTATGCTCCGGGGACCCGGCAGCGGGTCGCGTGTTGCCTCCGCCACTCCCCGGGGGGCAGATCCCTGGGGAACTCATGGCCAGCTGAGCCCGAGGCGGACCCTGGGAGCAGCTGACATTGCCCGGAGCCACGAATCACCCGGCCAGGCCACGCCTCGGGGCTGCCCGTGCAGAGCTCCCAGCACCCCGGAGCCAGGCACAGGCTCCGAGCAGTAGGGCGCAGGGCTCCCTGCCTGCCTGCTCCTCCTGCAGGCCGGAATGCACAGTGGAACAGTGCCCCAGGCCGGGCTCTGCCAGTGCCTCAGCTCCCTGCCACGGCTCCCTCCACCTACTCCCACCCCACCACTAGGGCCACGCGAGCAGCGCACCTCCCTGGGGGCAAACACATGCCAACGGGAGGGGGCAGCGCTGGGAAATGTGGATAGCCTCTACAGCCAGTTTCTTCCGCCCACTGGGACCTGAGAACAAGAGTGAGTGTGGAGTGCTGCTCCCTCCTGCCCCCAGTCCCACTCCTCTCATGCCTCTGGGGGGGGGGGGGGCAGGAGGGGGAAGGGAGGTGGCAAAAACATTCTTTGCTTGGGGTATTCTATAACAGCCTTTATGATCTAAGGTTTAAGATTTTGCCACTGTTATTTTTAGTAAAAGGCACAGATAGTTTGCTAAAAGTAACTGGGATAAAATGGAGAGAGTTGTCCCAGCACCCAGGGCTCCTGCGACTCCAGGAGTACCCCGGAGGCTCCTGCTCCATGGCTGAAACAGAAAATGTCTCCGATTCTGTGACTTAACCTTAGTTAAGGACTTAGTTCGGATTAATTTCTGACTGCCACGCGTGTAGCAGTCAGTTCAAACTAAGGGGATTTAAAATGACGCCCGCCCGGGAACATGCAAATGAAGCCTGGGATATTTAAATCCCGGGCTTCATTTGCAAGTTCGAATGCCTACATTAGCCTCCCTAGTTCGAACTAGGGGGCTAGTGTAGACATACCCTTAGATACAACCACATCTGCTCCAATCCCAGTGACAGAGACCATAAACTTCAAGATCTCTACCAAGTATTTGTAAAACTCAATTACCCAGCAGGGGAAATGAAAAAAAAAAACAAATTGAAAGGGCCAGATGAATACCCAGAAACCATCTACTTCTAGATAGGCCCAAGAAAACCAACAATAGAACACCACTTGTCATCAACTATAGCCCCCAACTTAAACCCCTCCAAAGCATTATCAATAACCTACAACCTATACTGGAACAGGATACTACACTCCGAGAGGCTCTGGGTGACGGACCTATGCTCTCCTATAGACAACCACCTAACCTCAGGAAGATTTACTAACAACCACAGGGCATACATACCACATTAAAACTAACTCTGGAACTTTCCCTTGCAACAAACCCTGTTGCCAACTTTGTCCACATATTTACTCTGGAGACACCATCACTGGACCTAACCATGTCAGTTATATGATTAAGGGCTCATATTCCTGTACATCCAGCAGTGTGATATATGCTATCATGTGCCAGCAATGTCCCTCTGCGATGTATATTGGATAAACTGCTCAGTCATTTCACCGAAGAATTAATGCCCACAAATCAGGCATCTCCACAAAGAAAAAACTGTTAGTCAACATTTTTAATCTAACTGGCCATTTCCTTAAAGACCTGAAAACATGCTTCTTACTTCAAAGAAACTTTAACACCAGATTACAGAGGGAGACTTCAGAAATTGTATTTATGCTTAAATTCCACAGGTTGCAATTGGACCTTAATAAAGATGCTAATTACGTTACACATTACAAAGACAGCCTCCCCACCTTTTGATATTCGTAGTAACTCCAGATTAGCCACTTACTGACTTACAATAAGCTATTTTCTCTTTCCTTGTCTCTTCCTTGCCCCTTCCTCCCTCACCTTCTGTTCTAGTAGCTGATTTGTTAGTTTATAATCTGTTTACTTTCTTCATTGTATTCCTTTGTTATATATGGTTATGCCAATTCACTTTCAGACTATGATCTGGCAAAGCCTCAGAAGCGCGGGTTTGCTCCCGGTGCCCCTGGTCTGCTGGGGACCGTCTCCAGCAAACCAGGGGCACCGGGAGCAAAGCGGTCCGGCGCCAGAGCAAAGCCTCAGAGGCGAGGCACACCCCACCCCCCCCCCCGCTGCCGCTTTGCTCCTTGTGTCCCTGGTCTGCTGGGGGGGTGCAGCTAGTGTGCCCCCCCCAGCAGACCAGGCTTTTGTTGTGGACCCTGGGGCAGAGCAGCTGGGGCGCTGCCGGTTGGTCCCGCAGCGCCGCTCTGGGCACTACTGGACCAACTCGGCAGCACCCCAACTGCTCTGCCCCAGGCGTCCTGATTCAGCCGCTGCTGGTCAGTTTCAGCAGCAGCTGAATCAGGACTCCTGGGGCAGAGCAGCTGGGGTGCTTCTGGGTTGGTCCAGTAGCGCCGAGGAGCGGTGCTACTGGAGCAACCCAGCAGCACCCCAGCTGCTCTGCCCCAGACGTCCCCAAGTCAGCCGTTGCTGAAACTGACCAGCGCTAACTACAGGAAGCCGGAGGCACAGTTGCTCTGCCAAGGGCTTCCTGGAATCAGCTGCTGATCAGTTTCAGCAGCAGCTGACTTGAGGTTCTTAAGTTGAATCTGTATGTAAGTCAGAACTGGCGGTCAGTTTCAGCAGCGGCTGAATCTGGACGCCAGTTCCGACTTACATACAGATTCAACTTAAGAACAAACCTACAGTCCCTATCTTGTACGTAACCCAGGGACTGCCTTATCTGATTTGTGTCCATTAATCCTTTGTCATAGAGACTGTCCAGGGGGGCATTTCTGGCACTTGAGGGCATATATCACATTAGTGGATGTGCAGTTGTATGAGCCTCTGATGGAAGCTTATGAGGTGAGGTGGTGGCTTAAGAGGTTAGGTCCTGTGATGTCACTTGTGTAGATGTGTGGACAGAATTGGCACTGGGGTTTATTGCAGGGGTAGCTTCTTGAGTGAGTATGATGGAGGTGTGCTGCATGGTTTCTGGAAATAATTAGTTTCAGGTTAGGGGGTTGTCTGTAAGCAAGGATTGGCCTGTTCCCCAAGCCCGTGAGTGAGGGGTCATTTTCCAGGACAGGCTGTAGATTGTTAATGATGCCCTGGAGAGGTTTAAGTTGGGGGCTGTAGGTGATCACCAGTGGTGTTCTGTTGTTTTGTTTGTTGAGCCAATCTTGAAGAAGCTGATGCCCGGGTACTTGTCTGGCTCTCTCAATTTGCTTTTTCACTTCTTTTTTCCACCATTGTGTGGAATGTTGGTGTAAACAGATTCTACATTCATGGTGACCAGGATGGTGTTTTCAGAAAGATTACTGATGTTCTGTAGTTTCCTCAGGAAGTTGGTGGTGTCTCAAAGTTGTAATAGTATGTTGTAATGGTTACAGAGATCCCTCTGCCCCTCTCCCCTCCAGCCTTCCTTAGTTCCCCAATCCATAGCTTTTCATTTATCTGCATATTTCAGTGATGCTACTTTATTCTCCCATACTGCACTGCCTAAACATCAGGAGGGAGGACATCTGGAATACAGGAAAAGACAACGTCCTTGCTTTCAGTTCTGGTGTCTGATGCTACAGCTCCCTCTAGCAATCAAGAGGAGCAATTTCAGGGACCTATCTACACCTGGAATGAATCCTCCTAATTTTACTGATAAGCATGGTACACGTGCTGTCCAGCCTACCCAGGAGCTGTGTGTGGCTAGAGCATGCTCAGTGCATCTGAAAGCTTCAGAAACGTTAGCTGATAAGTTCTTAAACTTCTGCTGAGCGTTGACAAAACAGTTTTCAGAGGCTTATCTTTTGGTCCAGTTCAGAAATTTTTTTCCAACTGAGATAGAAAGACATTCATCCCTTATACCAGCATGACCACTCCCTTTCTTTGCTTTAAAAAAAAAAGTACCTTCATATATAATCATTGAAGTTCAGCTTTAATTGGGACATATTTATTTTCATATAAACTTAGGTTTTTTACAAAATACCAAGGAAGAAGCAGTGAGACTATTCACATGGAGAAAACACTCATGTGCCTATTATGTTTAACCAGCCTATCAAAATGTATTGTGTGAGTGAATTTTTCCTAAGCTTGAGTTCTTGTTCCACCTGTCTGTTCTTTGACTTCCATGTGATGGTTTGAACTGACAACTTCCCATTTGCTTTTTCCAGGTGGTTATCATCTTGTGAAAATAGGAGATCTATTCAATGGGCGATACCATGTGATTCGGAAGCTTGGATGGGGACACTTTTCCACGGTTTGGCTATCTTGGGACATTCAGTAAGGTTTTTGTTCTTTTGCTGGCATTTTTGCCAAGAATCTAGAATAGATGGCCTGTGCACAGATTCTTACTATCTTTCATGGACTGTGCATACGTCATAAAAGATTATTGCAGTAGTATGGGCACAAGTATTCATATTTATATTGCATGCATGTTAGTGGACAGAATGGCCACTCAAGCTATAGTTTGTCCTAAATATGTAGGGCAAAGGAAACTAATTGGGTTTTATAGGCACTCTAGAGACAGTTTTCTCATGAGTAAATTAGCACTTATCTTCCATGTTATTAAGAAAGCAATCCTTTAATAACCAGGTCTTGGATGCAAGTGAAACAAGCGAATTCTAGAGACTACCTCTTTGAATAGGTCAACTTATCACTAACTTGTTATGTCTGTTTTAGGGGGAAAAGGTTTGTCGCTATGAAAGTAGTGAAGAGTGCTGAGCATTACACAGAAACAGCACTGGATGAAATCAAACTGCTGAAATCAGTGAGTGTCTGAAGGCAGAAAGCTGTTTTCAGCTTTCTCCATTTTCAGAGTTAATACCCCATTCCATTTGGAAGATAGATTCTTGTACTTAGGGGTCACCTCTGGGTTCCACAGTACATGAGAGGGGTAAGTTACAGACCCAAGCAACCAGTTGAGTCTTTGGATGGGTTCTATCTTTGATCTAAAAATGGATAAGAATAAGTAAAGCTGACAAACTGACTTATAGAACACCATTCAACACGTTTTAATCTCTTTTCCAAGGTGGCACTTATCTCCTCCATGGGAACTGCTCATAACCAATATGGATGGTAGCTTCTGATCATCATACAATAATTGAGACTCCTTGCCCCCTAATCTCTACTTTACGTCACGTAGAGCTAGTGTTTTTGTTTTTCGTGCAAGTTTTATTGGTCTGATGATAAAATGTTCATGTTACATGCTGTTTAATGGATTGTTGGGAAGGTTGAAGGAGGTATACACCATTCTAGGTACTACTAGCACTGCTTAGCACAGCTCCTGCTTTCCCCCTTTCCTGTTACACCCCACTGATGTCTAGTCTAGGAGTTCTGTTCAATGATTTATCTCATGTTACTTGTCTTCCTCCATGCAGGTCCGTAACACTGACCCCAACGATCCAAATAGAGAGATGGTGGTTCAGTTACTAGACGACTTCAAGATCTCAGGAGTCAATGGCTCCCGTATCCTTTTATAGACTATATGACAAGGCACAGAATTGAGTTTGTGTGGGAGTTTCCTGTGCAGCTCTCTTGCCAGCGGGGGGTGACCAATGTCTCTTTCAGCTGTTTTACTGTCCAAACCAAATCTCCAATAAAACAGTCCCCTCCTAGTGGGCCTTATAGTTGCATGCAGAGCATAGGCCTAGAATAATCTATCCGCAACTCTGTGACCATATACATAGGGTGAAAAGGACAGTCCTGCTGAGTCGTGCTGTAATCTTTAAGGTAGCATGACTGAACTTGATTAGAAATAAATAGCCCAGTATCTTGGGGTTTTCCTCTTTTAACCTTGAACAAGCCATCTGCAGTATTTCATTAAAAACCTGTTTAAAAAAAAAAAAAAAGGTATTGTGCAATATCAGAGATTAATCTGATAGTGCTGAGTCTAAATTAGAGGCTTATAATTTAGCAGCACAGATAGGTTTCTAAGTAAGGATGTCTGTTTTGGCAGCCTTACAGGCCCAGTATCGTTTCTAAAGCACAACCTTATGACCTGCTTAGAAACTCTTTAATACTGGATCAAAAAGGTCCTGTGTATCTTTGTAATATCAAGAACAAAGGCAGACTCTGATAAGCGTTCTGCTTGACATGAAGTACTTTACTGGGTTCTTTGTAACTTGTGGTCTAGAAATTTTGTTCCCAGAACTGTCTTTGCACCATATCTCCCTCTGTTGCAGAATGAGTGACTTCCATTTAGGGATGTGAAGGACTAGTCGATGATAAGCAAATGCTTATCAGATAGTCAACATGGTAATTGACTAGTCCGTCTCTCTCCCCCCCCTCCCCCCTTTTCTGCCTCTACCAGAAAGTGGTACTTCAAAGTAGCAGCGCTGCTTTATTTTCAGTGTTGTTTAAGACTTCCGGGCTCTCTTTGGTTCAGTGTGTCCCTCTTTCTCCTTGACTCTGCTGCAGACATCTGTATGGTGTTTGAAGTTCTAGGGCATCATCTCCTGAAGTGGATCATCAAGTCAAATTATCAGGGCCTTCCACTCCCCTGTGTGAAAAGAATCATCCAACAGGCATGTTCCAACTTTCACTGTAGTAATACCCAGACCCCAGTGAGAACTGTGTTTTGGGACTCTAATTGCTCTTCCATCAAATGAATGAAATGAAAGTTGAAGACATTTATAATAATATATTCACGTAAAATAACTACAGATAAGTGGCTTCAGCAGTCGGTCTCTGCCGTCTGTTTAGCTGCTTTGAATAGTGACTGTGCATAATATAAATCCCTGTATGCTAACAGCAAAAACAGGCTGCCTAGACTTTTCATCCCCTGGTCCCCACCAAATGTTGTTACTCCTGAAGGGAAGGAAGTCCCCTCCTCTTTCCCTCAATGACTAGTTTCCTTTACAGGTTTTTATAAGCTCACTCTTTTGTTGAGTACAGTACCTGTTTATGGGTGATTAGGGGCCTTATACTCTTCTCTCGTACATCACTAAAAGGCAAAAATACTGGTAGGTTGAGGAATAGAGGTGAAGATAGCATTATATTCTTATTACCTAGTTAAAATAGTATACAAAGTTCCTTTTAACTTGTAGTAACTACCCCACGGTAGCCCTGGTGTTTAACTTGAAAATACCTGTTCATTACCTAGATAACTATTGAACTTTGATTATTTTCTCATCCTTTCACATCTGATATACTCAATGTGTGCATCTCATGAATGTTTGTTTTCTTCTCTACTATGCACAGGTTCTGCAGGGTCTGGATTACTTACACACCAAGTGTCGAATCATCCATACAGATATTAAACCTGAGAACATTCTCCTGTGCGTTAATGAGCAATACATCCGCAGGCTGGCCGCAGAAGCAACAGAATGGCAGAGATCTGGGGCACCCCCTCCGTCTGGCTCTGCAGGTGCCTTTACTACGGAAAACTGGCAGAGTCCAAAAAGATTGTAACTGATTTGACAAGGAAAAATTCTCTAGTTCTTGTCTTGGCATTGCCAAGTAAAGGAATAACATTTCAAACCATTTCTATAAAGCCAGTCATAAACTGCAGTACTAGTTATGTGTCCCCACAAGAAACTAGTCAGTCTAAAAACAGCGTACATGGTCATTGACATTTGCTTTTAGTATTACTCTGACATAGACTAGGTGGTAAAATAATCATTTGTAAAGCATTCTGAAAGACTCCTACAGAAAGCACTATATAAATGTCAAATTGGTATTTTCTTAAGCACTGTTTTGAGTGCGTGTGAATGTGTTCTATAAAAACTTACCTCCTTGTAACCTCCAGAAAGCGGAAAATTCCTTTCCTTGTGCAATTCTGTGGACGTATTTTGGCAAACTTTTGATGAAATGACATCAGTACTACACATTTGGCTTCTTGCAGGGCCAGCCTGAAAGGGGATTAAACCAACACAAGCTGTTTCCCTGTTGTGTGAACGCAATATCTGATTTCTATGGCAAAGGCCAGGCTTCATTATTTGAAGTCTACACCTATACTCTCAACACTCTTCCTTAACATCTCCATATGTGCCAGTGCACAGTCCCCAGGACCTGTTGGTCACTGCCAGTCTATACAATATGTAAAGTGCAGGTTTTGGCTGAGGCCAGTTCTGCACAGCTTGGGCCAGCTAAGCTAATAGGCTCCCTCAGAGTTTGTGTGTTCTGGTGCCAGGATCCCAGTTGACAGCTTGGCTTAAGCAAAATGTACAACACATGAAGCAAGTATCCTACCATGCTGTTACACAATTTAAGTCCCTGTTTCCTGGTCACCAGTGAAGTGAGTCTGGCTAATTAGAGCTTGACTCGTCTAATAGAATATGCTGCAGATCGTTTCTTTCTGGCAGATGCTTCTGTCCCTCTTTTGAGGTTTGAAGCTTTCATAATTGGAGGATGCACTTGAGTTCTTTGGGATAAGGAAGCAATCCCTTTTTTTCTTTCAGTGCAGCTTACATTTCAAGAGTACAGGGAAACACAGTGGGGCTCTGAAAAATGTTCCTGATTTACAGTAGTTAAATCTACTTTTTGCTTATGTTATATTTTTTTCCTGTAATGTGATTGCAATCTATAATACAAGTACACTAACTTATTTCTCTCTTTCTTCCAGTGAGTACTGCACCACAGCCCAAACCAGTAAGTGTAGTAACTTTTTTGTCTGCCTGTAAGTGTAAATGTGTGCTGTCTACATACATTCAGGTGTACAGCTTGTTTAGAATTGTTCTGTGGTTTTGTTCTATAATGCGGTAAGTGGAAGCCTACTTTGAAAACCTAGCAAAAGGAGCTTGAAGTGTTCAGTGCGTGGCTTTTTGGCCAACACTTAGGTGAGCATGTAAATTCCTGTTATAGGTACAGCTAGTCACCGAATGATGTCCAGTAACAGTAGTTGTGCAAGATCAGCTTCCCAAGATCACTAGCATTTTCCAGAGCTCAGCTGTGTGCCATTGCAGTGGCCCAAAATGCGGGGGGCAGAGAGGAGCTTTGAAAAGCCAAAGTGATCTTTGGTAATGTCAGTTCTTTTGCAGATTTGAATCTGTTTCATGTACTGCAACAAAGCTGTTCCTATCTAATGGGGGTCTGGCCTGTGAAAGAGAGGCTGCATTATCAGAGTGTATATCTCAAAAATACCACCAGAATTGACGCTTGTCATGGCATTCCCAGTGACATAGGTTATGGTGCTTGAAGTGTGAACTCTGTTCCCTCCTATCAGGGCTGAAGCCCGTTAGCTTGGCAGTAGGTGTAGGCCTTCCTAACTGCTGCATTTGTTCTGTGTATGGGAGAGGACTTTTCAGTCTTCCGGGTTGTCTGAAAAATTCACTAAAAACTAAAACCTGATTAAGTAGGGGTTTTATTGGAATAAATACCAAGTCAGCTGTGAGAGTGTCTGCCATTTCCATGCAGGCTGACAAAATGTCAAAGAATAAGAAAAAAAAATTAAAGAAAAAGCAGAAACGACAGGCGGAGCTTCTGGAGAAGCGAATGCAGGAGATCGAGGAGATGGAGAAGGAGGCAAGCCCTGTACACAAACAGCCTGAAGAGCAGGAAGAAACTCAGAACTCTCTCGAGATGCTCTTAAAAGAGAGCCCACCTGATGAAGGGGTACCAGAAAAGCTGGGTATGCATCTAGAATGTCACGTGGGTTGCACACAAGGGTGTTTAAACAAGCACAGTAACATTCCATCAGCCACACTGGTAGAGCTGTATTGTACCTCTCTGCAGCATGTGGTGAACAGGTCTCGAATGCTGTCCAAGAGCCTTGTGAGTGCTGGCTGCTGAACTTTAATTTAATTGCTACCATATTCCACTCATGCTGTAGCTATGCTGTGGATAGTATGTCTACATTGCATGTGCTGCAGTTGTGCCCCTGTAGAGTGACACCTACCATGACAAAAGGCATTTTTCTGTCCCGTAGTAAATCCACCCCCTCGAGACTGTAGTAAGATCAACAGAGGAATTCTTCCACTGTCTTTCCTGTGCCCTATAGTGGGTTTAGGTCAACCTAACTACACCACACAATGCATGACATTTTTCACAGGCTTGAGCAGTATAGCAAGGGTGACCTAAGTTTTCAGATGCAGTCCTGGTGAGGCTTGTAGTAGCAGGGCCAGGGCCTCAGCATCCCGGTGGTGGTAGTGGGGCAGAGGCAGCCCGCAACCCAGCCAGAGGCAGAGCAGTCTGTGTGTGCTGGCCCAGCAGCGGGACTGGTGCCACAGAGGCCGATTGGGGCTGTGTGCTGGCCTGGCAGCAAGGGGCAGAGCTGCAGCAGCCTGGCTGGCAGTAAGGCAGGGTCGTGGCAGCCCATCAGGGGAAGCCAGTCGGGAGCTGCGGTAGCAGAGCCGGGACCATGACAACTCAGCTGGGCCTGAGGCAGCCTGATCAGGGGTGCATGCCAGCCAGCAGTGGAACTGGTGCTGTCACGGCCCCAGCTGGGAACAGGGCAGCTCAGCCAGGGCTGGTGCTGTGGCAGCAGGGCCAAGGCTGCTGTGCTGGCAGTGAGGCTGGAGCAGCCCTGCCGCCCAGCTGGCAGCGGGGCTGAAGGAGCCAGTGACAGGAAGGGGTGGCAGGGTGAGAGGGCTGGTAGCAGGGCTCCTTTCCTGGTCTGGCAAATTCCTTCATCTGGGACTGTTCAGTGCTGGGCTAGGGAGGTCCAATCTGTAGCTTTTGGGGCTCTTTCAGCGTCTTGCTGTAGGTATTACTCCATGTTTAAGTTTCCCTGTCCCTTTTGAGTTTTCTGATGCTTTTTTTTCTTTTAGATGAAGATGCCCATGTGCAAGAGCAAATTATCCTAATGGAAGGCAGCATGGAAAAGTGCATGCCAGAAATCAACTGCAATGGGATGGTACAAATGACTGCCTTCTCAGACTCCAACCAAGGGTCTGAGACGCTTGAGGAGGACCTTCATAATGCCAATAACTGTGATGAGCACGCCCTAGCAAAGGATGGTTTCCACACTTGTAATTACATCCAGCATAATGGAGATGCAGAGAACCGGTCACAAGAAGAAATGTCGGACTCACGTGTGCCCTTAATTTCTGAGGTTCTCGATTCCATGGTATATCAGCCCACTTCTAGTGAAGAGCAGTCGTTCAATGAGCAGGAGATAAGCCAGTTGCAAGAGAGTATACGGGCAGAAATACCCTCAGAGGATGAGAATGAAAATAATGGCACATCTGAGAATAAAGGTACCAGAGGAACCCTCCCTATTAGGGGATCTGTCCTATGGAGGCTTTATGTGGGCTGACTTGACTCTACCTGAAGCCATATCCACTCTGAGGATCTGTCTGTGGGGTTACAGCCTTGGATTGATAAGCAGTTGTGCCTTTATGATGGATTCCAGTGTGTGTAAAATGCTATAATGCACACTCATATAATTCATTCTGCCCTTCCCGTCTTTAAAAAGCACCAGTAACATTCTTTTCCAAGTATGTTTGTTTATGATCAGGATTATGCCTCAAATGGGAACATTCCCTCAGTTTTCTGACTCTAGTTCAGACATCCTTGCTTTTTAAAATCAAGAACTGGGTGGAAGTATAGGGTAGCACAGTGGAGTTCGTGAACGCAAAGACACAACTGCTTTTTAACCTTGGCGTGCGAGAGATGCCTGGACTAGAGTGAGGGAGAAGAGGACTGGCAGAATATAGGGCAATATAGGAAGGCTTGTACTGACATCCCAATTTTTACGGTGGCAGGATCCAAAAGTAACTTTTCTCACAAAGTATTAAAAGTAGCCGGGCTTTACTTTTCTATCCTGATTTCCTTAAGCGATATTCCATTACAGAATGAAAAATGCATTTCAACCAGAAGTGTAAATGGGCAGAGGAAGTTTTTTTTGCTCGTAAAGAGAAAAGACTTCAAGTTGGTTTATAGGGTTGGTTGTAACAAGAGATAACAAACTACAAAACTCATTTGATGTCAAAATCTGTATGATGGAGAAACAAAACTCTTTTGAGACATACCCAAAGATGTACTTGGTATCATTTAAACTCGATTAAACTACTGTTCATTTGAGTCAGACAAATCGAGTTTCAAAATAACAAACTGAGAACAATCCCTGCACTTTGTCAACTAAATTGTATTGTAGGATTAACTCCTTAAAATGCTATCAAGGAAACTTAAGGGAATGTAAGAGCTAAAAAGAAATTTAACAAAGTATCCAAACTCCGCTTGTATTGAGTCTGTTGATGACTCTGCTAGAGTACTAGACACACCTCATTTGTCAGAACTGCTTTCCCACTGCACTTAGGAATCCTTACTAGATGCAGTTTAATGATTTCCCCCACTCTTTGTTTCCAGCATATCCATCCCTGTTCTAACTGTACACTTTAGACCTTGCAGCCATCTGCATTGTTGCTATGGGTAGTGGTGCTGTCATCTTTGGAATTTAACCCTTGTAACTTTAAAGAAGGCTTCCTTAGGGTTCAGGCTCTTGTAGGCCTTAACAGTGCTGCAGAAAGTGTTTTAAAATTCTGCTGGTGTCGGCCCTGTCAAAGAGCCGGTTTGCATGTAAACAAATTAATTTTTAAAAGGCCAAGCTAGCAGAGCTCAAACACAGCCATTTTCCTTCCCTTGCACATGCTCTGTTCTGCTAATATTTCAGTGTCTTCATTGTGCAGCACAGGGGGGAGGAGCTCTTGCATACATGTGTACTGAGCAGAAAGTGCTAGTTGGGTCAATTTTACAATCAAAATCCCCCTTGCTTGTGGTATTAAAAAGATATGGACTGGAGGTTGGTGGTTAGTAGCTAGTTTGCGGGAGGAGGGGAGTTGTGGTAATTGACCTATATCTTTCCTGTGGGGTTTGGGTGGCAGATGGTGGTCCTGTCCCTGCAGATTTAATCAGCTGTTGTGCATATTGCATTTAGGGAAATCCACTGCTGGGAATTTTCTCCTTAATCCCCTTGAGCCCAAGAATGCAGATAAGCTCAAAGTGAAGATAGCTGATCTAGGAAATGCCTGCTGGGTGGTAAGTGTAAAACCTTTCAGTGTTGAGTTACCAAAGTTGCTAATTGTTCCCAATTGACTGGGCTTGATGGGGACTGTATTTACTTAAAAATAAAAGGTGTAAAACATTTGTGGTTCACCTTCAGTGTCCTGAGGGATAACTTAATCCTTAACAAAACAACAAATGGTCTGGTCGCACTTTATAGACTAACAAAACATGGAGATGGGATCATGAGCTTTCGTGAGCACAGCCCACTTCTTCAGATGAACAGAGTTGATCTCTGAAGAATTGGGCTGTGCCCACGAAAGCTCATGATCCAATCTACATGTTTTGTTAGTCTATAAAGTACGATCAGACCATTTGTTGTTTTTTCCTTTACAGACTAACTCGGCTACCACCTGAAGCTTCTTAATCCTTAATATTTAAGTTTTCAGAGAGTCCTCCTGATGTTTTACTGATGTGCCTTATTGCAGCCTATCAGATCATGCACTCTAAGGACCATTTCATTTGTGACTCCTGAGCATGCAAGATAAACTGGAAATAGTTTTGGCTTTTAAAGGCTTTATTGTGCAGCAAAGAACATCTATTTACATTATTTCAAATAGCAAAATGGTTTGGAACAGTCTTAGTCCCTTGAAAAATCTTAAATTCAGGATTCTCTGTTTGAATTGCAACTATTGATGAGACAATGTCCTATAAGGCCGTGTTTCTCAAACTGTGGGTCCCAACACACCCTCTTCTCCCTACCCCCCTCACCCCCCCGGGGGGAGGTGGGGTCACAAGCAACTTAGATGGGGGTTGCGGTTTCAAAGTTTGAGAACCTCTGCTATAAGGGCTTTCTTTCTCTGCCTTAGGTGGTTTTGCCACATCCCTTCTAGTAAAGGAGAAGGTTGGACTAAGGTGCCACCAGACTTGTTTTTTGCTTCTTGGTAGTGATTAAAATAGAAATGTATCTTTCTGGGTATTTTAGTATAGGTTAACCTTTATTTAAAATGTGTTTGCAAAAGCTTTGTTGTTCACTTAATTTTGTGGTGGTATGATTTAGTGATCCGCGTTCTCGGAATTCACGAGCATTAGCACACAAACTAATAGCTATGAAATACATCTAATAAGCATGGTTCCTAATGTGTAGACTGCACGTCTTCATGTTTGACAGAAGCCTTTGGCATCTGGCAGATGTAAAATAGGTTACCTGTCACAGTCACTTGATAACATTCGTCAAATTGTTGTTCAACTTTGAAACTGGTATTCTCACCTGTTCTTTCTACTCTTTGCTGTCATCTGAATTGTTAGGCTATTTTATCTATGAAAAGTGCCTCTAGTAAGGGCATTTTAATCATTTGAAAGTTAAGAAACTGTTTAATTAAAATGTCTGTCATGTTTCATCTTCAAGATCTCTCGGAAAATAGCATATCTCTGGTACTAATTCTCTTCCTTTTGAGAACTCAACAGCATCCCTTTTCTTTCTTTAGCACAAGCACTTCACTGAGGACATTCAGACAAGGCAATACCGGTCCCTGGAGGTGCTGATAGGGTCCGGGTATAACACTCCTGCTGATATTTGGAGCACAGCCTGTATGGTGAGTTTGGTCATGCAGCGTGTATCTTCAGTAGTCAGTGGCTGCAGAGAATTCTGGGAAATTTCAGCACAGAGTGTACTCTGTGGACCACAGAATGATTTCTGGCTCCAACAAAAGAGCCAGGGTTTAAAGGAAAGCAACCAGGCAGTTTCTAGGTTTGGTAAATCCCATGTGCTCATTCCTCAGGCAAACACTCTTAAAACACCTAGGAGTGGTGCAGATATGTGATTTTCTGTTGTGCAGAGCGTAGTTACTGCTCTTTGGAATTCATCATCCTATTGCTGGATAGACCAAAGTTGTTATGCATATCCTGTCTCTGATTTGTGATTGTATTGCATGACGTAGAAATACAATTCGAGAAGACAACCTAACATTTTCTCTCTTCTGCTGCTTTTACATCTGCCTTTCTTGGCCTCCGGGTTTCTCTAATGCCTCTGGCTTTAGCAATCAATATTTTGTATAGATGAGACACTCACACATCCCAAGCCTTGTTAGGAATCATCCCACATTCTGTGAATAAGATTGAAGTGAAAAAGGGCTGTTCTTAGGATGACTGGCAAATGTTGAATATAGTTTTTTTTCTCTCTAAACAAGTGCGTTTGAGATCTAGCCATTGATTACAAATTACACTATATCTCCTTGATCTTGGGTTTTTTTTGGCTCCCTTCAGTATTTAATTTTATTCAGAGCTCATTTTGTATTGGCAAGCTTAGCAAATATGATTGCATGGCCTCATTCCTGCCATGGAGAAGTCAAGCTGTGCTTCTGATAAATGAAACAAAATAGAATGCAATGTCATTGTTCCCTGTGCAGCGCTTGTGATCAATAAAACAACACAGATGTGACTTAGGAACTTGAATTAGATCGTTTCTAGCTATAATGGCATTTTAAAGAATATTCATTTTTCCCCTCTTTTTCAGGGTCTGCTTTTTTATTTGTCTATCTTACAGTGACCAGGCACTACATGATTTGGGTTGGCATCTGATTTCATTCCTCATGAGAACACTGATCTATAGAGAACTCCCTTGTTGTATATCCAACATTGTTTAAGGGGCTATAGCCAAGTCACCATGTCCTTTGCAGCACATTAGACTTAAATTTGGTAGGAACCTCAGAATTTTCAGAAGTACCCTTCTAAATTTTCCCTCTGCAGCCCACAACCTGAGCTGTTTCAGTAGTGTGTCTATTTGTTTTGAATTCCTATTTTATACTGCCTCAGGACTTTAGCCTTTCAGTATAATGTAAATTCTTGTACTGAGGCTTGACACACACAATTGAAAAGTAGCTGGAGGCTGTGGTAGCTTGCCAAGTGGGACCTCAGAGTGTTGGCGATTTGAGATTGTAGGATGAGCTCACTATATGCGAATGCCCTTTTTAAAGCAATTGATGGTGATGGTTTAAAAAATTGTTGTAATATTCCAGATTTAATACCCAAGTTTTTAATTCAGTAAGTCTATTGCAGATTTTCTGCAGACTCAGGAGGAAGATGGTTAGTTTGCACTTTGTTTTGAGACATCTTTGCAGCCATCAGAACTATAGTGTAACATTACTTGTAAATAAAAGCTAAAGTGGCAGAGAACAGTCTGTGGGCAAGAGGTGGATGTTTCACAATCAGAGTATAGATGACCCTCGGTTCTGTTTCTTAAATACTGTAAACAAGCTCTGTAGAAAATGCAGCTTTGTTCTAAATCAGCAAAAGTCTTCAACATATCAAAAATCTAAGTATTGGAAGCAGCATAAAATAAACAGAATTTGTCATCAGGACACCCAAGAAACACTTATTTCAGTGGCTCACATTGTGGGCTGTATAGGGAAGATTTAGAAGATACAGGGCTACGTAATTCTGTGTCTCCAAATCTAGAAGTGAAGAATTGGAGAAAATGTGCTTGGAAGGTGGTTGAACTTGTGAAAAATGGCCTTTTTGGAGGAAGCTTCATGGAAACTGCTTTTAAGCCAAGGTGTGCTGCATGGTGTTGATCGCTAACCAAAACAAAGTCTAGTTTGGGGGTCAAGCTGGTGAATCCTTGGTTTTGTACAATGTTTTAATAGTTGAACTTCATCTCAGTTACACTCATTTTTCCATGATCCAAATTTTCTCAGTGAGATGATCTTTTGAAATACATTAATAGATCTGCCGTAATGGCCGTGGGCCTTCATCACAACTTATTAGAATAGATCTATATGTCTTTTGAGGTTTGTTTACAAGTAATTGTTTCCTCCTCACATCCAAAATGCTACATCTGCTCTTCAATGCTAATATGTCTAATAGTGACAACTTAAAAACAATTGAGCACATTAATTTTTCTTGTATAGGCCTTTGAACTAGCCACAGGAGACTACTTGTTTGAGCCCCACTCTGGAGAAGACTACTCGCGGGATGAAGGTGAGTGTGTGTCTGTGTTTACTCTTCTAAAATGGGATATTAGCAAAGGGGTTAGCTGAATGGGGGGCCAGGGGAGCTTTCTGTTATGAGTCACTGAAGTAGAGGTTCCTTGTTTGGATACGTATCTGCGTGCTTGAGTAAAGAAGCCCAGGTTAGTAGTATTGGAGGGGGACTTATGTGCTCCTGAGGCTGCATTTTTCGTTACTAAGCAGTAAAGGCTCAGTTTTTGTTGCTTAATACCTAACAAACATTCCCTTGTCTCTTACTGCTATCTTTTCCATATTAGTGTTAATGTGATTCTTCTTCATGCTCAAAATGAATACAAATCTAAATCTCTTTAATCATTTCTCTCTGTTCCTGATTTGAATCTTAAGTCTTGTAGAATATATACATAATCTCAGATTTAAGATTCCATATTCCAAATGTGCATAATTAAGCCAGGGTATGTAATACTGAAAATGCCATCCCTCTGAGTCTGCATTAGGCATAGGGAGAAAGACCTAGTAGTACCTCCACAAACACAATGACACCATACTATTTATAATATATACACCTCTTAAGTAGAGCTTTGGTCTGTGGATCTCCGTGTGTAAACAACTTTATCCTCAATTATTGATGGAAAATTGAGAAAGTTGCATGAGTTTCCCAATATCATACAGCAGAGCAAGGAATAGAATATTTGTTGTCTGAGCTCCAGGCAGGTGTTCTCACCACAGGATCAAGTTGTCTCAAAAAGATAGTGACAGTCTCAAAATGCTAGAAACATGCTATAGCAACAAGTGAAAAATTTCCCTATAAATATGCAGTGTAACGAACACTTTCGCTAATAGCTAATCAGAGTGTAGCCTTTCCTAGTGTTGTCTTAACTACCTCCTGCCCATTTTAGAATACAGATGATTGATTTGTTGGAGTAGCAAGCTTATAACAGTGCCCATTTCAAAGATCTGAATTTTGAGCAGACAATATAAAGGCATTGTTCAGAAGAAATACAAATGTTTTGTAAATGCAGTTTTACCTAGTATGTTGCTCAGCAACACACCTATAGCATTAATCATGGCTCTTTTCATTGACGGAGCCGTTGGCTTTGTTTCACACTTTAAACAGACCTTACGTGAGCAGTGAAATTAGCTAACATTTATTCCATTTTCCAGTAGCTTAATCATAGAGAACGTTTCTAGGCCTCAACCACTTGGCCCGCCTACAGTTATTGTACATGTCTAGAAAATCAAATCAGTAGTAGAGAAGTGGTATTCCTCAAGCTTTTGTTCTCAAAAGGCAGGTTTTAATTTGAAGATGTACGTTAGTAGATAATGTAGCTGAAGGGGGAGTTGCTTCCAACTCACTAGGATCTTTTTGTATCTCTGTAGCCATTTGGTCTGTACTGCACATGCTAAAGAAATAATTCAATTTATGTAACTTGGTCACTTTTTTTCTCACAAGGGACTTGTCAAGAATTCTACACCACTGGTGTAGTTCCTATTTCTGTCACTTTCTTACATATTAGACTACTCTATATGAGTAGTAATTTCTTGAAAATCCATGGTTTTCTTGAAAATCCTAATGTCTCTGAATTGTTCCAGAGGTGTCTAATTGCATCAGTTAATTCCCTTGATACTCATAATTGGTGCAGTTTGTGTTACTCCAAATTTCACTGGAGACCTCCCCACTCATCTGTATTTATTAAATGAGGAATTAAGAATTCACTATAGAGTTAAACTCAAGGAGAACGAACACACACACTCACACTGTCTCTCATGCCCTCAGGCACACTTACACGGGCAAAGAGGTTGCAGAGAGAGAAAATCAAGGCATAGTATGTCCGGAGCGTCTGCCTGCAGTCATGGATCCCAGCAAGCTAATCATAAAAAGAAGGCTTCTGCCACATGTTCTCTCCTTTTTATTGGAATTGAGTGGCTCCTGTCACACTCAGGGTCCTTCCTCCATGTTTGTCAGCGAAGAGTGTGCCACATCTCTCTTGATCAGGGTCCTTCGTTTGCTTAGCACAGCGGTGTCCCATGATTGCTTTAATTAGTCATCATCTGGCTCCACATTCTTAACCTTGCTGTTTTCCTCACCCCAAACACGCTCCAGTCTCCATTCACACACACTCTTATCACAGCATGGAATGCGGCTTAGAGTAAGTTACAGAAATTAAAAACTCCAGTCATCGGAGGAAGTGGACTGTGCCCATGAAAGCTCATGATCCCATCTCCATGTTTTGTTAGTCTGTAAAGTTCTACCAGACCATTTGTTGTTTTTTTCTGTATCAGACTAACTCGGCTACCCCCTGAACCTTCAGAAATTAAAAAGTGACTTAGAAAGGAACTGCTCTGCCTCAAACAGTGTTCTCAGCAATGCAGTTAGCAGCAGGTTTTGTCATTCTCTAAGTCATGTGTTGGTAGGACCTTACAGTTAGTTGTATTTCCAGAAAATTTATGTGTAAATCAAGTAACTCGAATTTAATAGCTCGGGTGGAGGCTTTACACAGCATTTCATATATTAAAAAGCACAGTCACATTACACAGCTGATGTGTGAAATATATGAAAATTCTAGGGCTTTCAAGCGATTTTAAAAAATGTAATTGTGGGATTAATTGCGCAATTAATCACGTGTGCCTCCCCTTTGAAACACCGCCACAGCATTTTAACGGGGCGGTGCTGCATGGAGCCTGGGGTTAGCTAGAGACCCCAGCTGACCCTTGGCTTCATGCAGCGCTGCCCTTTTGAAGCGCCGTGGTGATGCATCAAAGGGGCAGCACAACACAGAGCCCAGGATTAGCTGGAGTGCCCAGCTGATCCCAGACTCCACGGCTGCCCCTTTAAAATGCTGCCTCTGGCTTTTCAAGGGGGCAGCTGCCGTGGAGCCCAAGGTCAGCTGGGGACTGCCCAACTGACCCTGGGCTCTGGGGAAATTCTGCACAGAGCCTGGGATCAACTGGGGACTCCCCAGCTGACCCCAGGCTCCAGGCTGCCCCTTTAAAATGCCACCTCCACATGTTTCAAAGGGGCAGTAGAGCTAGGGGTCAGCTGGGAACTCCCCAGCTGATCCTGGGCTCCGTGTGGCATTTCCCCAGAACCTGGGGTCAGCTGGGGAGTCCCTAGCTGACTCCGGGTTCCATAGGACTCCCCAGCTGATCTCGGGTTCCCTGACTTAGCTGTGAGGCACTGGCCCTTTGAAACATCACCTTTGTGTGTTTCAAAGTGGCAGTGGAGCCCGGGGTCAGATGTGGAGTCCCCAGCTGATCCCAGGCTCCGCATTGTGCTGCCCCTTTGAAGTGCCACAGCAACACTTCAGAGGGGCAGCGCAGCATTAATGCCTGCGATTAATCTGTTAATTTTTTAAACACGTTAATTCTTGACTGCGTTAATCGCAGGCGTTAACGTGTATCAATTGACAGCCCTAGTAAATTCCTCTGGGTTAGGAGTCTCTGAACAGCCTTAGTAGGCATTGGAAAAATGCCATATCTGCTTCAATGACAGGGAACCTCTTCCAGACATTTCAAAGCACTAAAAATAATTTTCCAGGCAGGAGAGTTTGCTTGATTCAAATTGAAGAATACAGACACCACAGCGTATGCAGTTGTATATATCTTAAGCTGGTGATCTTCAGAAATTAGAATCTCTGCATTTAGATAGCGTGTGCAACCACAGCTAATGAATCCCCACCAGCACTGCCGTGTCCTATAGGAAGTTAGATTACTTATTGTCTAATTTGAAACACACATCAAATGGAACAGAAAGCTACAAGATAGGTGTAGATGTACAATCCATGCAACACAGGTCAAAGTGACATCTCAGTAAGAGAGCTTTGGAGTCCTCTCCTGGGGTAGCCTTTGATTGTAGCATGTTTCAGAGATCTCCAGTCTTATATATAGATTTGTAATCCTGGTGTATTGGCAACCTTGAGAATTTGTGCATCTTGTATATCTACTTGGAGCATTTCAGTAATTGCATGTCTTTTACAGTGACATCTAGTTCCCCCTTCAGCTGAATTTGTAAGTGCAAGAGTTCAAGAATGGTATGGAAAATCCTAAAGCTAAGGAAGAATTACAGGACTGAAATCTGAGCAGTGTGAACTGAAAGTATTTCAGTTCCTGTTTAAAAATTGGTTTTAGTTCAAATTTAAAACTTTGAAGAAAAGCAGTCTATTTTCCACCCACCCCTGGAATATAATTCTTTGGACTCCAGGATAACTAAGACAGACCAAACAGGATATTCCTAATATTTCTCAAGTGTAAAGCATTTACCCTGTATACATAATAAACCTGAAATTGCTTCCCCCTTCAGCAGATCACCTTTAAACAGCTACTCTGTCCCACAAGTTTGTTGTTGAAATAAGCCTTTTACAGCCACTTTTCCATTCTCCCATCTTTCTGTCCCTTTTGTTTTATTCTTCTTCCCCTTCTGTTTTAGACCACATTGCGCATATTGTAGAGCTGCTAGGCAGAATTCCAAGGCACTTTGCCCTCTGTGGGAAATATTCACAGGAGTTCTTCGATCACAGAGGTAGTATTTTTTTCCCCCACCCTTTCCTCCTCCAGGCACCAGGGATGCAGACAATCAGGAGACGGAGCATCCACACCAGTTTTTTGTTCCACGTCAGCCCACATACCAATGGAGTATAGGCTTCCCTAGGTCCCAGAGTTCCTAGAGTACTAGGAACTACAATCCAAGGATTCTCCTAGTAGGGGATTTGAAGTCTGGACTTGATCCATTTCTTCCCAGTTAGTGAAGAAAACAAGAATGAAAAGTTTTCCAAATGGAGGTGTGCATGCTGCTCTCTCTGTCGGTGTCCAGAGCTGTTGCTCTGTGTGGAGTGCCTTGTATTGATATCTGCTATGTATGTCTCTCTTCTTTCTGAAATGTTTTGGAACATGCAGATCACATTGCATTGATCATAGAACTTCTGGGGAAAATACCTCGCAAGCTCATTGTGGCAGGAAAATATTCCAAGGAGTTTTTCACCAAAAAAGGTAAAAGTAAACCACAATTTTTCTAGGAGAGCCCTAATGCCTGTTGCTGAAGCCTACCAGGTAACTATAAACCACATCAAAGCCATGATCTTAAGTTTTCTGGCTGCTGTACCACCGGTTGCTGAGGATCAAGGTGCTGCTCTGTACATGGGTTCTTACCTGGCTACTGAGTGCATACCAGTGCTCCCATCTCAGCACATACCAACCACAAGCAGATGGCGAACACTGCTGTGATCAGTATGTTGGCTTTGTGGGCTGATTTGGCATGCAGTCAGTTTTTATCAACTAATGGCTTTAATGTGCTGTTGAGTTCCTTTATCTAGGCAACCTTGCTCATCTCCTGGCCTACTAATTTAATTCTATCAGAGCAGCGGTACCCTATGGAAGTGAATATTGAGAGGTGCTGTTTCAAATCCCAAGTTTGTTCTTCTGTAGAGTCCTGAAATAATTCAACTCTATTTGAGGAAGCAATATTCTGCTGAGCTGTAGGAAGCTGGCAGAATTGTATTAGCCAGGCCAAGAATCTCTTAATGAGGGTAATACTTTTCTGTCATGAGGGCTTCTTAACACTAGCTCCTAGTTAAAATGCATCTGTCTTCTCTCCTTTGGGCAGAGCATGAGGACTGAAGTGTTTTGTGTTCTGATGTCCAGTAATCTTCAGATTTAGAAGTCTGAATAGGAAACACCTGTCTATGTGCAGAACCTCTCCTCTCAGACTGGTTCTGTGTATCTGCAAGTCAGGACAGGTAGCGGGTGCTCTTGTGTTAATGTCTATATTTTTCAGTTATAGTGACTAATCTTGTATTAAGACTGAAGCAGAAGGAGAGAGAAATTAGTCTTGCAAGTATCTCTTCTATAACTGGTTGACTTGCAAAGGCAGCTTTATAAAAAGTGAAGCTTGAGTTGTTAAAATTCAACCCTTTATGCCCCCAGACATCATTTACCAAAGCAACACTTGAGTCCTGATGCCACCCCTAAGTAACTTGGTAAGCCACTCTGGTACTGTTTGTGACTTGCTGTTGACGTGTCTGATTTGGTTTTCAGGTGATCTGAAACACATCACCAAACTGAAGCCCTGGGGCCTTTTTGAAGTTCTGGTGGAGAAATATGAGTGGTCCCAAGATGAGGCAGCTGCATTCACAGACTTCTTATTACCTATGTTGGAGCTGATTCCAGAGAAACGGGCTACGGCAGCTGAGTGTCTCAGGCACCCCTGGCTTAACTCCTAGGGCTTCAACCCTACACCACAGTTCTACGGTCTGGTTTACAACATACCCAGTTGTTCCAACTGCCCCTCCCCAGATCCATTTTTTTTCCTTATTTCTTTTCAGCATGAAGCTCTTCCTTCAGGGCTTCTGAGATTTTAGATAAATTTAACCTGTTCACCTGAGTTTGCTTATTTGATTAAGCCGAGACTCTTCTCAGCCAGTGGGCATCCTGTGAGCTTTGCCTTGTCTGGGCTTTGCCAAAGATTGACTGACTGGAATACAAAGTTGCCTCTGAGTCTCTTACCTGTTAATGTAGGCATGAGCTGATCTGCATTCATATGTGCTCCTTTAACTAAATTACACCAAGGAAGGGGGATATGAAGATCTGTGAATCCATTCTTAGCTCCCTGACTCAAGTCAATTTTCCACTGCACGTCCAGTAGCTAGCAGGAGGATGAGAAATGACAGATTGGTACCTGGGTGATAACTCAAAATCCTTCACCCACCCCTTGGTGTCTGTTGTTTCTTGGGTGACTTGTCATGTTCTTATCAGTCAAATAATTTTTCTTTAGTTTTAGCCACTGAATCCTATGAAAAGCTGTATTTAAAAACAATTTTTAGTCCTATTATTTTCCCTTAGTGTTGAGGTTAGTTTCTGAATTCAGTGAAACCTGCTATACACTCAAACACCTGAGCCTAGGACTAAAACTTCACATGGGAATTAAAAAGGGGGGGGAAAAGTTGGAACTGGTTAAACGCACAATCTTCAGAATAGACGTGTGCATGCTTGGAGAGCGGAGAGGCAGTTGGGGGCTGCAGGTGACTCTTCCTAGACATTTGAGTGAGCTGTCAGTGTGTGTTGCTCGTACTGGCACTTCCATTGCCTTTCCTGAAGTTGTCATTGCACCAGTGAGCAGTTGGCATTCAGTCTAGAAAGAGGGAATGTACTTTGACCATTGAGTTACAATGAGAGGGTGGTGGCATCTGTGTCACGGCCACACCACGTTCCTTGACTTTAAAATACCACATTTCCAAAGGTTAATGTAAAGGTTGCTACTGTTAGCTTGCTGTAGGTGCTGGCCTTTAGAAGTAACTTTCCCAAAGGGATTGCCTTTCATTTTCAGAGGCAATTGAGTACCTGGGGATGAGCCTGAGGAGAACTGAACTAGGTGGTTTGGTGTCTTTTTCCTGTAGACAGAGTCAGCTTCTGTTTCCAAGAATCACCCCAAATATGGTTGCCCAGTAGAATATTATATAAGCTTTTAAACTTCTCAGAAAGGTTTGCGGGGGCAGTGATTTTAATTCAGAGTTAAAGCATTGTAGGGTTTGGTAGTTTTACAGTGGGTCTCTCCTAGGCTTGCCTAAGCTATTAGATTCATTGCATCCTACTCTAAAGCAAGGTTTTGGCAGGGTAGTTATTAGCAGCCCTTTCTCACCGTGGACCAAACAGGCCTTTGGGATCAAAAGGACAAACTCAGAGAACAAACTGGCCACAGGATTCGAATTCCCAGAAGGCCAAGGAGGCACTATTAGAGATGGTAACACCAAAGCTATCAGTAAGATACATGTCAGTCTTCTCTGTGTGTTTGAAATCTCAGTTCATAACATCCATCCACAAAAGATGGTGTCCTTATTTAATCCATTTTGAAGATATAACCATCTTGCCCTATATTTTCTTGCTTGTCCAATCGAACACCGACTGGGCTGTTAATGAAATTCATGCTGCATGTTCATTTAGGGGTTCTTAAGCCAGGTTCTCTATGCATAATCTTAAGATTAAAGGAAATAAATATACCAAAACAGTTTAAAACTGCTGAGCAATTTTCCTGGAATCTGGAATTCCTTCTCCAAGAATAATTTTGTTTCTGTTGTAAAGGGGTTACAGACAAGACTGGACTGTATTAACCTTCTGTTTAAATACTGTGAAGACTTTTTGGCAGGGTGATTGGAACTTCTGGTGGCATCACTCAAGCTCACCTCAGCCTGTGCACTTCTGCAACATGGCTGACCTGAAGGAATGAGATACCCATAATGGGGTCTGCACATCAGGTTCTGAGGTATCCATTCCCCCATCACAGCCAGACCAGACGAGGGCTTATCCTCTATCTCAGTAAAAGAGCCAGCTTGTGGGTTAACACACAGAGGCAGCTGTCGGCATTCAGTCTTGTCCCTTGTGCTCGCTCATTTGGGGTTCGTTAAACTTCCAAATTGCCATAAAGTGCTCACTAAAGGATTTGTACTTGCTATGTTCGTCTAAAACCTGAAGGAAAATACATTTTTATTCTTTCTACTTGAGTGCATTCTTTTCTTTGTAAATGCAGTACAATAAAACAGATTATTTAATAACCCACACTTATTCTATTCCTGATATGTTCCCTCTAACTTGTTTGTTATTCTGATAGAGTAGGGGACAGGGTTAACGCATATAGTCTTGAGACCCCATTCACATGTAGTATTGTGTAATCTAGGTAGATAAAATCCCAAATATTAGCAAAATCTTTATTTTGCTTGCTACTAAAATAGAAACTAAGAAGATACAACTTTGCTATAAAGTTGTCCTCTTTAAATAGCCATGTGCCAAACTTTGCCACTTAATAGTCCCTTCCTTTATCTGTCTCTTCTGCCTTCCCTAATAGGGAGCCATCCTTAATTGTAAAGTGGATGTTCAGGGTGCAGCCTGGCTGGAACTGACCTGCTTTCTAGCAACTATTAGGCCATAAACACTAAGTTCTACTTTGCTATGTAGATTGTTGGATTGAGAGCTGGTAGTGCTACCTTTAAGGTCCCCAAATCAGAAGTGGTTGCATTCCTGTGCAATCTGCATTCTTACGTTCCACAGAAGACTGCTGTAGGTGGGCGTTCATAGGGTGTGTCTAGACTACAGGGTTTTTTTCCGAAAAAAGTAGCCTTTTTTGAAAAAACTTCCCCTGCATCTAGCCTGCTGCTGCGTTCTTTCTAAAGTAAATCAAAAGAATGTGGCAGTTTTTTCGACTATGGAAAATGTCGTTTTACGAGGAAGAATGCCTATTTTTAAAGTGCTCTTTCGAAAAAAGATGCCATGTAATGCAAACTGTGATATTTGGAAAAGAGCATCCAGACTGCCTGGGTGCTCTTTCAAAAAAGCACTGATTGTAGTCTAGATGCTCTTTTTCGAAAGAGGCTTGCAGTCTAAATGTAGCCTTAGTCTATGGGGAACTGGTAACTAAACAATGCAGCCAGTGATAGTGTGAATTGAGCTGACTTGAGTGACACTATCTGCTCCATTGAACAGAATCTCAGTTCCCTGCTATGTCATGCTGGAGCCCAGCAGATGAGTGCCAGAAAAGAGGCTTCATCATGCTTTGCCTTGAATGTTGCTCAGTACGGTGAAAGAGGAGTTGTGTAGCCTGGTGAGTTCTAAGGCTGACTTTTTTCACTGCCCCATTAATTCAGCAAGTAGCTGGATTCTTTATACTAACTGGACTATGGCTTTGTTTGATCTTTGTCCCCATGGGTAATTTCAAGAGCCAGCATTATTTAAAAAAAAAAAAATGTGCCCATTGTGCACCTTGTTGGAATGTGGGTGTTGAATGGCTTTTCCTGTAAAACAATGCTCAGGATTGCTCATGTAGGAGAAGCTAGGTGAGTACGCTTTCCAAGGACAGTAGCACAAAATCAAAACACTGCCATTTTGTGTTTTATTCAGCTATTTTTTTCCTGAAACAGGCCAGTACAAAATGTGACTCTGTAAATAAAGCACACAATGCCCCTGGCTCACCACTGCCTAAGGTGGTAGCTTCATCAAATGTTGAGCTGTCCCACTCCATAACTGATTGTGTCCTGTCCAAATAAACTCTATGGGGATTCCCTTCGCATGGAATCTTTTCAAGACAGTTTGTAGTGAGAATAGAGGTCCTTCAACATGACTTCTCCAAGAAAAGCATCAAGTTTCAGGTGATTACCTGGAGGGGGCGAGAAGAGAATGGGACTGTGACAAAATTGTAATTGAAAATAAATCAATGCAAGTTTTCTCTTTAATTCCCTTGTGTGCCGTGTGCCATTAGGTAAAAGTAGAGTTTGGTAGTTTTACATTAAATATATAAAAGAAATGGGAATAAAGGGTACTGAAATCCAAATATTACCACTGATCTTTCACTTGGAAACAAGTTTAGAAGTAGCATCAAATTAGGGTTACTTACAGGGATGTTCAGGTTCTTCAGGCATGGTCCTCCTCTGTAAAAACAAATTACCTTTATATTAAGGTGAGTGGGAGTAAAGCACAAGAGCAGCCATCTACAACAGTAGCCCTAGTTTCATATGTTAAGGGAAAAAGTGTCCTCAGTGAGAGGGCAGCTGAGTGAGAAGGCACTGTCTCGTCCCCTGCTGCATGCTGATCATGGACCTCAGACTGTATCTGTTCACTAATGCAGTCTCCTTTCAGTTCAGAGGTATGCAAGTGGACTAGCACTTGCTTGAGGGTTGCCTTAACCTTTGCATAATTATGGTGACCATATTTTTCTGAACCAAAATTAGGGATATGTTAGCCACACCCCCTGCCACAAGAAGTCCCACCCCTGGAGGTAGTGCCCCTGGCATCAAGATGGACACATGACCACAAGTTAAAGGGTGTCATGTGACCCCTCTAAGAACTCCTCCCACTGTCCTACCAATAAGGATGGGTTTGGCCCCCACAGGACCCCTCCCCCATGCAACTATCCTGCAATTGCATTAACCCAATTTGCATATCATTAACTCGGGGGAGAGGCTGGGGGAAGTGTTCCGTTTAAGATTTTCCTCCCATGAGTGGAGTGAGTTTTGTCTTATGCACCAGTATTTAATTCACATGCACTTGTTCAGATGGGTGCCACTGTGGCACCCAAATTATTAATAAATATCTTATAAACTTCTCCCTTTTCCCATCTGCTCCCCTGGTTCCTGCTATCCCTCACCCTCCTCTGCTGTCCTGACTCCTGCCCTTCTTGCCACAGCTCTCCTGGGACCTGCTGCCCTTCTCTTCCCGCTGTGTCCACTCCTCTAGCCCCACTCTGATCATCTGTAGCTACCCATCCCCTCTCCTAACACCTCCTATCCACTTGACCTGCCTCTCTCTGGTACCCATCCTTCTCCACGTGTCTGCCCTTCTGCTTCACCCCCCCCCAATTCCCTGGCACCTTACCCCTGCGCCTCACTGCCCCTGCCCTCCTTGCCTCTTTCTCCCTGGTGCCCATCCCCTCACCACTCTGCCCCAGTTCTCCTCATGCCCCTCTGCGCGCACTCCAGCATGACTTGCTCCATCCCCTGCCTTCCTCATGCCCACCCCTCTTTTCAACCTTTCTTCTCCCTGCACCCACTGCTCCCGTCTCCTCTTCCTCCGTCTTGCCTCATTGTCCCTCCCCTTTCCTCTCCCAGCATCATCCTGTCCCCTCCCTTCCCACCCACACTGATATCGTTCCTCCCCTCCCTCCTGCTGCTCTTTTCTTCATTGTCTCCTCTTGTCCACCTGGCATTTGTCTCTCCTTCCACCCTGCTCCTTGGTGCCTTCCCCTTTCTTCTCCTGCCCTGCCCTGCCCCCCCCCCCCCACAGCACAAGCCCCTTCCTCTCCTCCCCCCACCTCCCACTTAGTTCTCCTCCTGCCCCTTCCCTCACCACCTGCCTTCGACATGGGAAGCAGTTTGCAGGGCTGGACCTGCGATGCTATTTTTATTACCACGGTCCAGCCCTAGCTGCTGCCGGGGCAGGTCCATGTGCTGGGACTGGAGCAGAGGCTGCCCACTGCTATTTTTAGTACTGGCTCCAGCTGGAGTCAAGGGGCAGCCGCATGAGGCCTGTTCTGGTGAGGCTGCTCCAGCTGGAATATGCCTTCTGTGGCTGCCCCTTAACTCCAGCTGGAGCCGCCTGTGGGGACCTGGCCCACAGTACTAAAAATAGCACCATGAGCTGCTTCTGCTACAGTCCTGGCACCTGCTGAGTCCGAGCATGCCCTGCCCCACAGTGCCCCAGCCAGGCTCTATGCAGCTACTGCTGGGGCTCCAAGGCGGCCTGGAGGAAGAAGCCTGGGAGGACCAGGACCCCGTGCAGCAGAAGCAGTCCCACGAGGATTGGGATGGGCCACATGCCACCAGAAGCCAGCACGGCTACCCTACGCACCCTGCTGGGGCAGAGGGGGAGGAGGCTGCTGCACTGTGTGAGGAGCAATGGCACCGTGCCATTTTTTGTTTCTTCCCATAAGCCAGTGTCCCCATCAAGTAGTAAAATGTCCGGTGGGACTTTCTGGGACATTTCACTACTTGCCAGGGCACTGGGACAGAGTGTTTAGATTCAGGGCTGTCCTGGAAGAATCCGGACATTATGGTCAGTGTATGCATCATACACAACGCTTGTGGGCTTCAGAAACCAAATGCTGCTCATAGGAGGGATAGTAAAAACCATTACTAAATGCTTTTAACACACCAAATGGTGTGTCAAGTCAGATATTTCATCTCATTAGGGATGAGTGTGCTACAACTCTTCCCCCCCCCAACTAATTCTTCCCTTGACAAAATGAAATTATTCTCTGCCATCCCTGATGTTACATAACAGAGTGGGTCAGACCAAAGGTCTCTTCTGACAGTGGCCAAGGCCAGGTACCCCAAAGGGAATGAACAGGATACATAATTAAGTGATCCACCTGCTCTTCCTCATTCCCACCTTCTGACAAACACAGGGTTCAGATGCCATTGATGGACCTAACCTCCAAGAATTTATCTAGTTCTTGTTTGAATCCTGTTAAAGTCCTGGTCTTCACAACATCCTCTGGCAAGGAGTTCCACAGGTTGACTGTACATTGTATGAAGAAGTATTTCCTTTTGTTTGTTTTAAGCCTGCCTATTTTCATTTGGTGACCCCTAGTTCTTGTGTTATGGGAACAAGTAAATAACTTTTCCTTATTTATTTTCTTTGCATGAGCCATGGTTTCATAGACCGCTATCATATCTCTCTTTCGTTTCCTCTTTTCTAAGCTGAAAAGTCCCAGTCTCACTAATTGCTTCTCAAATGGCAGCAGTTCCATAGCCCCATGGGCATTGGGTGAAAGCCCAGCTGGGGAGGGCAAGATTCAGCCCTGCCCCTAGAGCCAAGCCCCGCCCACCCCCCAGCTGCATCCTGCCTGGACATGTGGAGAGCTGGGGCTATCATGATGCCCCCAGCCCAACCCTCCCCAACGGCAGGGGAAGGCTGTGCTGCCCTACCATGGCCCCGTTTCCCCCCACCAAGCTGCTGAGCTGGACTGCCTTGCCCAGAGCCTGGGGGGATCAGGGCTACCATGCCGCCGTTCTAGCCTTCCCCGGCGGTAGCCCCAGCCTTAGGCAGTTGGTCATGTTGGCGGTTTTGGGAAAGCTGTGCCTTCCTTTGCCTCCATTACTGACTTCCCGTTCATACCCGTAATCATTTTTGTTGCCCTTTTCTGAACTTTTTCCAATGTCAAGAAGAGGCAACCACATCTTTACACAGATGTGGGCATACCATGGATTTATGTAGAGGCAATAAAATATTCTCTCTTTTTTTTTTTATACCTTTTAAAAATATTCCTAACAGTCTGTTTGCTTTTTTGACTGCTGCAGAACATCAAGCGGTTGTTTTCAGAGAACTATCCACAGTGACTCCAAGATCTCTCTCTCAAGTGGAAAGAACTAATTTTCGTCCCCATCATTTTGTATGTATAGTTGGCATTATAGTTTCCCATATGCATTACTTTGCATTTATCATCAGTAAAATGCATCTGCCATTGTGTTGCCCAATCACCTAGTTTTGTGAGATCCTTTTAAAGTTTTTGCAGTCTGCTTTGGACGTAACTATCTTGAACACTTTGAGATCTGCAATTTTTGCCACCTCACAGTTTATCCTTTTCTCTGGATCATTTATGAATATATTAAATAGGATTGACCGCAGTACGGACCCCTCTGGGACACCATTTTTGAGAACTGACCATTTATTCCTACCCTTATCAAAGGCTTTCTGGAAATCTAAGTACACGATCTTCTCTTCTGTCGATTGCCATGTCTGCATCAATGTCTACCCAGGGTAGCTCACTGAGTGACGTCTGTCATCCCCCACCGGAGTGGCTTAGAGACCTTTAGTGCTGGGGAAGTACTAGTTTTTAGAAAGCAATTAGCTGGCTAGCCACAATGAGTAGACAGAAGACTGCTCTGGCCAATACTGCTGGAACCTCATCTTGTTAATATCTCTTCCCCAGCACTGTCCCGGTCTCTGTACACCTAGGCCCCAACTGGAACTTGCTTTATCAATGGCAGTGACCTGTCAAGGGTTTTGATGTTCCTGTAAGAGATGAGCAATAGTTGCCAGGAGAGAGAACAAAGTGGGTCTTTGCCCTAGACAGTTACCTTTATTTTCTACTTTGAAATCGTCGGGGAGTAGGTTGTCTTGCCGGTTCCCTAGAACAAAGGCCAGGAAGGAGAGGAGGAGTGCATCCAGGATCCCGATGATGCAGAGGATGAAGGCCCAACGCACGGTGCATGCTCCTAGTGTGTATTTGTCTGTCTTGTCCCCACACATGCGCTTCACTTCATTGGAATCCCAGCCATCAGGGTAGATCAGGCAGCCTATCATTAGGCCAGCTGCTGTAGGGGGGAAAAACTTGAGGTGTTAACAAGTGGCACAGTGATACTGCACTGCTGTCTTGAGTGGATGGGGTGAAAAGCAGGGAACAGAAAAGTCCTTGAATGCTAATTAGCCTTTTTTTTTTTTTTAAAGAAGTCATTATGTGTGTCCCCCGCTCCTTTCCACAATGGCTCAGCAGCTGATTGTGCAAAATAAAGCGTAGCCTTTCACAGCACTAGGTGCATTTTCTGTGAGCATCTTGTCCCAGAATCTGGGACATCAGCATCATCCAGCACCTGAGATTGTATCAGGAAGAGAACAGCACAGCTAGTGCTATAGACCATGACCATGGATCTGACCATGCTTGGAATAGAACCAGCACTGTCATGTGCCTATGACTACAAACCACCAGCTCAAAGAGCAAGCTGTGGACTAAATGAAAATTGCAAAATGTGTCACTGACTAATGAATAAATGTCAGAAATCCATTTAAACTGCTCTGTGCCTCGCTTCTCCGCAGGCTGGTGAAACAAAGAGGGAAGTTGCTTCTGTAAAGTTCTTGTTTCTTGGCTGATAAATGCCCTACAAAGCTATTTCTACATCCTCACATCAGTATCAGAAACATAATCAAAGACCGAGTTGTGCCAAATAACGTGCTTGTTTAAATGGTTTAGCTCTGGTCTCCGTCTCGCTCAGTTAGAATCAGGTAGTTCAGACTCTTCCATTAATAATCGCATTGCACTTTTCTATTGTCAATTTCAAAGGGCTTCAACTCAGGTGGGTATTTATCCTCCCTGTCTTACAGATGGAAAATTGAGGCACTGTGCTGGAACGAGTAAGAATCCAAGCTCTAGCTAGAACTAAGATTTGTGTGTGTGAGGTGCAATCGGGTAACCCACAGTAACTAGTTTGGCATCTAGTGAGCAGTGTTTGATGCAGTCTCACTGCCCTGGAGCCTAGTTATGTGTGAGCAAGGGCAGATCTAAAGAGCAAAGTTATCCAAGCCGAGCTAAAATAGTGGAATTGACATGGTACAATATCCACCCCATGTCTCCCTGGTGAGGATGAAGTAAGGGCAAGAGAAAAGTGCCTTTCTACCAGTATAGTTTATTTCCACGGGGGGAGGGAAGGAAGCTATCTTCAGAGCAGTGTAACTCCACATTTGGGGTTGTACCAGTATAACTCTTTTGGTTAATACTGCACCCTTCAATAACTCAGTCCTACCGGTACCCAAACAGGCCAGGTTGCACGCTGCCAGTATAGCTACACTGAGCAGAGGGGTGCAGCACACTGGGATCTGAGACTGGCCTTGCAGGCAGCCAGCAGAAGAGCCTGTCTAGATAGTCTGGTTTCGCTCGTGGAGGCCCGAATAAGTGGTAGTACCAAAAGCATGGCTTTGCTGGGATAAGCAGGCTAGGTCTTCTGGTACAGCTATGCCAGCAAAGGGCTCTTGGCACAGCCTAGCCTAACGTTTTCATGTAACCTGAGGATTATCCACATGCGCATCTCACTCACTTCTCTCAGCTGCTGAGAGTGATCAGGGAGAGATTTGTAACCCACATGGCCGTGCCTTCTAGCTATCTCTCGGGGACAGCGGCTGTGCCTCCAGGAGCACAATGCTCATGGCGGAAGGAAATGCTGCAGCAAAATCTCCCTTTAACTTGGTCACCGTGGCAACACCCTTCCATTCCTGCCTGAGTATGCAACAGCATCCCGTGAAAGGCGCCCTCACTTGCTAGGAACGGTCTCGAAGCAGATTGTCAGTGGACGTGTTTGAGCTGGGGAAACTTGTACGGCTATTTATTTAACCAGGGTTGGGCCAACTTCTAGTGTATTTTATTGCATCCTAAGCAGTTGACACCCAGGTTAATTCTGGTGCAGTGTCAGCTGGAATCCCACACAAGGTCAACTCCTTTTGTAAACATTTAGATAGCCTACCTCCAGGAGTGTACACAACCTCGTCTGATCCGTACCTGGCTCCAAGCTGCTTTCACTCACGTGCCGTACCTGTACCATGCGATGCCTTTCCTGCTGCTGTTAGAGCAAATGCAGTTTTCAGCCAGGTAGCTTGTCTTCCAGTCTCAAAAGTATTTGGGCTGCTAAATACAATACTTTCTATACTTTCTGAAGAGTCATTATGGGTGATTCGTGGGTGCTAGTCCTACGACTAAGGTGCCTAACGGCTAGTCCCAGTTTGCCACTCACTGGTTGTAAAGTAATGGTTGCGGGGGGAGGGCACGAGATACTGGAAGGAACATCAAGAGGTCACCAGGTCCAGTCCCCTGTACTGACAGCAGGACCAAGCACCATCTAGACCGGGGTAGGCAAATACTGGTCCACAAATGGCTGCTGGCAGGCCTCCACCATTGTATTTACCTGTAGGGCCACAGGTACCAGTCATTGCAGCCAATGGGAGCTGCAGGAAGCAGTATACCAGTCCGCACCACTTCCTGCTGCTCCCTTTAACTGGGATCCACAGCCAACGGGAGCCACAATCGCCGGTACCTGAGGCAATACATGTAGCAGTGGGAGGGCCTGCCAGGAGCTAACCCGGTGAACCACTGCTGTGTTATTGCCCACCCCCATCTAGACCATCCTTGATAGGTGTCTAATCAGCTTTTTTAAATCCTCATTGATGGAGATTCCACAACCTCCCTGGTCAACTTATTCCAGTGTTTAACCAGCCTGACAGGCAGGAAGCTTTTCCTAAAGTCCAACCTAAACCTCCCTTGCTGCGGTTTAAGCCCGTTGCTTCTTGTCCTGTCCTCAGAGGCTGGCGAGAATAAGTATGCAACAAGGCCCTTGCTATGGATAAATTAGTCAATGCACTTCAGATTCAGAGCAGGGATTCTCTTTCCAGCTGTAGTGTGCGTGGGGCCTAGCAGAGCGATGGAGTTGGCGCGCGCAGGCTAGCCTCAGCCAATGAATTCTTCAGAAAGTCCACGGAAGGCGCCTAGCAAACGTTTTAAAGAGCAACTTCCTGAGCAGCTTTGACTTCCCTGCTCTTCACCCCCCCCCCCCCCCCAAGCTCTCTGGGTTGGGGCCAATGTTATGTTCGCACAATCTCTGGCACAGAGAACTGTGCAGCCTACAGTGCAATTGTAAGCTCCATCATAAATCCACACCCTCTCTAACATACATGCAGGTCCTTCAGCCGGAAACATGCTCTTCCCTCCTACGCCACAAAAATGTGACCGCACCTAGAGGTCTGGAGCGAGAGACTATTGATCTCCACCATGCACGTCTTCTCTCCTCCGGCACCCGGCAACTGGCATGCTGAAGCAGCTGAATGCTCATGGTTAGTTGCTCTTTGAAACACTGTTTTAGAGAGACAGCTCTCAGGGATGGTCTAGACTGTGCTTGGTCCTACCATGAGGGAGGGGTCCCAGTGTTCTATGAGTTGGATGCATCAGGTACCAGCAGATTAGCAACAGCACGCTCTGTCCCTCTTGTTATGCAGAGGTGTAACAATGCTGCCGTTGCCACATTTCTAACCACACTCACGCACACGCACACACATACACCACACTTTCCTTGCGGCCAGCTTTTCTCTCTGTCCCTAGGAAGCCGTAGGCCAGAGACGGCTTTCAGGCCTGTCGATAGCTGCTGCCTGGCAACAGGGTTTTTCGAAGGCTCATGGGAAGGACAGCAGCAAGGGCGCTGTGTGCCTTACTGGCGTTCCATAACCATCTTTCTTCATTTGGAAGCTACGCCTTCCCGTACACTTAATGACCTTCCTCTGCAGCTCACCACGGTGGATGAGGGAGGTAGGTGGAACGCTTCAGAGGAATACCTACATCTTGGACTGAGGTGTGATCCTGATACAAATAAAACAGGGGCACCTGGCTTTTTTCAGCCCCCCCACCTCCCCACCCCTCCCAACACTTATGCTTTTAAAATAACTAGCCTGCTCAAGCAGAACACAACGACCACACTGGATTAGCCCAGTTGTCCATCTGGCCCAGCATCCTGTCTCTGATAGTGGCCAGTGCCAGATGCTTCAGAGAGACTAAGCAGAACAAGACAATTAATGCGTGATCCATTCTCTGTTGTTCAGTCCCAGCTTCTGGCCGTCAGAGGCTTAGGGACACCCAGAGGATGGACTGGCACCCCTGACTATCATGGCTAAAAGCCATTGATTGACCTATCCCTCCATACACTTTCATCTAAATCACTATTGAACCCAATTATACTTTTGGTCATCACAATATCCCCTAGCAAGGAGTTCCACAGGTTGACTGCATATGAGGAAGTACAGGTTGGACTTCCCTGATCCAGCACCCTCGGGACCGGACTGTTGGAGGGAGTTTGCTGGGCCAGGAGAACTCAATGCTGGCCTCTCTTCCAACCAACACCAGGCTCTGCTGGGGTCCATCAGCAGACCTGACCCAGCTCCCCTCCCAGCCACTGGGATCCCCTGCCCCATGGCCAGTCCCAGGCTGCCACTGGGTTCTGCCAGGCTCTGTGGCCGACCTGATGGCTGCTGGTCTCCATTGCCGCAAGTATGCCGGGCAAGCCCTGGGCCACTTGAGCTCCACCACCCTGGTGCATGGAGCTCCACAGTCAATCTGGGGCTATTGGGTTCCACGACCTCAAGCTTCCATGGAGCTCTGCCACTCCCAGGCCGACAATCTCACAGCTCCCTGACCAGCCCCTGTCTCTGGGCTCCTGGCTTCTCTCCCTGCCACCAGCTTCCTGATGCTCTCTGGTCCAGGGGCTCTCCAGTCCAGCAACATCTATAGTCCTCCTGGCTCTCAGATATACAGGAGGAACAGGTACGCAGCTTAGGAGTTCTCCTGGACCCTTTCCTAACATTTGAGAACTCGATTTCCTTGGTGGCTGGAGTGCTTTTGGGCAGCTCCAGCTGATCCATCAGCTGCATCTTTCCTGGCTACTTGCTATACAGAGCACATTATGCCAGTACTCTAGCAGCTGCACTGGCTTCCCGTATATTTCTGGGCCCAGTTCAAGGTCCTGCTTATGACCTATAAAGTGCTAAATGGTTTGGGACCGGGGTATTTGACAGACGGTCTCCTCCCATATGAATCTGCCCAGGGATGGAGGTCAGCTGGGGAAGCTCTGCTCTGTGTTGCTCCACATGTGGAGATAAGGCTGATATCTACGCGGAACTTCTCAGCCTTTGCTATGGAATTCTCTCCCCCTGGACATCCACCTGGCACCAATGCTGGCACTGTTTCTGTGCCAGGCCAAAGCCACCCTTTTTACCCGCGCTTTTATTAGTGTTTGAGTTTGTATGTGTGTGTGTGTCCCTCCTCTCAAGGGGTCTTAGTAGGTTTTATGCCCGCCCCCTTAAGTCTTGTATTTTACTATATATAGAGAGAGGTGGGGTAAAATATTTTTAAATAAAAAAACAGATGTTGTCAGACCAGAGTCCTGGACCAGAGAGGTTCAGCCTGTACTTTCTTAGGTTTGTTTTAATCCTGTTCCCCATTCATTTTATAGTGACCCCGGGTTCTTGTGTTCTGTGAAGGTAAATAACGCTTTCTTATTTGCTTTTTTCACATCAGTCAAGACCTTATAGACCACTGTCATAGCCTCGGTTTGTCATACTTCGGTTTGTCTCTTCCCAGCTAAACAGTCTGGCTGAGTCTAGATTGGCAAGTTTTTCCGCAAAAACACCTGCTTTTGCAGAAAAACTTGCCAGCTGTCTTCACTGGCCACTTGAATTTCTGCAAGAACACTGACAATCTCATGTAAGAAATCAGTGCTTCTTGCAGAAATACTGTGCTGCTCCCGTTCGGACAAAAGTCCTTTTGCGCAAAGCTTTTGCGCAAAAGGGCCAGTGTAGACAGCTCAGATTTGTTTTGCGCAAAAAAGCCCCGATTGTGAAAATGGCGATCGGGACTTTTTTGCGCAAAAGTGCGTCTAGATTGGCACGGACGCTTTTCCGGAAAAAGTGCTTTTGCGGAAAAGTGTCTGTGCCAATCTAGACGCTCTTTTCCGCAAATGCTTTTAACTGAAAACTTTTCCGTTAAAAGCATTTCCGGAAAATCATGACAGTCTAGACATAGCCTCCCAGTCTTTTTACTATCTTGTTATACGAACATTCTTCTGAGCTCGTAATCGCTTTTGTTGCCCTCCTCTGTACCTTTTCCAATTCTAATGTATCTTTTTTGAGCGTGGGAAACCTGAACTGCAGGCTGTATTCAAGTGTGGGCTTGCTAGTGATGTACATAGTGAGGGTATGATATTTACTGACATTATTCAGCTCTTTCCTTGTAGTTCCTAGCATTCTATTTGTTTTTTTGACTGCCACTGTTCACTGAGCTGATGTTTTCAGAGGAGTCGCCTTGATGACTCAAAGATCTCCCTCTTGAGCGGTAACATAATTTAGACCCATCATTTTGTATGTGTCGTTAGGATTATACTTTACAACGTGCATTACTTTGCCTTTATCAACGCTGAATTTCATCTGCCATTTTCTTGCCTAGTAAGTAGTCTTCTGTGAGACCCCTTTGTAACTCTGTAGTCAGCTTTGAACTTAATGGCTGCATCTAGACTGGCAAGTTTTTCCACAAAAGCGGCTGCTTTTGCGGAAAAACTTGCCAGCTGTCTACACTGGCCGCTTGAATTTGCGCAAGAACACTGATGATCTAATGTAAGATTGTCAGTGATTCTTGCGCAAATACTATGATGCTCCCACTCAGGGATAAGCCCTCTTGCGCAAATGCTTTTGCACAAGAGGGCCAGTGTAGACAGGTAAAAACTGTTTTGCACAAAAAAGCCCCGATGGCGAAAATGGCGATCGGGGCTTTCTTGCACAAAATCGCGTCTAGATTGGCACGGACGCTTTTCCGTAAAAAGTGCTTTTGCGCAAAAGCGTCCGTGCCAATCTAGGCGCTCTTTTCCGCAAATGCTTTTAACGGAAAAACTTTTCCGTTAAAAGCATTTGCAGAAAATCATGCCAGTCTGGACGCAGCCAATGAGTTTAAGCAATTTGGAAACATCTGCAACCTTTGCCACCTCATTCCGTACCTGTTCTTCCAGATTATTTATGAATATGTTGAGCAGCACTGGTCCCAGTGCTGAGCCCTGGGGTTCCCTGCTATTTTCCTCTCTCTGCTGTGGAAACCGACCATTTATTCCTACCCTTTGTTTTTTGTCTTTTAACCAGTTTCTGATCCACAAGAGGACCATTTCTCTGGTCCCACAGCTGCTCAATTTGCTTAAGAGTCTTTGGTGAAGCTCTCCAAAAGTCCAAATGCACTATACCCCCTGGGTCATCCTTGTCCACGTTTGTTAACCCTCCTCAAAGAATTCTAGTCATTGCTGAGGCATGTTTTCCCATTACCAAAGGTGTGTTCATTCTCCCTCAATATATTGGGATCATCTATTTGATTATTCTCTTCTTTATTAATATTTCAACCAATTCGAAGTTGGATTTTCTGGCCTGTAATGGCCAGGGTCACCACTGGAGTTGTTTTGGGTTTTTTGTTTTGTTTTTAAAAATCCACATTCCCAGTCATCTGGGTCAAAGGCTGATTTGAGTGATGGGTGACATACCTCAGCTAGTAATTCTGCAATTTCATATGTGAGTGCCTTCGGAACTCTAGGATAAATACATCCTGGTCCAATTATTACTGTTAAATGTATCAATTTGTTCCAGTTTGTTTATTCTTCTATCAACAAACACCTCAGATTTGTCTTCAAAAAAGAATGGCTCCAGCATGAACTTCTGCAAAGCAGTCTAGTGCAGGAAACCATCTGCATTTCTAATGCATCTGCCACGCTGGGTAGCAGAGAGCAGTCACTTTCAAACAGGAACAGCTGCTCCAAAATCGGTGGAATTTGTTCTACTCTTCATACACATGACGCTATCCTTGATCTCAAAGAGCAATGTGCACGCAAAGGGGCGTTTGTGCCTCTCACAAAGGGCGACATTACCGAGTTATGCAAAAAGTCACGTTAAAGTTGCGGCTGCTGCTCACCGCTGTGAAAAAAGGCCCCACAATTTGGCCTTATGCAGCTCCAGGCAAGTCCACCAACTCGTCGCTTGATTCGCTTCCTGGAAATAGTTTATTCCACCCTAAGGTCTTGTTAATTTTGATGGGGTGATCTAATTGTGGTTCAACCACTTGCCTTTTATGCTGTTCTGACCACATTTAACTAGCATCTGTGCACAGAAGAGAGGTTGGAGAAAGGAAGGAAATTAAATGAGTAAGGCACCATGGATGCTAACAGAGGCTGCTGAGAGAGCTGCATGCAGTAGCTATTATGTGTGCCGTTACATGACCCAGCTGGTTCCCATGTCAAAGGCTGTTATTGGGCCAACAGCCACAGCTCTTAGGGTACATCTACCCAGCAAGGCTGAACTCAAACTAAGCGACGCAATGTGAGCGACGTCAATTGTGTCGTTTATTTCGAAATTGGGAGCATCTGCACAGCACTTATTTCGAAATGGAGCCCTCTTCCTCCAACTTCCCTTACTCCTCATGCAATGAGGGTTGCAGGAGTCTGAGTAAGAAGTCCTCCAGCTCGACAGGAGACGGAGGGGGTATATGATAGAGGTCTATAAAATCATGAGTAGTGTGGAGAGGGCCGATAAAGAAAAGTTATTTATTAGTTCCCTAAATAGAAGAACTAGAGGACACCAAATTAAATTAATGGGTAGCAAGTTTAAAACTAATAAAAGAAAGTTCTTCTTCACACAGCGTGTAGTCAACCTGTGGAACTCCTTGCCAGAGGAGGCTGTGAAGGCTAGGACTATAATAGAGTTTAAAGAGAAGCTAGATAATTTCATGGAGGTTAGGTCCATAAAAGGCTATTAGCCAGGGGATAAAATGGTGTCCTTGGCCTCTGTTTGTCAGAGGCTGGAGAGAGATGGCAGGAGACAAATCGCTTGATCATTGTCTTCGGTCCACCCTCTCTGGGGCACCTGGTGCTGGCCACTGTCGGTAGACAGGATACTGGGCTAGATGGACCTTTGGTCTGACCCAGTACTGCCGTTCTTATGTTCTTATGACAGTATTTTGACACTATTTTGAAATAACTGCCTGCTGTGTAGACGTGGACTAAGTTATTTGGAAATAATGCTGCTGTATAGACTTACCCTTCGAGACTTTAAGGCCAGAAGGTACCATCATGATGGTCTAGTCCAGGCAATAAGCAGCTTGTAGTCCAGTCACAGTTCACCAGAGTCAGTCCCTGCAGAATATGTTTTATGTGCACCAAGGCATGTTTTATGTGCACCAAGGCATGTTTTGATGTGCACCACCAGTAGAAACCCATGCTGCCCGCTGCCAGCACTTTGCTAATCATCTGGGCAGATCTGAATCTCTCCTGAGTGGCTTCCCAAGTGCTTAGCTTACAGGGAACACCGGTCCAGAGCTCTTGAAATCACAGAACGGTGGACCCTTCCGCCACAGAGCTAATGTCTGTGAGGACAGTACAGGCGAGGAATGTGTTTGGGCAAAGACTGTAACTTGCTGAAATCCAGTTTGTGTCAGAAGCACTTGTTTACTTTGTTTGCTCATTGCCATTTGTGTCTTTATTCCTGATACCTCGCCTCATTCCACGCCTGGTGGATTTGACGTTTCGTAATAACAGCACAGAGCTGTGACTCCAATGAGCCACTGTCAAACCCACTAGCTTAACGAGCTGCTGTGTACTGTCTCTTTAAACTTCACTTCTGGGAATGTTCCAGGAGAGGGTGGTGCACTGCAGGGCAGATGGTTTGCGGAGATTTGGGAGTCACCCGGAAAAGCCAGGCTGTGACCATGCTTGCTGGCTGGCTGTTGTCAGGGCAGAGAGCCACAGCGATACCACTTAAGGCACCCAAAGTTGCATGGCAGGTGGTGACACAAGCCCTTACTAGCCGGGATTGAACCCCAAGGGTCACAACAAATCACTTAGAGTTTGTGACAATCCCAGAATGGAGCCCAGATCACCTGAGTCTTTGCTTTCACCACTAGGCAACCCTTCCTCCCAGCCCACCAGCTGCCACTGGAGCCCTTGCTTTCCCTCCCTCCCAGCTTTGCCATGGGACAGGGAAATCTGAGAAGCGCCAGGCTCTGTCCATGGTGCTAACACCATCTGCCTTTGTCTGCTACAGGGCTGGAGAGCACCTGACATAAGATGGGCCAGCAATGCCTCCGGAGCGGATCAGGCCAGCTACTGCTGGAGCTGCACGTCAGACCTGCTTGTGACTTAGGTGGCAGAGAAAGCAGAGGCTGGGGCAAGACTGAGGTGGTTTGGAGGCAGGCGTATGTCTCAGGAGAGCTGACAGCACGAGCTGTTAGGAGTGGAAGGATGGCTGTGTGGTTAAATCACTTAGACAATATTGATTCCTTTCCCAAACTGCCACAGCCTGCCTGCTTGCCCTGGGCAAATCACTGAGGCAAAGATTTTCAGAAGTGCTATGTGCTTGTGTGTGCCTAACCTGAGACAGCGGGAAGAACCCTGGTTTTCAGTAAGCGTGAAGCCACCCGTCCTCTAGCAACCCAACCCCTTAGAAGTGTCTCATGTTGGGCACCCAGTGCCACTCACCTCTTTTGAAAATCCTTTTCTCTGTGGGCCTCAGTTTGCTACCTGTAAAATGGGCATAGTCATGCTCCCTTGCCTGCTTCAGCTGCAATCTCATCAGGGGGATTGTCTTGTTGTCTGGTTGCAAGGAACCAAGGGATATGTGAGTCTTTTTGAGGCTGTAGACTAGTTTGCCATGGGACTTGGAGGAAGCTGCATGGTTTGCTATATTTAAAACTAGACTTGGCAAAGCCCTAAAGGTACAGACTCTCAAGACCAGTTCTACCCAGGCCAGAGGGTGGTGGTGAGAGTTGGATTGGACAATTATTATGGCTTCCTTGAAGCTTCGCTCCTCTTGCACATGTATGAGTTTGGTGTGCGTCTGGCTAGAGATCCCCGCGGCAGGAAATCTGTTGGTGGGTTTGAGCCAGACTCCCTGTGGTGGCAGGACCTCTCTGGGGCAGGCTGTGCTGCTCATTCGCTAGCAGCCGCTCAGTCCCAGCCTAAAACCCTTTCTTCACCATGGGATGTCCAACGTCCATCCCCAAATGATCCATCAAAGCCACCAGCTCCAGTGCACGAGTGTGCCGGCCCCTCTTGCAGGGAGCTGAAAGCAAAGGCCTCCCAGCTGACTGTCCTCTGTCTAATGGGTGGACATTCACTGGGAGGGAAAGGTAACAGCGTTGGGCCTCCACGTTTCCTCTTCGATGGTGTGTAGGAGGAAGGAGGCTGGCTGTTAGTCAAACCCAGACCTCCTGCACCCTGATCGGGTGAATGCTTTATTTTCCTAAGCAGATTGAGCATCCCTGCCACGTTTCCCTCTAAAAACCAAGTGTCATCGGAACGCAGCAGAGCTCTTCACCCTCCCTCTCCAATCTGTTTGCCTCCAGGGGCAAGAGATGGTGAGAGGGGGCCAAGACTTTGCTGCTTCCTTTAGAAAAGCAGGCTCCTTGCTGTGTGCCGCATTGTTCCTCCCGGATGCCTTCTGAGGCAGGGCTTGCTCATGCCCCCAGTGCAAGATGCAGCCGTTTCTCCCAGAGACTGAGTGACTCTGTCACGGTGCGGAAGGATCTCAGACCTGGCGCTGCCTCCGGGGCTCCTGCAGCAGCACCCAGCACCCCCAGCCCTCGCACTACTTTTCTGTTTCCAGCGTGCGAGGGGTTTCACACCAGCACATCATGCCTGTCAGGGCAGGGGCTGGAAACTCGCAGAGCCCCACCTGCCCCTAACTTTTGCACTCAGATGTCTCCTGAAGGAGAGTTGCTCATTTGCTGATGGATTTCCATTTGCTGATGGGGCTGCTTGTCCCTTCAGCATCTGATCCCTCCCCACCAAACAGCCGCTAGCCTGAATTCTGGCCTCAGTGCAAGCCTAGCAGCCTTGGCCTGAGCCTGGCCTCCGAGGGCTAGGGAGCTGTGCACGCGTGCAGACTCCGCACATGTTTCTGCTAATTCCCCTCATGCCCTAGGGACCAGCCACTCTGCTGTTGTCACAGTGAGTCTCCCGGGGACTCCCACTCGGTGTACCTTAGGGCCAGGGCCAATCCTCAAATCCTCCCCCTGAGCCAGTGGGCACCTTCCAATGGGGTATCCCCACGTGTCTCCCGGCCTCACCTGCTCCCCCTCCCGGGTGTGCCCGGCCCTGCCTGCCACCCCATCAATTTAGCAGAGTTTAGCAAAGCAGTGACCCAGCTGGGAGAGGGCAGTGGAGCAGACCAAAGGCTGCTGCGTCGCCCTGCTTCCCTGCAGCTCCTGCTGCCGCAGTGAGCACGGGGGAGCCCAAGTCCTGCTGCCATCCTGCATCAGGCCCCCCAGCAACCCTGAGGCTGCATGCCAGGGGAAGGGGCCTCGAGCGAAAGGGTGCACTGCCAGGAGAGGGCAGAGCAAAGGCTGGTTGGGGGGAAGGTGCAGACACCTCCACCCCACGGCCACAGGGACTCGTGCCGGTAGCCACACGAGGGCTGGTTTGTGGAACTGCTCAGGTTATAGAAAGCCCCCAGGCTGTGAGTTTGACCCCTGAGATAGAGGCTGCTTGTGCTGCTGGCTCTTAGCAGGAGGGAGCATGTTGTGTGCCCACATGGACACAGGAACGTCACCATTTTCATGGGAGACGTCCGCCAGCCTGTGAAGGTGGGGAGAGGGGGTAAGACTAGTGCCTTCCCATTGTGCTCATTCTCTTTGAACAACAGCTTCCCATCTCGCAATTGCTACACCAGCCCTCTGGGGCAACGCACTTTTGGTTGTTCCGGTTCCTTGGACTTTTGACCTGCTTCCAAGCCTCTTATCTTAATCTTTGAGTTGGTTTCCTGAAGGCCAGTGAGAATTAGCTGATAATCTCAGCCCTGCTGCAGTTTCCATTGCCTGCCCGGCCTTTCCACCAGTAACGCTCTCTGTTGCCATGGCATTTTCACCACCAGCAAGGCCCGCTGAGCCAGGAGGGAGTGTAACAGGAGGCTACCTTCCTCTTTGACATCAATATTTCAGGAGGCTGAGGATTGGATTGGATTTCAGCAGCTTCTCGCGGCGACAGGGAAAGCACACAGCCTTCACCTTGCTCGGAGAACTAGCTGTGCTGGCAGCTGTAATTCCACCCGGTAAGACTCAGGCTAAGCTGAATGGGTCGGGTAGCCTGGAAAGTCATTATCCATCTCTGGCCTGAGTGCACCAACAAGATACCTGCCCTACTTTGTGAGGTGCTGCGTAAACAAAGCAAGCAACACCCAACAGAGGCCGTAAATTGCTTCTCCATGTTAGCCTGCTCACAGTTACCTGCTATCAGCCCTGGCATTGCTTGGCCTGTGGTCACTCCCCCTGGGTTCACTCCGTGGATAATCTCATGCCCAAAAATGCTGCATTACTGCATGGTAATCCAACCCCGTACCTCAGAGCACCAGGTGACTGCCATAGGAGCTGGGAGGGAATTTTTCCCTCAAGAACAGAATTGCGCCTCCAACTGAGTTTCTAGGGCTATGTCTACACTGGTGGGTTGTTGCGCCAGAAGTATGCAAATGAGGCTAAGCATGGAATATCGCCAAGCCTCATTTGCATACCTAATGAGCTGCCATTTTTGCGGAAGAGGTTTGTGCTAGAAGGAGCATCTACAATGCCCCTTCTTGCACAAGGAAAACCCTCTTGCTCAATGCCATTACACTGATTCTATTCACTATGGGGATAGCTGAAATCCCCCACTACTACTGAGTTTTTTATTTTGATAGCCTCTCTAATCTCCCTTAGCATTTCATAGTCACTATCACTGTCCTGATCAGGTGGTTGATAATATATCCCTTCTGCTATATTCTTATTATTGGCGCATGGAATTTCTATCCATAGAGATTCTATGGAACATTTTGGCTGATTTCAGATTTTTACTTCATTTGATTCTACATTTTCTTTCATGTATAGTGCCACTCCCCCACCAGCACGACCCGTTCTGTCCTTCTGATATATTTTGTACCCTGGTGTGACTGTGTCCCATTGATTGTCCACATTCCACCAAGTTTCCATGATGCCTATTATGGGCTGCTGGGAGTGAGCCACATCCATTCTGGCTGCATTGGCCTCATTAACCTTGGTCCTACGCTTTTGATATAGTTGTGTGCATTTAGCTCCCTGCCTCTGGACTTCCACTCCAATGCATCTGATGAAGAGGGTTTTACCCATGAAAGCGTATGCCCAAATAAATGCTAGTCTTTGAGGTGCCCCAGGATTCCTGGTTTTTGCAGACCCAGATTAACATGGATACCCCTATGAGACAAAAAGGAATGAACTGCTTCTACACCCTGGGTGCATTTCTGCCCTGGACTGGATATACCCCCTGGGACTCCAGGAGCTACTCACCTGCTGCCAGCTGCATCCAGGCACAGACTTTGTAGACAGTGGCCGAGTTGCAGAAGAAGAACATGCTGAAGCAGAGGATGCAGCCGATGATGAGGAAGGTGGAGATGCCCACGAAGAACATGGCTGTTTTGAAGGCGCTGGAGGGGATGGTGCCGAAGTCCAGGGGGCTGCCCTTGCAGATGAGCTCGCCGGTCAGGGCGTTGCCAATGCAGTAGGAGAAGAGGCCGAAGTAGCCGGCTTGCGGGGTGTCGATGCTGTCCCCGATCCAGTAGGGCTGGATGAAGCTCACCACCATGATGATGGCGAAGCAGAGGGTGAAGAGGGCCCACAGCACTCCCATGGCCCGCGCGTTGCGCACGTAGTTGGTGTGGTAGATCCGGGCTGCTTCTTGCGCGGGCAGCATCTTCCCCATGGTGCGGCTGGGTGAGCGGCTTTCGGCTCGCCTGGGGCTGGGTCAGGGACTCCCGTGCTGGGGCTGCCTCCTTGTGGGCCCCAGGCCCGGGGGCAGCGGGCTGCGCCCAGGGAAGTCAGTGGGGCTGGAGGGCGCCCGGCCCCACACACACCACCCCCAGGGCCTCCCTGCGACCCAGCCCAAAGCCCCGTGGCCAGGGTCCGGCTCTGGCGATCAGGCTCCGTGTCCAGCTCCTGGGCGCCAGCCCCACTCGTCTGCCCCCCGGCTCCGTGTCCGGGCCGGGGTGAGGTGCCCGGCTCCCAGCCGCGCTCCCGGGGGGCCAGCCGCTTCTCCGGCCCCTCCCAGCCCCGCGGCTCCCGGCGCCCGCTGCCTCCTCCCCCGCGTCCGCCGCGCCCGCCCCCGCCGGCCCCTTCCTTACCTAGCCCAGCCTCCGGCCTGGCCCCGGGCTCGACCCCTGCGCGCCCTGCGCCCCTGGCCCAGAGCCCCGGGGCCATTGCGCTGCGCTGCGCTCCGGCTGGCTGGGGAGCGCGGTTCAGCACCGCGGAGAGCGCCCGCTGGGAGCCACCCGGCCCGGGGAAAGGCGCAGCCGGCGGCTCCTCGCCTTGGGTGGGGGCAGGACGCTGCCCGAGGGGGGGAGAGGCTGCGCTGGAGGGGACCTTCGTGAACCCGCCATGTCTGCCCCCCCTCCTTACTGCCCCCCGAGCATTACCCGGGGGCGGCGGTGGAGAGATGTAGGGTGAGAACAAGCCGAGACACACGTCCCTGCCCCCGTCTGTCCCCCGCTCCCTGCGCCACCCCCGCCCCAGCCAAGCCCCCACCTCCCAGGCGAGCTCTTCCTCCATCTGTCATCACTGCCCAGGCTGAGCAACGTCTACGAGACTAGCCCCTTCATGGGGGCAGGAGGCTGGCCCTAAAGCAAAGGACAGGAAAGGTGAGGACCCAGCCAACCAGGCTACAGGGCTCGTGGGGGGCGGACAATGTGGTTATAGGGCCAGATCTTCTGCTGGGAGAAATCACTGCAGCTCCCTTGAAGTTAATGGTTCATTTGGCCCAGCTGGGGGTCTGGCCCTAGAGTCAGAGAAGTGACCGGATGTACTGCCCCATTTGTATGCAGGGGCACAGGGACCCTTTGTGTAGCTGGGTCTGAGAGCCATCGAAGCACACTGGGAACCCTGGGTCTAACAGGATCCGCTTCAAGGCAGGGTGGTGCAGCTCCAGCACCCGTTGTTATCTTGATGTCAGCACTGGATGGGGAGGGAGTCCTATTGATCCACAGATCCAATACAATTCAGGCAACTCCAGCCAGTTTTCCCCTTCTTAGGCAACCCTGGGGCTTCTTACATGGCTGTATCTACACTGGCAATTTTGGCTTCAATAGCGGTAGCATTACATGGCCACTGGGATGATGGGAGGCTTAGTGTGGAGACAGGACATGCCTGGCTCATCTAATCCTGCTCTGACATAGCAAAGCAGCCTTAACCTCATCTGTGTGGCTGCTCCAGGTGGAGCTGTTGTTGTTACTTTGCATTGCCATACATGGGAGCCATAGTCTTAGACCAGTGGTGGGCAACTTGCAGCCATGGACTGCGTGTGGCCCCATTGGGTGCTCTGCATGGCCATGAGGCATCCGTTTACCATGCCCAGACACAGGGTTGCCAGATTCTGCTGGTTTCTGTCCATGCAATTGTTTCCTTCTGGTGTTACTAAAGTGACAGGCACAGAAAGCCAGGGCACAAGAAGTGAGGGGCAGGCTGGTTGCACACAGCACTGACTGTGAGAGCCAGGTGTTCCCTCTGCAGCCAATCACAGCGCAGTAACAGTTCAATTGCACCCCCACAAGCATAGGGAGCAAAGCTGCCGTATCCTGGAAGAGCATCTGGGTTACAACAACCTTGTGACCCACTGCGATGAAGGAGGCCGCTCATGCAGCCCACTTGCCGGCCTCAGTTGTCCATTGCTGTCTTGTGCCAGGTGCAGTGCAAACCGAATACATGCCCCAAAGAGCCTCCAATCAAAGTACAGGGCAACAGAGAGAGATTGCCCAACTATGTTGTTGCTTTCCTGGGAGGAGGGATTTAATCGATACCTTGTTAGCTTTCGATATTGTCTGAACTCCTTTAAAAAGGAAGAACACCCAGTATGAGCTGGGAGGTAATATTTGGGTGCCCAGTTCATTTAGGAAGGGTAATTTCACTGTTATCTGATGAGATTGTATTGATCTGGAGGTTTTTCAGCGGACAAGGAAGAGGGTTGTATTAGAAATGTTTTTGACCCCATGGGATCACCTTTTGGGTTTCCAAATGGGAAGCAGGATGATGGGCAAGGTACGTGTTGGGATGGTGCTGAATGATTCTGAATTGCTATGGTTGATATGAGTCCAATAAGGTTTGTTACATCTGAATTTGCTAAAGGATCCTGGACTTCTTAGTATCAGCTAGAATGCTGAAATTGCCCTTGAATGCTGATAGAACTATGGATTATGAATAGTTAACCAGAGGTGGTGGTATGTGTATTTTAACTGAAACTTTGATCATGGGCCAGCTCGCTAAGTAAATGCACAAAAAACACATGAACGACGAGCTGGTATTAACTGGCTCAGGTCAAGCTGACCCTTTAGGTTGGCACCATATTGAGAGCTCAGGTGAATGATTGATTAGAAAAACAAGTAAGGAAATGCCCACAGGACCTGTTTCAAAGCCATGTAACTCCTTCGAGAGCAAGGGGGAGAAGTACTAAGATTATCCTAGGGGCAGGTCCGGTTCCCCAATTAATATCTGAAGAAGTCTGACCTATAGGACAGGGGCTCAACACCCTGCTACAGGGGACATTTGACAGATCACGTACTTGAGAAGAGATCTTCCTGGAACTGGAAGCTGTACCTCCTTTGCTTGCCTGTCAGGGAGTTGTGGAGGGCCAGCATGTTTATGCTTGGGAAACTGAGGCTTATTAAGAAGACGTATTGTAAGCTGCTGGGCATTGAGCAGACTGTATCTGAATTTTCACAGGTACTGGTAACAGTACTGGTAACAGCCATAGGCTGTTATAGATCTGGCTGTAGAAATGCAGTTGCTGCTGGCCATCTGTTATCACCCAGCTAAAACAAAGCCTGCACGTGGAGTGGGTAGCAAACGAGTTAATCATTGTTAAAAGTGGACAAATTGTAACTGTTATGACTCCTGTGCCATTCCCGGCTGGTTTCCTTTTATCATCTAGTCAACCCGAAGTCCTGAAATATTTTGAAAGCAAACATCTCTCAGAACAGGTGCTGCTGGCTGGATCCTTCTGGAGGCTCAGTGCTGCCAAGTGATTATCGGTAACACTACGGAGCAGCAGCAGACACTTTTCTGGAGTGCAACTGGCCTGACTGAGGAGAGAGGGTGGGCTGGATTGTACAGGGTTTTGTCACTGCACCCTGCTTCATTGATATTTAGATGCTTTGAAATAGTTCTAATGAGGCCAGTTGCTCACTCCCGTGGAACACCCACGCTTTTACATACATCTGGCTGTACTGGGAAAATAAGCTTCCGACCACCTTGTATTTGGCACTGAAGGGGTTAAGCGGATTCGATTTACTGATACGGGTTTGCAGAGCAGCGGAATCCTGTTTCATTTTATTCGTGAACCTTTTCAAGCCAGGAAATAAGGGCAAGAGGATTGTCGTGGCTCAGCCAACTAAGTCACCTTGTCGTCGCTTTACCTCTTTGTGACTCGGGTTCTCCTCCTGTAAAATGGGGTGACACTAGGTCCCTAAGTCCTTTACCTCCAGGAGCGAATTCAGGCCAAGTGCACGAAGGTCCTTGGAAGAGCGGTCCAGGAGTACAACCCTCAAGCAATGACTTCCAGTGTATCCACCCATTAGACCGTCCACGGGTGGGCGATAAACGGCCTGCAGGCCAGACGTGGTTCCCCAAGGCTAGATGCTGGAGGACCACCAGGCACTTTATTTACCTGCATGTCCACAGATATGGCTGCTCGCCCATTGGCCACGGTTTGCCACTCTCAGCCAATGGGAGCTGCGGGAAGTAGTGCAGCCAGGACACAGCTCTATGCAACCCTTATAGGAAGGGCAAACCGCAGCCAACAGAAGCAGTTCCCAGGTAAATAACCCTAATGAGCCGCGTCTGGCTCGTAAGCTGCTTATGGCCTACCCCTGCCCTAGACACCACTCCTGCCTCGCCGAAGAGGACTCAGTGGGTAGCAACGGTAGCACCTGGGAACCATTCTGTGATGTTAAATTGTCTCTTTTTTGATAAGCCCTTTGGGTTCTATTTGTGCTACAGGCTGGACCTCCCAGATCCAGCACCCTCGGGTCCTGAACAAGGGAGTTTGCAAGACATGGGGAGGTCAGTCCTGGCCCCGTGCTGTCGGGGGGCTGCCAGCCTCCCCGCCACTGGACTCCCCTCCCAAGGGCGCTCCCAACCCTGCACCCAGCTGCAAGCTGTACTCCCCATACCTGCCATTGGCCCCCAGTCCCTGCCACTAGCCCTAGCTACTGACTGTGCTCCTTAGTCTGGCCCATCCACTGGCCACCAGCCCTGGCACCGACTGCTAGCTCCCAGAATCCCAGTAGCCCCCCCCCCACTGCCTTTCTGGTCCGGATTACAGATGTTGCTGGACCAGAGAGCCCCAGATCCCTCTCGCTCATGTGGGCCCTTTTCCTATTTCTTCATGCTGTCCAGCAGGCATGGCTTAATCGCTCATGTGCATATTTGCTTAGCTCACTTGGCTTCTTTCTTGCCAGTGAGTATGAAAGTGGAAAATGGAATGCTGCCTCTGGAACACCCTAAAAATGAAAATACGCGGAGGTGGATACTCAGCTGAGCTCTGGGTACAAACTCCATCTATTGATCAAGAGCTGAACCAAACGCATGGCTCCCTAGAAAGTCTGCAGTTTGTAGGCCTGGGTGTCAATCCTGGAAAATCAGACCTTCTCTGAAAAAAAAAAGCTGTAAAATCTGTTTGATGAAGATATGAGCAGCTTCTGATTCTGGTCACAAACTATTTCCCCTGTCACAGGCAGGAGCAGCCCAAGGCCGGCTGCAGCAGCTGGCACCCTAAGCGGGGCAGTGCAATCGGCGCCCCTGCCTGCATGGTTGTGATGTCATCACGGGGCACCCCGGTATCCTGTGATGTCATCATCGAGCGCCCGGGCCAGAGGTGCCCTAGACAGCTGCCTAGCTCACCTAGGCTCACGGGCCGCCCCGGTCACAGGAAAGTGTTGCCAAGTTTTCCTCAACTAGTCTGCTGTTTGGATCATGGCTACAGCAGAAGGTCCTTGATCAAATTCAGACAAAAATCATTGCAATGGCAAGTTTAGGCTAGAAAAAGGCTATTTAATTCCCTAGCAAAATGTTTCTCTTAATTCCCTTTGTTCGTAGGCCAAAATGGGCTTTCATGGGGCTGCTTGTTGTCTGTACTGACAGCTGGGGTTCAGGGCCATGATTTTCCAGGGTTCTTTGCATGCACAGCTCCCAGACAGAGCCATGCTGACTCCATCAGAGCCCAACAGGGTGAAATCATTCTCCACTTTGGGTTTTTCATGATCTTGCTGACAGCCTGGGAGGGAGAAGCAGGTGCAGGAAATACACTCTACTGCCCTTGAGTGATCAGAACAAGTCGAGTGCTTCTCAACGGTGCAGGGACCTTGAGGCGGAGCCCAGCAGAGAAATGCTCTGATCATTCTTGCACTCCTCCCTCGGGCAATACTCCCATTAACCATTAGTGGGCCTTGAGCCTAAGGAAGGACTTCAGGAACAGGCTCTAAAAAGCCATTGTACCAGGAGGCGTATGTGGAGATGGGGGTGAGTGAATTCGGATTGCAGCTACCTGTGGAAGAACTACAGGATTGGGGCCTTTCTTTGTTACTCTTCATTCTTCCCTTCTATCTTCTGCCTCCAATATTTCAGACCCGGACAGAATTCCTGGTCTGGTCCGGCCTTATCTACAGAGAGTGTTGTACATCTGTGATTGGGAGAGGGCTGGTGACGTGATGGCAGACCTGCTTTATAGCTCTGCTATAAAGACTGCTGCGTCTGTTCCTGCCCTGAAAGCCCCAGCTGGGATCTTGGCTGCCCCACGGCGAGATGGCAAGCCCCCTGCTCCTTCTGCTCTTGCTCATCCTTGCCTCAGCCCAGGGAGGCCTTATCTTCAATTTGGTAAGTAGAGGCGGGAAGGGCACAGAAGGGAAGTAGCTGCTCGGTGGACTTGCAGGCTGTAGTGCAAAATCCCCCCTACTTCCTTTTGATGTGCAGTCAGCTTCTTTGGGAATTTCCTGTGGTAGAGGAGAGAGGGTTTCAAAGGCACCTTGGTGCTTGATTTCAAATTATTTCATGGAGGTTTCTGTGACCTCTCCCCATGCTCGTATGGGAATGACCCCCAACCCCAATGGATTAATTCTCACTGCCCTCCCAAAGGACAAGGAGTTCTCATTTGCCCCATTTTACATATGGGAAAACTGAGGCACAGTTGACCACCTGATTTGCAGTGGTGTCAGGCAATGCTGTCTCCCTTTGAAGCCAAGGTGAGGGGCAGGATCTCAGCGTCTCTGAAAATCAAGCAATTAGTATGTGTCATGGCCAACAGGGAAGCTTATGGCAGAGCCAAGAACAAAAGTTTCTGGTGTCCCAGTCCAGGACTTGCCACACCGTGTCTCACCCACAACCAATTCTTTGGGACTGTGACAAAAGGTGATGTCACCAGTCGGAACGGGAAGCCCTTTGTGGAATTCAGTGGGAAATGTCAGGTTTTCAGACTAGAACGCTGGACTGGGACATGCGTGGGCTAGTCACATCCCAGCTGTGAAATGGCATTTTACCCTTAGCTGGCAATGGCGGACTTGGAGTGTGTGCGTGCAAGTGTCAACTACACACCTATTGGGTGTGGTTCACTTTCCCATAGAGAGGGAATTCCTAGTGAGAATAGTGACTCTGCTCTTCAGCCTTAGGTCAGAGCCCGCTGGCTGTTAGCTCAAGTAGTAGCAGCTTGGGCCCTTAGCTCCAAAGGGCCCAGGTTGGGTTCTGCTTGTTGGTGTTACACAAGCATGCACAGTGACCTCACTTATAGGAAGTGAGTCTGCTATCCCTGCTTGTGATTTATTCAGGGCATACACTCACTGACCTCACTGGGGCTACGTCTACACTGCAGGCTTTTTGTGCAAGAACGGCTGTTCTTGTGCAAAAACTTGTGGAGCGTCTACACTGCACGCGTGTTCTTGCACAAGTACATTTACAGTAAAGCGTTGGAAAAGAGGGCTCCTTGAGCAAGGGTTATTCCTCTCCCCACAAAGAGTAAGCCTTCTTGCACAAAAGTTTTTGCGTGAGAGGGCAGTGTGGACGGGCAATAGGAGTCTCTTGTGCAAGAAACCCCTAGCCATCAGAGCTGTCTTGCACAAGAGAGCATCCACACTGCCACGGACGTACTTGCACAAAAACACATGGCAGTGTGGACGCGCTCTTGTGCAATAATTTTTGCACAGAAACTCTTGTGCAAAACAGTTCTTGTGCAAGAAGCTTGCAGCGTAGATGTAGCCTAGGAGTCTTACTGGAGCCAGGCTTGGCGCAAAACTGCAGGATTTGGGCTAGAGAGAGAATGGGATGAAAATAAAACTTCCCTTAGGCCGTAGGGGGGGATGTCCTGACAATTCCACATCAGGTGTGCATGCCCATAAATGTGCGACACTGAGATACACTCATAAGAAACCACCTCGCTAGAGCCATTTCTTCCAGAGTCATTTAATTCCAAGTGGGACTCACGTTCCCACCTGCCGAGGCTCCCCCCCAGGCGGGGCCCGGCATGCGTGCGGCGCTCCCAGCCCGTGGTAGGAAGAGGTGCAGACCTGGGGCCCTGGAATCCATGCATCTGCTCTCGTTGTGCTTTCCTTTCAGGACAATGGGGAGCTGTGCCTGCAGAGCGCTCAGTGCAAAAGCAGCTGCTGCCACAGGACTAGCGGGTTAAGCCTGGCTCGTTGTGCAAACCAAGCAGCCGAGAATCAGGAGTGTTCCCCGAAGGTACCTGGCTGTGCCCACGGGTCTCCTGGCACGTTAGCTCTGGCTCATGCTCCCGCAGATCTGCCTCTCCGATCCCTTCCCCCTTAGGCAGCGGGTAAAGCAGCAGAGATGTGGAAATGCAGGCCGGTGGCAGAGACCCATGTGTGCAAACTGTCTGGCTCATAGCAATGGGGAGGGGATCCCAGCTGAACCTTTGGGGCCCCTATTCTGTGACCTGCCACTTGTCCATAGTGCTGCTCTTCCTCCTTGTGATACCCCTCCAAAGATCTTGGGTAACCCAGCACCTTCCGACCAGCCAGGGCAGGTTCATGATCCTCTCCCCTTCTGGAGACACCTCCCTCCAAGGTAGCTCCATTCCCCACAACACAGCCCAGCTGCTAGAGCATTGCCTCTACACGGCCGGCACCAACAGCCTCTCCCCGTGCCGTTACTGGCTGGCGGGTGCCTGCCGGCGTGGTGGTGGACATGGGGTTGGAAGGGAAGGTGGTGGCTTTGTGGATCTGCTCAGGGTGGGGGTCCCACAGCAGAGAGCTCCATGCAATGTGCCGTGTGTTACCCAGGCCTCTGTGTCCCCTGCAGAGCATCTATGGGGTTTACTACAAGTGTCCCTGTGAGAATGGCTTAACCTGCGAGGCTGATAAGAGCATCGTGGGATCCATCACCAATACCAACTACGGCATCTGCCAGGATCCTGGGCGCTCGTCCAAGTAAAAATGGAACAGCAGCATGGGAAATGTACCCCTTCCCACGCCATGCCCCACAGCTGTCACCTCTTCCCATACCAGGCCCCACAGCCGTCACCCCTTCCCACACCGTGCCCCACAGCCGTCAACCCTTCCCACACCGTGCCCCACAGCTGTCACCCCTTCCCACACCGCGCCCCACAGCCGTCACCTCTTCCCACACCGTGCCCCACAGCCGTCATCCCTTCCCACACCGCGCCCCACAGCCGTCACCTCTTCCCATACCATGCCCCACAGCCGTCACCCCTTCCCACACCGCGCCCCACAGCTTCACCCCTTCCCACATCGCGCCCCACAGCCATCACCCCTTCCCATACCACGCCCCACAGCCGTCACCTCTTCCCACACCGTGCCCCACAGCCGTCACCCCTTCCCACACCGCGCCCCACGGCTGTCACCCCTTCCCATACTCCTCCCCACGGCCGTCACCCCTTCCCACGCATGCACCCCACAGATGTCACCTCTTCCTACACAGCTCCCTATAGCCGTCACCCCTTCCCAAGCATGCACCCCACAGCCATCACCCCTTCCCCTGCACGCGCTACACAACCATCACCCCTTCCCACACATGCACCCCACAGCTGTCATCCCTTCCCACAAATATAACCCTCTTTTTCAACATAACTACTGGGCACACCAAGCACTCCTTCCATGTTCCTTCCCCTCTCCCCTCACCTCATAGATACTCGCCTAGTTCCGTCCTTATCTCCCATACAAAACATCCCCCTTCCACCCACCCCCACTGATCCCTCGTGCTGTCACTGACACCTGCACCTGTCCCTCCACATAGACCACCTGTGCTCTGCGCTGCCGGAGTCACACGGCACGGCCTGTGAGCAGCAGGAGTCCCTCTGTGCTGGATCTAACGATTCAAGCCGCCCTTCCGCTCTGTCTGGCTGAAACACGAATGCATTTGCTCACTACTCTTCAAGAGCCGTTCTTTTCTCTCCCACCCGCACGCCTGCCGCACGCCTGCCTGCCTCTACCACGCTCGCTCGTCAGCTGCCGCTTACAAACGGGGCAGCAGACTCCTCCCTGGTGCCCCCCGAAATCCTGTCGGGTGTAAGCAGTGCTGCCCTCACCTAGCCTTGCTCCCCCACTTCTCACTGGCGATGGCATTGTCTCGCTTCCTGCAATAACTGAGTGGCAGCTCCATGGAGCTGCAGGAATTCTTGTGCTCATCCATGTCACCCTGACCAGATCCAGCCTGGGGGGGAAATCTCGTCTTGGACTTTCCCATAAAACATGTCTTCTCCAGAGGTAATGTGAGCTCAGGCATTGGTCCCCACCTCCTCCAGTTTCTGCAGTAGTGGCTGGAAGGCTGAGGTTGGGTGGTAAGTAGGGTAGATAGGACTTCACAACACGCAGAGAAGACTCGTGCCTTGGGCAGAACAAGGTTGGAGAGGGAGTTCCTCTCTCCGGGTGAAATCCACTCCTGCACAGTAGCTACTTCAGATGCTGCAAAAGCCCTTGTCCAGGGGTGAATTAATCTTGTAGAGCGATCCTTGCTCAATATTAGTGCTGTGCATTCAACTGCCATCAGTACAGAGGCTGGCGAGTTCAGCAACTCCTCTTTCCTGAGGAGTGTCCGGGACAGGTTGCAAATTCCTCAGATTGAACCAATCCCTGAAAACTTGCAGCTAGCACAGCGATGGGCAACCCAGGCTAGTGAGTGAGCCACACGTGGCCTTCCTGCATCTCCGTGGCCACAAGGTTGTCCTAATCAAGACAGTCTCCCAGAATGGGGCAGTTTTGCTAACTGTGCGTACTGAGAATTTGCGGGGGGACCAACTGAAGCGCTGTGATTGGCTGCAGAGGGAACGCGTGGCCCTCAGTCAGTGGTGTGTGCAACCAGCCTGCACCCCACTTCCCGTGTCCCGGCTTTAAGTGCGTGTCACTTTAGAAACACCCGTAGGAGAAAAGCTACGCAGATGGAAACCAGTGGACTCCAGCAACCCTGCACGTGGGCAATGGTTAACAAATGTCTCGTGGGCCACACACAGACCCCCAAAGGGCTGCAGTTTGCCCCCCGCTGTACTAGCAGCTTTCTTTTCTCTCCAGACAGACCTCATCTCCCATGATGCACTGTGGCCATACAGTCCACACCCACCCTCATGAATGGAAATCAGGCAGCATTGAGGAAGACTTAGTCCAGGCAGGGAGTGTGGTCTATGGAGATGAATGGGAGGCACCCAAACTGCAGTTCCCATGAGGTGCAGCAGCAGCCTCTCAGACTTGAACTATTCTGGCTTTCAGCCAAAATATTTTAGACTTTGGGGGGTTTTTTGGTCTTTCCAAAAGTCAAATTTTTAGCAGGGAAAACCCCCATTTTTGACCAGCTCTGTCCACACAACAGCAGAAGGAAGGTGTGATGGGGGGAGCACTGAAGGGCTGGGAGTAGCCCAGGCCCAGCTGGCTGAAAGAGCCCCGCCCCTCCAGCCCTGGTGGGCGTGTGTCCAGCAGAGCCAGCATATAAAGGCAGAGGGAGCCCTGCAGAAGAGGAGGCAGCTGGAGGGTAGTAGGGCCCAGGCTACAACCCTAGTGGTCCTGCAGCAGCTGAGGCTAGAGCGAGGGCCAGCATCGGATGCCGGGAGTGCAGCCAGCAGTCAACTCCGCCTGAGGAACCAGGCCACCTAAACTGCTGGCCCCGGTAAGGACTGCTGCCAAGGCAGACAGACTATAGGGTGCCAGGAAGTAGACCAGGGCAAGGGATTGCTAGCACCACTTGGTATGTATTGGCTGGATTTCCACCGAGCAGGCAGGAGCAAGAGTCCCTGCCTACAGGGCCCTGGGCTGGGCCCCGGGGGAGGGCCCAGGTCCCCCTACCACCCCTTTCTGCACCCGGAGCAATCACCCCTGGCCAGGAGAGGCTTTTCCTGGGGCTAGGCCTCAAGCACCCTATATGATGGGGGGCCTGGATATTGTATTGGGACTGCTAGTACCGTATATGCCCTGATAGGGGGGCCTGAACTTTGTATTGGGACTGCTAGTACCGTATATGCCCTGATAGGGGGGGCCTGGACTCTGTATTGGGACTGCTAGTACTGTATATGCCCTGATAGGGGGACTGGATTTTGTATTGGGACTGCTAGTACCGTATATGCCCTGATAGGGGGGGGCCTGGACTCTGTATTGGGACTGCTAGTACCGTATATGCCCTGATAGGGGGACTGGATTTTGTATTGGGACTGCTAGTACTGTATATGCCCTGATAGGGGGGAGGCCTGGATTTTGTATTGGGACTGCTAGTACCATATATGCCCTGGTAGAGGGGCCGGGATTGGGGCAACAGGACCTTAGGGAGATGCACCCACATCAGGGGCGTACCCCCCAACAAAGGGTTTCCAGAGAGCTCTATGAATGTGCATATAAACCGTAACTCTGTGTAAATAATCAGGAGCTAAGTGGCAAGTGCAGTCATAATTTCTGGGGTTTGCAGGACTGACGACACTTGTTCGCACCGTGCATTGCAAATAGCTTTCTTAGTGCCAGCTCTTTACAACCGCTGTTACTCTGGTGTGAGGACAGGCGTTGTTCTGCCCTGGCTCCTCTGTGTGTCACTCTAGTGATGACCATGAACCTCGTTGCCTGGTGTGTTGTTTTGCTTTTCTGAAAAAGGGTGCAGTTGTATGAGAATAGGGTGGTTTCACTCTAATTAGTGTGTCCTTGAGGGCTCCAAGCACAGCAATGGTGTCCATGTGCAGTTAACCTTTGTTACTCAGCATCAATCAATGGGATTAGGTAGATCCCACCATGCCCCGTGGTTCTTTCATATTTACTGTGTAAAGAGCAAGACACAAGAAAGGGAAACTAAGGCACCAAAAAGGACTTGTTCAAGGACACCCAGCAGATCAGTATCAGGGCCATGAATCTAGAGCCCTGCTCTCCTGTTCCAGTTAACCACTAAGCCATCCTGCCTTTTGTGGCTTATTTATTTGCCTTGCCCTACTATGTGTATTTGCCTTGCTCAGCCTGTATTTGCTCTAGTATGACCAAGTGCCTTCCAGGTGTCCTTGAACTGACCCGCCACTTTCAAAATCTCATGCTTTTGGCAAGAGGAGTACTAGTCAGTACCTTATCCTCACTCATCACCTGAGCACCACGGTTGGGCATTGACTGGGGTGACTATGCCTGGCACCCCAGAGAGACAGAGCTGGAAGAGGGATCTGCAGGGGATTGCATTTGCCTTTTTCTAGCAATCTGGGGGTTCCTTTCTGGTGGATTGTTTCCATTCAAAGCCTGGTTGGACCTAGCCATGTGTCCCAGAGGTGTTGGCAGCTTGTGCCAGGTGCAATTTCCAGGAACACTGTTTCTGATGGCAGGTGGATTTTATTCATCATCCCCCACAGTTCCCCCTGCCTGACTGCACCTGCTGCGTGATTGGTCAGTCAGTGTACAAGGGCGCCTCTACCTTGAGAGGTTATGGGAATACTGCATTCTGGCCTGGCCAGCGTGTGTCCTGTCCATCTCCAGACTGCCACTTCCAGCCCTCCACATGGCTGTCCTCAAAGACCCTGAGCTGGATGCCAAAATTCCTGGATATTGGAAGGAAGCATTTTCTTTTTCACTCCAGTGCTTCATCTTTGCCCTTCCTAATGCATCTGGGTCCATCCCCGGCAGGTGGGACAGAGGGGTGCAGCCCAGGACCGGCTCTCAGCATATTGAAATAGGAGCAAATTCTGTAGGACACCCAGCAATAGGGGGAGAAGGGGCCCAGGTGGCTTTTCTTGCATTTGCTCCCAGGAGCTGTAGGGCCGGCGGCATGGAGTGTGGGCATAATGTCTCCCTTATCCATCTGCTCAGCATTCCTTCTGTCCTGTTGAAACCCAGGCCCTGCCACCTCCTTATAGAGCTCCCTGCTGGCTCTTGGGTGCACCTCTTCCTTGGGTGCACCTGCTTCCTTTCACCTCTGTTTACACCCCAACTAAGCCCGCACTGGGGCTCAGACCCTGCTTCCCTCCTTGTCCCAGTCGGTCTGACTTGGCCAGCACTAAGCACTCAGGCTATGTCTATGCTGCAGATTATTTTCAGAAAAAGGTACGCAAATTGCAAAGCTCAAATTGTGTACCTTTTTCCGCTTCTTTTTTCGGAAGAGGCTTTTCCAACATTTGGACTGTCTACACAGGGCCACATGTGGGGAAAAACCTCCCCTTTTCGGAAGAGCCCTTATGCCTCATAAAATGAGGAATACAGGGCTTCCGAAAGAGTGCACCCACTTTTTCGGAAACTGATCCCTGGATGTGTTCCCTGGACGCGGCAGAGGAAAAACTCTGTAGTGTAGACAGCCTTAGGCCCTAGGGCCTGGCTAGGAGGTGGTTCAGAGCTCATGTCTCACCGTGACTCAGGGCCAAGCCCCTGCTGCAGTGTGGATGCAGCTCAAGACGCAGAGCTGTGGCAGAAGGTCTGCACAGTGCAGTATGGAAGCGGCCCCGGGCCCAGCAACTCGCAGGCCAGCTTTACTCAACTGTGGATGGGAACATCATGTCCACGCTCAGATCCCACTGCTCTGGCCTTTGTGCACAGTGCGGACATGCCCTGTAAGGCCTTGTCTGCCCTGAGGGCTTGCCCCCATTCCAGCCACCCATGTAGCTGCACCAACATGGCTTCCTAATACAGATGGGGCAAAGTCACAGCTTACGCTTGCCCCAGATTCAAGCAGCATGAGCCGCTGGCCCAGTGCAAACAGCAGCTTTCCTGTCTGCATTGAGGGGTTGCACAGGGAGGCTGGAATCAGGGCAGATCCCCAGCCTAGCTGAGGCTGAAGTTAGTTACCAAGGAGGGGCACTGGGGATATCTCCAAGGGCCGCTGTGCTGAGCCAGGAGCCACGCTCCCTGGAGGTTCCCAGTGAGACACATGGCAATGACCCCACGCTCCTGAACTCTTTTATTAGCCTCTGATGATACTTCTGATCTCCTCTGGTTACCCCTGCCCCGGCGCCAGCCAGCTCAGGAGTTCTCCTCGTCGAAGTAGGAGCAGTCGATGCGATGGCTGCTGGCTTTGGTCTCCTCCTCCTTGCAGAGCTGGAGGCTCAGGATAACCTTGCAGGCCTGGATCTGCACCTCCTCCTCAGGGTGGATGATGAGGGAGAGCAGGCGGTCGGCCAGACGGGAGTCCTCTCCAAAGAGCGCTGCGTGGAGGGACAGCTCGTTGTACTCCCAGTGCACCGACTGGTACTGCGGGGTCAGGCGCCCCTCGCTCAGCTTCTCCACGAACACCAGCATCTCGTAGAGCAGGTTGCCGGGCAACGAGGAGTGGAAGAGGTTCAGGAAGTCGGGGTGCACCTGGGGACACAAGGAAGGTGCTGCTATGTTCATTGCCCCTCCATGCCACTGCTCCCAGCTCTGCCAGGTGGGAATGGGGGACAGAGGAGGCATGGGAGAACCTGCCCCAAAGCCAGTGCCCAGGGTCTGGAGGGGATTATGACCTACCCTTCAAGACCCTTTCTCTCTGCTTGTCCTTCCCAGCCTCGAAAGGAGCAGCAAGAGCAGCCGTTTCTCCGAGCTTAGGAGGTGTCTATGAACTCAGGGCCTGGAGCCGGGAGTGGGGGGAGAAGGAAGCGCTTTGCTGCCTCACCCCACATTAACAGCCAGTGTTTGCAGGTGCAGGGAGAGCGCATTTGGGTTTGACAGGTTGGATTTTTGTCCCCCTCCGCAAGGGTACACAAAGCGGCTAATTAGAACCACAACTTCCAAGTGTGCTGAGCCTGAGGCACAGCCCAGCTGGGAACGTCAGCCTAGGCAGCTCACAACAATCTTATAATGGGAAATGTCAGTCCCTACCTCGGCCACCTCTGAGAGGATCCCAAGCACCCCGGCATTGCCTCCCCTTGTACACCCTGCTCCCCTGTGCCTCAGGCCTGGCTCTTCAAGACTCTCCCAGCCCTGGTAGCAGGCTGGCCCTTACCTGGCAGTTCATGATGTCGTACAGAAGGTCTTCTTTCTGGGCCAGGTCGCTCAGCAGCTTGAGAACCTGCACCTAAGGAAACAGGGCGGCGAGGCTCATCAGGGGACTCGGAGGGGAATGTCACGCCAGGCCCCACCACTTCTGAAGCAAAAGTCAGTGGGGGGGGGGGGGAATGAGGTGGGAGAGTGTTGCTACTTGCACCAGCCCCAGCCTCTCCCAGTAGGGGAGTGCTGCTGGAAATGGGGCCAGGAGCACTGACTGTGGGGAGCTCCCAGCTACTCCAGTCCTGGACTCTCCCAGCAGGGGGTGCTGCAGGGAATGGGGCCAGGAGAAGGGATTATTTGGGGTTCCCAGCTACTCCAATGCAAATGCCTCCCAGCAGGGGGCACTGTAGGGAATGGGGTGGGAACACTGGCTCTGAGAAGCCCCTGGCTACTCCAGTGCCAGCCTCTCCCAGCAGGGGGCGCTGTAGGACATGCAGCAGCCTCTCCCAGCAGGGGGCGCCGTAGGACATGCAGCAGGAGCCCCCTGCTGGGGGCGCCGTAGGAGACTGTTCTGAGCACAGATTGGGCGCCCAGGTCGCCTGCCTTCCAAGCTGAGCTGGGACACTGTGGGTACGTCTACACAGCAGCATGATTTTGGAATAACTGACTTGATTCCGAAATAACAAAGAGCGCATCTGCACCCCACTACTTTATTTCAATGGTGTCCAACCTTTTTAAACCACAATTTCAATGCAATGTAAGATCTACCTCAAACCCAAATACCCCTGCCCGGCTTCCTTCCCCTCCTTTTCTGAGGCCCCGCCCCTGCTCCACCCATTCTCCAAGGCCTCACCCTGCTCACTCCATCCCCCTCCCTCCCCGAATCTCATTCACTTTCACCCAGCTGGGGTAGGGGGTTGGGGTGCAGGCTCTGGTCTTGGGCCAAGGGGTTTGGAGTGTGGGAGAGGACATGCTGAAGGTAGGGAGGTGGGGTGGGTTCTGGAGTGGACGAGGGGCTAGGGCCCCCCACCCCTGGGGAGTGTGGAGTGGTGGGTTGGAGTTCTGCCCCACCTTGGCAGCTCATGTCATGTCCCCCACATCCCCGCACCCAACCTGGGAGTGCCCTAACAGCCAACACAGGTAAAGGGACCCTCTGAAGGTAGGGTAGGGGGGCTCTGGAGCACCCCAGGGGATCAGTGCTTGGAGCACAGGGTGGTAGACTGGAGCCCCCACTCCACCCACCCAGGTAGCCTCTGGGAAGCCAACACTGGATGCCCCAGGGATCCACCAGGTTCCTGCATTAGGAAAGCAAGCTAAGGGAGCTGCTGCAGGCAGGGGGCTGGGGTGGGTTCTTAAGTGGACTAGAATATAAGGCAGTTGCCTGGGAGCACAGAGCGCTTAAGTCCTGCTCCCCCACCCTGGGAGCAGCCAACACAGCTGGCTCCCATATTAGGAAGGCAGGATAAGGGACCCTCTGAAGGCAGGCAGGAAGGTGAGGTGGGTTCTGCAGTAGTGTGTTACATGCATCAGTGTGTGCAGCACAGGTGGGTGGACTCGCATTCCTCCTGCCCTCACTCCACCCACCAGGGTAGCAGCCAACACCAGTTGCCCCAGAGATGGACCTGGTTCCTGTATTAGGAAGGCAGGATACGGGATCTGCTGGAGGAGGGGTGGATGGGCTCTTGAGTGGAGTAGGGGATAGGGCAGTGGCCTGGATTGGGTTGTGGGTTTAAGTCCCACCCACCCTGGGAGTGGCTGAACAGCTGTGCCAGGGATGGAGCAGTGGGGTTAAGACAGGCTTACTCCTGCCCTGCCTGCCCTGCTTACTCCTGCACCACTCCTGAGAGCAGCTGGCATGTACAGCAATGGCACCATGTGCTGCTCCTCCTCTACAGGCACCCACCCACAGCTTCTGCTGGCCACGATTCCCCATTACTGATCAATGGGAGCTGCAGGGGCGGTGTCTGCAGGCAAGGAAAGGGCAGGGCAGCATGTAGCAACCCCCCCCCCCGGCCCACTCTGACTTTCTCAGGGGCTGCAGGAACATGCCAGCCACCTCCAGGAGCACAATGACCACAGGGATAATTACTGCAGATATGACAGGTCAGGCATGTTAGAACGCACTGCTCAAAGGATTAAATTGTAGCATGAGAGAGATGAAAGTGAGGAAATCCACAGACCCGTCAAACACCAAAACTAACCCACTTTGCAAGCAGTAAAAGGAGTAACAACCCCCATGTATGTGTTGGGTCGGGAACTGAGAGGGAAGGGCTGTGTGTGTGTGTGTGAGAGTGACAGAGACACACACTGTGTGTGTGTGTGTGTGTGTGTGTGTGTGTGGCAGAGATTTGCATTACCAAGCTCCCTCCATCCCCTTCTCTCTGTGTGGAGACAGGGTACAGGCAGGAGCGGCCCGAGGCTGGCTTCCGCAGCTGGCCCCCAGGTGGAAGGCGTGATCGGCGCCCCCGCCTGCACGGCCGTCAATGGCCATGATGTCATCGTGGGGTGCTCTGGCACCCCGTGACGTCATCATTGGGTGCCCGGGCTGGCGGCGCCCTAGGCAACTGCCTAGTTTGCCTAGGCTCACAGGCCGCCCCTGGATACAGGAGTGGGGGGAAGAGAGAAACCTTGACATCAGCCCCCCCCCCCCTCGTCCTCCCTCACAGTAAGCAGGCGGCTCCCAAGGGGCAACTCAAGGCAGAGGGCAGGAGCAGCATGACAGCAGGTGGGATCACCTGTCCGGGGTTCCAAGATCTACTGGCAGATCCCCATCTACTGGCTGGTGACCGCTGCTTTATTCCGACATAATGTTGAGCTGGAGGGCGACTTACGACTTACTCGGACTTATGGTAATGCTCGTTTCATGAGGAATAAGGGCTGTCGGAGGAAGAGTGCTGTTCCTCAGACGTCCTGCTGGGCAAACTGAGCCATAAGCTGAGGTAAGCTATTTCAGCGAAAGCTACACCATTAACGTAGCTGAAGTTGCGTGGCTCATTCCGACGTTAGCCCTGGTGTTGACGTACCCTGTGGCTGTGTCTAGACAGGCAAGTTTTTCCGCAAAATCATCTGCTTTTGTGGAAAAACTTGCCAGCTGTCTACACCGGCCGCTTGAATTTCCGCAAAAGCACTGACGATCTCATGTAAGATTGTCGGTGCTTTTGCGGAAATGCTATGCTGCTCCCGTTTGGGCAAAAGTCTTTTTCCGAAAAACTTTTGCGCAAAAGGGCCAGTGTAGGCAGCAGAGATTTGTTTTCTGCAAAAAAAGCACCGATTGCGAAAATGGCGATCGGGGCTTTTTTGCGGAAAAGCGTCCTGCCAATCTAGACGCGCTTTTCCGAAAATGCTTTTAACGGAAAAGTTTTCCGTTAAAAGCATTTTCGGAAATTCATGCCAGTGTAGACGTAGCCTGTGAGTTTAGACAGATCCCAGTTTCCTGGTGTGAGGGGCGCGGCGAGTGGGGTTAATTAGTGCTCGTAAGGCACAAAGAGGACCAGTGCTGTGTGCTGCTGGCAGTGTGGCAGATTCACCCAGTGCCCCCTTAGGGAAGAGCTGGAGGGCAGGGTGGGGAAGGCACCCAGACAGGGACACCCCATCCATAATGGTGTCGGAGCTCCTGGCTGGAAGAAAGAGGCGCACCCCACTTTCTATACCTGGGCCAAAGTGGTCCCAGCCTGCAGGATCTCTATCAGGGTAGGTATCGTCCGTCTCAGGAGCGGGTGGGTGTGATCCGGCAAGGGCAAGCCATTCAGCAGCCTCAGGCCAGCAATGTGCAGCTCCGTGTCCCAGATCGTGCTGATCAGCTCCAAGATCTTGGGCACAAACTCCTGCGTGGGAAGACAGAGCAAGAGCTGATCACCTGACCCCACAGGCCTGGAGCAAGTGCAGCCCCTAGCAATGGCCTCATGGGGTAACGGCTACTGTACTTCGTGTGACTCCTAAGGCAGGACCCCACATGTTCCCCTTGAGAGAGGGAGATCACCTCCGTCAGGGGATGGATGCAGTGGCTGCAAGGGGCTGGGAGGTAGCGTGAGAGCCAGAGGAGGCCAGACGTAGAGGCAGAGAGGGGAGCAATTACCTGGATTTTAATTCTAAACTTCCGGATCCCAGCAAATGCCTTGAGGGCGTTTAACGCTTGGATTTTGATGCCTTTGTCTTTGTCATCCAAGGCTGCTGCCACCTGTCTGATGTCTTCATAGGTACAGGCTGCAGCCTGGAGAGGAAGATGAGTTGAACTCAAGTGCACACAGAAGCATCTCCCTCTGAATAATTATGTATGTGCCCGGGGGACCAGGAGCCGTATAAGTACCTGCAAGGGGTGGGGAGCAGTGGAGCCCCATTGGCAGGCGATGCTGTGAAGCCCAGGCAGAGCACCAGCAAGTCCAGGACAGGAGTCCTGTTGCTGTTTCTTAAAGCTGGTCATGTCCCAGTCCAGGGACCAGCCTGCCGTGCGAGGGCTCCATTTGCCCACTATGTCCCTCCAAAGCACATGGGCAAGGACCTGGAGGCCCCACCCCAGTGTTCCCTGTCAGCTGTGTGCCTGTGCGGCCACTCAGGAGAGATTCCGGTGCAGCCCCGCTGAATAAGAGCACCACAGCTAGGGTACGTGTGCCTATGGGTGGTGCACATTCACACATGCCTCAGTGCACATAAAAATTTATTCTGCACATGGATGGAAAAAATCCTCTCACGGATGGACCCGATTAGAGGGAACATTGGTCCCATGTCTGTCACTCTCCTGGGAGCATTAGGTGTGTTCAATTTGTACAGATCATAGACCTAGCACTGGTTTTACTCAAGCCCCCACTAGCTTGTCTCATTCCCTGGCTTTGCTGAGGCCCAAACCATCCTATTTGCCAGGCCACCTCGACCTGCTGTGTGGGACCTGCTGTGGGGAGTGAGATGTCTGCGAGTCCCCTGCTTTTCTCTGCAGCTGGGCCAGTGCCACCACAGAGGAGAGCTAGGAGGCGTGATACATGCACAGACACAAGGTCATCTTTGCAGCAGAGGGAATCCTGAGCTTCGACTCAGCTGATGCTGGTATCCAAGAGGGGCTGCCCAGAGACAGAGAAATGCCATTCTAAGAAATCAGCCTTGCCCTGTAAAAATGAGAACGGGGATCTGTCCAAATCCTCTGCTCTTTCAAATCCACTCTGTCCAGCGCCGGCTTTACAGCTTGTTTCTTCTCTCCTTAGGCTGCTTCTTAGCCCCCTCTTTGGGATCGTGGGACAACAAGCAGAGTCCCCTGAAAACTCATTGGGTGTGTTTACACAGCGGTGCTTTTTCGGGATAACATCCGTTATCCCAAAATAGCGTTCTCCACATCATAGCACGCCCGTTATTTCAAAATACCGGGCGTCATATTCCCGCTTCCTGTAAACCTTGTTGCATGAGGAATAAGGAACATGCTGGAATAGCGCTCAATTTCGAAATAGGCTTTCTTGATATGAGCTAGGCAATTTGCATAGCTCTACCTGCGCAGCTTATTTCAAGCTATGCACGACAATGTAGCTCAGAAACTGCACCCCATTACTTCTTTCTGCCCTCCACCTTGCCCCCGGCCCAGAACCTCTCTGGGCCCCGCACCCAGCAGGTTTGGAAGGAATCCTGCTTGAAATGACCAACTTTGCTTTGCCCTCACCTCTGACTCTAGCAGGTAAACGCAGCGGGTGATGCTGTGTAACATCATGCTCTTGGCGTAATCATCCTGCTTCTGGCTCAGGGAAGCCAGGATCCTTCTCAGCTCTCCAGAATCCTTCCCAGCGAAACTCCCCTGCTCTACGGCAAGTCCTAGGAACAATCAGCCGGCACTGTCACGCTGCTGGTGTGAAGCCACCCAGCCTGCAAGCCCCGCTCCAAGAGGAGAGCAGCTGGTGGAGGCTTTTACTTCAATTTTTTTTTATTGAAATGACTGTTTGAAATAAAGCTTGACATGGCAGACAGGGAAAGTAAAAATATCTGTACATCGAGGTGCCATGGATTATCTACAATTCAAAGTTGTGCTTAAAGTCCCGTGGTACATACAGCATGTAATCAGCAAAAGCGACAAGGAGTCCTGTAGCACTTTGTAGACTAACAGCTGTATTGGAGCATAAGCTTTCGTGGGCAAAGGCCCACTTCAGCATTGCACCAGAATTAGGTGTGCAGGTTAGTGGCATAGTTGAGGTATGAATGGGCAAATAGTTGGGTATATCACTCATGGAAAGTTTGACGGAGTTCATATCTGGAAATCCACTATGCTAATGAGTGGAGATAGCCTACCCCAATTACTGACAGACCGAGAGACAGTCTGTTGGAAAATACAGTCTGCCAAGGAAGTGGCAGGGTTACTTTCCTGACTGTGGCCTTAGCCTATAAAGCAATGTTGCCTAATGGCAAAAGCACTGGATGGGGGTCCCAGGACAGCTGGGTTTTATTCTGGTTTCTGCTGCTGGGTGACCTGGCGCATGTCATTTTTCTGTTTCGTGCCTCAGTTTCCACATCTATAAAATGGGGCCAATGAAACCGCTCTCCTTTGTAAAGCACTGAGAGTTCTGCCGCAGAGGGTGCTTTTGGGATGCAACAGACAGCCAGTTCCTTGCTCCGTTCTTGGGCCAGATGTGACAAAACCCAAACCCAGCTGAGGCCAACATGCCTGGTTACAAACTCCAGATTAGGGTAGGTTTGCCAGAGGCTCCGCTGGGGTCCTGGACAGGTCAGGTAACCTCAGCTGAGTTCCACATGAACTCCCAGGATTTCGTACCTGTCCCAGACCTTGCAATATGCTGTGCTCCTGGCTGAGTTTCGTGCTGAGTTTCCAGGCTGGCTCTGGGTGCAAAGACCACAGGACCCAGGTCCCATAAACCAAAGCTTTGACTACCCCAAATGAGCTGAAGCATCCTACTCGCTGTGGGTGGAGAGGGCAAGCAGGCATCCCTGTTCACCAAGCCGCTCGTCCCTTTCCTTGGGAACTGATTTTATCCCACCAGCAGCCGCTTACTCTGTGTGGCTCTGCTGAGATGGGCAGGATTCAAATTCTTTTGCACGCCTGCACAGGAGTGCACCCTAGAGAAAGCTTAGATCACGATTCTACCAGGCAATTTACAGCTCCATGCTCCAGAAGCCAGCAAAACTCGTCCTAAGAGCCTCAGGATCCCCTGAGGAAAGGGGGCAAGAGAGACAGGCCTGGCTGCAGCGTTAGCTCTGGATCTGAACTCCCCAGAGGCTGTTTACATACAGGATTTTGGCTTGGACTCCTCTCCAACCAGCGGGGGAAACTGAGGCACGGCGCACGGAAGCGACTTGTCTGTGGGTCAGCCGGCAGCAGAGCTGGGATTAGCATGTGGGGGTGCCAGTTTGCTCAAGTTCCCTTTGAATTCCCACCAGCAGGCCCGACATGAGGCTCACAGGGTATCAGCAACAAGGAGAACTGCGAGGGAGAGCTGCAGCCGAGGAGCCTGCTGCACCACGATCTCCCAGAAGCGGGAAACTGCTCCCTACTCACTGGCTATGCTGACAGGCTCCTGGCTGAAGGGGGGGCTATTCATTCCAGCTCGGACGGTCTTGTAGAGCAGGTAGAGGGCCCCGGCTCCTGTGGCCACGCTGAGCATGTTTTTACGGGTGCACATCTCTAAGTACTCCATCTTCCTGCCTGGCGGTATCGGAGGGAGACACCGAGAACCCGCTGAGGGGGGAGCAAGTGATGCTCTAGAACCGGAACTCCCAGGAATCCAGAACAGTGACTCCAGACAGGCCCCCAGCTGGAAATACTCAGCTGCTCATCACATGGTTTGTGATGTCACCGGAGTCCATCGTGGCATTTGTGGCACTGCAGCGGGAGGGGAGGGTGTCTTTTATTGGCTAGAGGAGCCGTGGGAGGAACAACTCCTGGGGTCTGTTTCCAACTGGCTCAGCTTAGGCAAATCACTCCCCCTCCACCCTCCCCATGTGTAAAATGGGAACCGTGATATTCCCCTTCCCTGGGAAAGTGCTTTGAAATCCACACACAAGTGCTGGGAATGTACAATGACTAGGAATTGGCCAAGTCTAGTTTTAAACATAGCTCCCACCTCTTCCTTTGAGAGGCTATTCCACAGCCAGGTCTCGCTCCCAGGAGGTGTTCTGATGTCCGACCAGTTGGTCCCATTGCTCTTCGCGATACCTCCCTTTACCGGGATTAAATTATTCCTCCTCTCCTTGGCGTCTGAACCTGTCTGCTGTTTGTAGCAGGCAGGGGCTCTCTGCTCAGCTGTCTCAGACCCAAACACCTAGATTCTGGGTAAGTTCAGGTCTGCAGCTGAGTCAGTATCCAGACTTTGCAGTTACCAAGCCACGACCTATGTAAGGGGGCAGGTGTTGCCTAGAGCACTCTGGGAAGCTGGGTCTATTCCTGTTGCTGGCCTGCCGAGTGACCTTGGGTGAGTCATTGCAGCACACCATGCCTCAGTTTCCCCATCTGTAAAATGGGATTGTGCTACTGCCCGCCTTTGCGGTGGGTGGATGAACAGCACCGCGCTGGAGAAAGCGGCGAGGAGTCCTGTGGCACCTTATAGACTAACTGAAGTGTTGGAGCATAAGCTTTCGTGGGCAAAGACCCACTTCGTCAGATGCATGTAGTGGAAATTTCCAGAGGCAGGTATAAATAGGCAGGCCAGAATCAGGCTAGAGATGACGAGGTGGATCCAATCAGGGAGGATGAGGCCCACTTCCAGTAGCTGATCTGGAGGTGTGAATACCAAGAGAGGAGAAGCTGCTTTTGTAGTTAGCTAGCCAGTCACAGTCTTCATTTAATCCTGAGCTGATTGTGTCAAACTTGAAGATGAACTGTACCTCAGCAGTTTCTCTTTGAAGTCTGGTCTTGAAGTTTTTTTGCTGCAGGATGGCTCCCTTTAGATCTGCAATTGTGTGTCCAGGGAGACTGATGAATAGATAACTAAAAGAAGAACTCCCCCAAACAGTAGAACCTTTCTCTCACAGGGTCCCCCCATCTCCAGAGAGGCCATGCCTATCGTGACACCCCGAGCAACTTAAGCAAAGCAAATGAGTCCAGGGAGAGCTCCGTGGCGCCGCTGCCTCCAGCAGGCGTAAAGATAAAAGGGAAGAAGGGACATGAAGAAAACAAAAGCGGGGGGAGGGGTGGGGGAAAAAAGAGAAGAAAAAAAATAAAAATACGAGGAAAAAGAAAAAAAAAATCAGCTCACATCCACTATATAAAACATAACAAGCAGCACAAAAACAGTGCTGCTGTAGATTCAGACTAACACGGCAACCCCTCTTAACACTTGACACCATGCTGGAGAAAGGTGTCAGTATTGTTCACAGGATGATATAGTCACTAGCAGCCAGCACCTGCATAATAAGTGTGAATGTGCTACTGCCCCATCTCCATCACCTTGAAGTGGGCACAGGATTGTGAGCATCCGGGAACCCAAGGGCTACATCTAGACTGGCATGATTTCCGCAAATGCTTTTAACAGAAAAGTTTTCCGTTAAAAGCATTTGCGGAAAAGCGCGTCTAGATTGGCACGGACACTTTTCCGCAAAAGCACTTTTTGTGGAAAAGCATCCGTGCCCATCTAGACGCGCTTTTGCGCAAAGAAGCCCCGATCGCCATTTTTGCCATCGGGGCTTTTTTGCGCAAAACAGCACTGTGCTGTCTACACTGGCCCTCATGCGCAAATGATTTGCACAAGAGGGCTTTTGCCCGAACGGGAGCAGCACAGTATTTCTGCAAGAAGCACTGATTTCTTACAGTAGGAAGTCAGTGCTTTTCCGGAAATTCAAGCAGCCAGTGTAGACAGCTGGCAAGTTTTTCCGCAAAAGCAGCTGATTTTTGCGGAAAAACTTGCCAGTCTAGACACAGCCAAGGGCTCCAGCTGGCTCTTGCCGCTGGATGCCTTGAGGCAGATCCAGCATGCACCAGTAGAGGGCAGTAAAGTCCTAGAGATGGCTGAAGGGTTTCGACCCGCCTCCCCAGCATGTAGCCTCCAAGGGATCACCCTTTCCACATATGTTGGACCAAGCAGGTGGGCCGGAGGGAGACCCCCTCTCGTGCTCCCTCCAAGCCCCCTGGCTGCAGCATGCACAGCTCTCCCAGCAACCCACCTCTTCCTGCCTGCACTCTGAGTGTTTCCAAACACACCCCTCCCAGGCACAGAACCAGCGTCACACCCACAAGGTGCTATGTTGCTCCGCCCTGCCCTGAACTCATGGCCCAGGGTTCTGTGCTGCAGGGCTCCCCTCCTTCAGGTCACATGCCAGACTTGACCCCCGGCTGCTCTGTGCCCTGAGCAAACTCCAGCTCTGCTTAGACGTGGGTGCAGGATTCTACACTGCTTGTCCCATACTCTTAGGTAACATGGTAGAGGCCTGTCAAACAGCCGTTCCGTCCGGCTCTAGAAGTGGCTGCATTTCAGTGGCGGGGGAAGAGAGCCGGCACATTAGGGCTGATCCTTGCACCTTGCGGCCAGCTGGAATGTGACCAGCCCAGCTGGGTGCCACACAGGCCCTGCTCTGCAGCCTCTCCTGGGGATCATCCTGGAGCTGCGGCAGCGGGGACTCCCACACTGCTGTCCGGCTGTGCAGCGCCGAGCGAGTGTCCTGTGTGCGCTTGATGGGGGCGTTCGCCTGTGGGAATATGGGCCGGTGGGGGGGGCTGAGCGATCTGGCCCTGTGCCAAACACATTCAGGACTCTCCCGCTGGGACCTATATTTACTGGTGAGGCTGCTGGTAAATACGGATTTAAATGGAAAACCAGATGCCTGAGCCGTACCAAGTGCAGGACGGACCATGGCGAGTGAGGTGCAGGGGAATTCTCGGAACAGGAGGTACCGGGGGGGGAGGGAGGGTAGACATGCAGGCCGTGGGGAGGACACAGCCTGGCAGAGCACAGTGCTGGGACAGGGACCCCAGTGAGTCACACTCAGCCTGCAGGGGCTTGAGTGTCCAGTCTGCCACAGGGGCACGGCTAGGCTTGCCAAAAATATCGAACACGCGGGCTAAAAATTTGTCCAGCAAAAAAAAAAAAAAAACCCACATCAAACACACATCCTGTGTGTCTGCTCCACAAAGGGGGAAGCAGCAGAGCCTGCTCTGCAAAGCAGCCGCCTGCTACCCAGAGGCACACCCCGGGGTAACACAATGGCGGGGGCAAGGGCGACCATGGGTAGGAAGGTGACTCCCCCATAGCCAGGTCTTTGTGTATCCCAGTGGGAAGAAGCAGAAATTCCACCCCAGTCAGTTTTGGCTGAGCGCCCATGGAAGGCGCCTAAACGCAACCACAAAGCACCTGCGGGCGTCTCTCCGGGACTACGGCACCACAATGCGCTGGAACAGAGCTCAGGAGCAGGGACAGGGCTTCTCCTCCTCCCCAGGGCATCACTCCTCCTCGGACACAATCAGCTGAGGGCTCCCAGCGCCGATCGCGCCCCGCCTCCCAGCCAGGCTTGCGTCCGGTGCCCAGCCGGAAAAACAGAAAATACCGAACGTTGCACATGTCTGGTATTTTCTGAAATTTTTTACCAGACAGAGGGTGCAAAAAACAGACTGAATACCTGACACCTGGCAGCCCTAGGCACAGCCGGAGCTTGTGCAAAAAGGGATGTGCTAGGCTTGGTGTGGGAGGCAGCAGGTGAGGAGGCAGGAGAGTTCTGTCCCATGCAGAGGGCCTCTTTTCTTAGCTCTGTTATGCTAGCACTCTAGGGCCGGGCACAGTGCTGTGGGGTGAGGGCCAGGCACCTGTGTGCGCCAGGGGAGGGGCAGGACAAGAGCTGCCTGAGGAAAGTGAAGCCCAAGGGGTTTGCATTTAGTCCTGGGCACGGCCCCTTCTCTATGGCAGGAGCAGGAGCCTGGGGAATGGAGCGGTGCTGGGTAGGCCATGGAACAGGAGCTCTCTGGTGCGGAGCGCCAGCCCCCGGCAGCGCTTTGCGGGCCAGGACAGAGACCTGCCCCTTCCCCTGTCCAAGGGGAGCATGCAGGGAGCGGAGCGTCAGGATGGATGCTCGCGCCGGCCTGTGTTTCTAGGCAAGTGGACGTTCCGTGCCGGCAGGAGCTTTCTCAGGGTGATGACTTCAGCCCCGGGTGTCCCGAGTTGCAGACATGACGCCTGGAGGCGACCAGCCAGTGGCGTGGTGTGACTCTGACAGGATTAGGCCTGCCCCTGCCCACCCACCCGTCCGCCTTGGCCAGCACACCCTTGAGCAGCGACACACCCGGCTCCAAGGACGGCTGCAGCCAGCGGGCACGGAAGGGGCCAGGGTGCCCGCTGCCGGCCCTCCCGCAGGCTGCCTTGCCACCTAGCTGTTTTTGCTTCTGAAAACACAGACGCCGAGGCCTCGCGCTCCTTCCGCTGAGCTGCTCCCTGAAGACTTCTCACTCTGTCTCTGTCTTCCTTCCCCTCCCCCTCGCGGGCTGTTTTTAATGCAGTGGGTACAGGATGTTCTGTTCTCACTCTCTCACTCTCTTCCCCCCCCTTCCTGTTGGCCTTGTGGCCTTCACCTTTTTTAACTCTTTAAGGCTGTGCTCGCCTCCCCCCTTTGAACGGCTGATGGCGCCCTCAGCAAACGCCTGCTGCCAGCCAGGGGCTCTGTTTTATTTGAGGGGAGGGGAGAGGGGAAGGGTTTCCTGAGCAGGGAGGTGGGGAGAGCTGAGCAGTATGCAGCATGGGGTTTATTAGGTGATGGAGGAGGAGGAGGGTGTTTTTCCCTTCTCCTGTGGTGGAAATTCCCTATTGCCCAGCGCCTGTGGCTGTGGCCTTCTCTCCCCCAGTCCCTTGCTTCCCTCCAAGGCCTGGGCAGAGCAAAGGGAGGGGACGGCCTGGCCAGATGCAGACAGGAACCAATGATTGAGAGCTAATTTCAGGCTGGGAAAATCCCTGTGGATCTGGTCGCACCTTTTCCTCAGACAGGGTCTCTCACAAGCTGGCTCTGGCTCCAGAGCAGTGACCAGACGAGGTTGTGAGCAGCTTAGTCTCTCTGAAAACAAGGCGGAGCATCCAGACACTGAGACAGCTGCTTTGGAAAAAACTTGGGCCTAAGTGACCCAACTAAGGTCACAGGGCGAGTCAAGGTCAGAGTTGATTAGAACCCAGGACTCCTGGTTCTTCAGTCCCATGTTGTCCCCACCTCACTGCCCAGTATTCGTCACAATTCTTCTGTGTTCCCAAATGCTGCAGATTGAACCTGATTCCCTGCTCACTCAACCTAGCGAGGGCAGGGGCTAGGCTCCATGACCCCTCGAGGTCCATTCCAGTTCTAGGATTCTAGGAGGAGTAATTCCATTGGGTCTGATTCCCTCCTCACTTACTTGGTGTAAATCAGGAGTAACTCCACCTGGACGGATTCCCTCCTTGCTCCCCCTGATGTAAATTAGGAATGGCTCCACTGAAGTTAATACTCCATAGTTTACTCCGGGCTAAGACAAAAGGGAGTGAGTGGAGAATTGGGCCCATTGACTTCGCAGCACATGTGTGAGCTGGGTACCACTAAATTCCACTTGCTCCACATACACCCACGTTTCCAGAATGACTAATGTACCTTATGGATTCGTAGATTATCAGGCCGGAAGGCATCGTGATGAACATCTAGTCTGACCTCCCATATAGCAGACCATGGCATTTCACTATATTAATTCCTGTTTCACGTCCAATAGTGAACAAGGGGCAGATCTTTGAGGAACAGCATCCAATTACTATAATGTGGGTGCACAAAGGATCGAAAGATGGTACGTCAAGAATGGTTTTCAATGGCTTGCTGTCAAGCTGGGAGGGCATATCTTGTAAGGTCCCACAGGGGTAAGTCCTGAGACTATTCAATATTTTCATTCATGACTTGAATAATGGAGTGGAGAGTATCCTTAGATGACACCACAGTAGGAAGGGCTGCAAGCTCTCTGAGGACGTGAGTAGAATTCAAAACAATCTTGACAAACAGGAGAATTGGTCTGAATTAAAGCAGATCAAATTCCATAAAGACAAGTGCAAAGTACGTCCCTTAGGAAGGAAACTTCAAATGCACAACTCCACTATGGGGAATAAATGACACAGACTATGTCTACATTGGTGGGTTCTTGCGCAAGTACGGCCGTTCTTGCGCAAGAATCTGCAGAGCGTCCACACTGCCCGCCTGCTCATGCGCAAGGAAATTTACAGTCCGGCGTGGTCAGAGGGGGCTCCTTGCGCAAGAGCGATGCTCTTTTTTAACAGGTGTAAGCCCTCTTGTGTAGGGGCTCTTGCGCAAGAGGGCAGTGTGGATGCTCGGCAGGGGTTTCTTGCGCAAGAAAGCCCTATGGCTAAAATGGTCACTAGAGCTTTCTTGTGCAAGAGAGCCTCCACACTGCCATGGGGGCTCTTGTGCAAAAGCACAGCTCGCACATGGCAGTGTGGACGTTTTCTTGCACAAGACTCCTTGCACAAGAACCCTTGCGCAAGATGTTCTTGCGCAAGAATCTGCCAGTGTAGACATAGCCTAGGAGGGCACAGTACGGTTGAAAAGGCTCTGTGGGCGATAGTGGAGCACAAGCTGCATATGAGTTGTCAATGTGATGCACGCTAATATGAGAACATTAGCAGGAGTGTTGTATGTAAGGCCCATGAGATTACAGGCAGTCCCTGGGTTACGTGGATCCGACTTATGTCAGATCCCTACATACGAATGGGGCTATTCTCACCGCGGAGGACACGGGCGGTGGGACCGCCCAGACGCACCGCGGTCCCGCTGCCCACGTCCTCCGCAGTGAGAAAAGCCACTCCGCGTCTCCCTGGTCTGCTGGGGGGGGCCCAGCAGACCAGGGAGACGCGGAGCAAAGCCGCGGAGGACACGGGCGGCGGGACCGCGGCGCATCTCGGCGGTCCTACTTCCCGCGTCTCCCTGGTCTGCAGGGGGGGCGCAGCTAGTACGCCCCCCCTCCCCCAGCAGACCAGGCTTTTCTCGCCGATGCCTGGGGTAGAGCAGCTGGGGCGCTGCCGGGTTGGTCCCATAGTGCCGAGATGCGTCGCTACTGGACCAACCCAGCAGCACCCCAGCTGCTCTGCCCCAGGCCTCCAGATTCAGCCGCCTTTGAAACTGATCAGCAGCTGATTCCAGGAAGCCCGGGGCAGAGCAACTCTGCCTCGGGCTTCCTGTAGTCAGCCGCTGGTCAGTTTCAGCAGCAGCTGAATCTGGATGCCAGTTCCGACTTACATACAAATTCAACTTAAGAACAAACCTACAGTCCCTATCTTGTACGTAACCCGGGGACTGCCTGTACTATCCTGATGTACTTAGCCCAGGTGAGACCCCAGTGGGAGTACTGTGTCCAGTTCTGAGCACCACAAGTTAGGAAAGATGTGAGGAAATTAGAAAGAGGCTAGAGGAGAGAAACAAGCATGATTAGAAGATTTGGAAAACCTGACCTATGGGGAAAAGTTTAAAAAACTGGGCATGCTTAGTCTGGAGAAGTGAAGATGGAGAGGAAACCTGATAAGTCTTCCAATATGTTATGAAGAGAATGGTGATCGGTCGTTTTCCATGTCCACTGAAGGTTAGACAAGAAGTAATTGGCGTAATCTGCAGCAAACTAGACTTGGGTTAGCTATTAGGAAAAGTTTTCTAACTGAAAGGGTAGTTAAGCCCTGGAATTGGTTGCCAAGGCAGGTCAGGGAAACCTCATCATTGGAAGCTTTTAAAAATAAGTTGGGCAAACACCCATCAGGATGGTCTAGTTTACTTGGTCCTGCCACAGCACAAGGGGCTGGAACCAATATATTTTTGAGGTCCTTTCCAGCCCTTCACGGCTACGATTCTGTGATTTGTCTGGGAAGATGGTGACGTGCAAGCAATGTGATCATTGTGTATTCCTGGGAAATGTTTATTGATGATACAAAGGAATCTAGAATTGTGCTGCTCACAAACAGGCAGGAACTAGTAGGGGAAGTAGATGTGCGTGGGAACCTGGGCAGTACTGATCATGAGATGGTCGATTTCAGGATCCTGACCAAAGAAAGAAAGAAGAGCAGAAAAATATACACCCTGGACTTCAGAAAAGCAGACTCCGACTCCCTCAGGGAACTGATGGGCAGGATCCCCTGGGATGCTAACGTGAGGGGGAAAGGAGTCCAGGAGAGCTGGCCCTATTTTAAAGAAGTCTCATTGAAGGCACAGAAATAAATCATCCCGATGCGCAGTAAGAAAAGCAAATGTGGTAGGTGACCAGACTGGCTTAGTAGTGAAATCCTTGGTGAGCTTAAACACAAAAAGGAAACTTATAAGAAGTGGAAACTTGGACAGATGACTAGGGAGGAGTATAAATCTATTGCTTGAGAATGCAGAGGAGTAATCAGGAAGGTGAAAGCACATTTGGAATTACAGCTAGCAGGGAATGTGAAGGGTTACAAGAAAGGTTTCTACAGGCATGTTAGCAATAAGAGGGTGATCAGAGAGGGTGTGGGGCCCTTACTGGATGAGGGAGGTAAACTAGTGACAGATGATATGGAAAAAGCTGAAGTACTCAATGCTTTCTTTGTCTCTGTCTTCTCAGACAAGGTCAGCTCCCAGACTGCTGCACTAGGCAACACAGTATGGGAAGGAGAAGGGAAGACCTTGGTGGAGAAAGAACTCGTTAAGAACTATTTAGAAAAGCTAGACATACACAAATCCATGGGTCCGGATTTAATGCATCCGAGAGTACTGAGGGAGTTGGCAAATGTCATTGAGGAGCCTTTGGCCATTATATGAAAACTTGTGGAGATTGGGAGAGGTCCCAGATTAGAAAAAGGCAAACGTAGTGCCCATCTTTTAAAAAGGGAAGAAAGACAAATCAGGGAACTACAGACCAGTCAGCCTCAACTCAGTCACCAGAAAAATCATGGAGGGGATTCCATTGAAAGGAATCCATTTTGAAGCACTTGGAAGAGGGGAAAGTGATCAGGAAAAGTCAGCGTGGATTTACCAAGGGCAAGTTGTGCCTGACCAACCTGATTAGCTTCTATGATGAGGTAACTGGCTCTGTGAACATGGGGAAGTCAGTGGATGTGATATACCTTGATTTTAGCAAAGCTTTTGATACGGTCTCCCACAGTATTCTTGCCAATAAGTTAAGGGAGTATGGATTGGATAAATGGACTGTAAGGTGGATAGAAAGCTGTTCAGATTGTCGGGCCCAGCGGGTAGTGATCTATGGCTCGGTCAGATTGGCGGTCGGTTTTAAGCGGAGTGCTCCAAGGATCAGTTCTAGGACTAGTTTTGTTCAACATCTTTATTAATGATGTGGATGAGGGGATGGATTGCACCCTCAGAAAGTTTGTGGATGACACTAAGCTAGGGGGAGAGGTAGATACGCTGGAGGGCAGAGATAGGGTCCAGACTGAGCTAGACAAATTAGAGGATTGGGCCAAAAGAAATCTGATGAGGTTCAACAAGGACAAGTGCAGAGTCCTGCACCTGGGATGGAAGAATCCCAAACATTGTTACAGGCTGGTTCTGCTGAAGTAAGTAGCAGTTCTGCAGAAAAGGACCTGGGGATTACAGTGGATGAGAAGCTGGATATGAGTCAACAGTGAGCACTTGTAGCCAAGAAGGTTAATGGCATATTAAGGTGCATTAGGAGGAACATTGCCCGCAGATCTAGAGAAGTGATTATTCCCCTTTATTCGGCTCTGGTGAGGCCACATCTGGAGTATTATGTCCCATTCTGGGCCCCCAACTATAGAAAGGATGTGGACGCATTGGAGAGGGTCCAGCGGAAGGCAACCAAAACGATTAGGGGGTTGAAGCACATGACCTACGAGGAGAGGCTGAGGGATTTGGTCTTATTTAGTCTGCAGAAGCGAAGCGTGAGGGGGGATTTGATAGCAGCCTGCAACTGCCTGAAGGGAGGTTCCAAAGAGGATGGAAAGGGGCTGTTCTCAGTAGTGATGGATGGCAGAACAAGGAGCAATGGTCTCAAGTTACAGTGGGGAGGTCCAGGTTGGATATTAGAAAAAACTATTTCCCTAGGAGGGTGGAGAAGCTCTGGGATGGGTTCCCTAGGGAGGTGGTGGAATCTCCATCCCTAGAGGTGTTTAAGTCTCGGTTTGACAAAGCCCTGGCCGGGTTGATTGAGTTGGGATTGGTCCGGCTTCGGGCAGGGGGCTGGACTTGACGACTCCTGAGGTCTCTTTCAGTCCTAGGATTCTATTTTCTATGAGAATGGGCCTGCTAAAGGACATTTAGACATTTTTAAACCAAACTCCATGGCTAATTAAAGCACTTTCTGCCACCCCCACTCCCCACTTAACTACCAGTTGAAACTAAATAACAAAACAGCTCAGTCTTGCACTATAAATGCTATTTAGCACCTTCCACCATGACTAGTTCTGTGGTGACTATTGGGGAGCTGTTGAATGGCTCTTTGGTCCACAGCTGCCTTGGATTTGGTCTCCTAGCACTTGGTTCAAGGACACAAAAGCTTGCACGTGCTTTGTGAGAGACTGGCATGGACATATGGTAGAGATCTGGTGAAGTTTTTTAAGGAATCCTCCATTGACTGCAGGTTAATAGCTTGGAAGAGATTTTTGGCTCCTTCTAGTTGGGAAAGTAGGCTCCTTTGGGACTTCAGATCAAAACCAGAATACTGGGGTGAAGGATACGGGTGAGTCAGATCTCTCCCTCTTATCTCCTTTCCCCTATATTCAAAGGGCTTCACTTGTGTGGCTCTCTCAAGCTGCAATGTCCCCTAGGGTTGCCTTTGAGGCATTTTAAGCGTCCTGGTGCGGGTTCTCCCTTGGCTGTAGTTAATTCACCCCCCTGAGAGGCAGTAGTTATGCTGAAGGAAGAATTTCCCCACTAACCTAGCACTAGCTACACCAAGGGTTAGGTTAACTTAACTATGTTGCTCAGGATTATAGATTATTCATGCACCTGAGCAACATAGCTGGGTCAGCCTAATTTCTGAGAGTAGACCTGCCTTTAAAGCCAAAAAGTAGTAATTCTCTGTGCTTCTCTGTCCTAGAATCCCAAACCCATTTATGAGCACTTGCCTACACGGGAAAGTTAATTTGGATGAAGGTAGGGTGTGCATCTAAAGAGCAGCAGCTATTCTGGGGAAGCTCCATGTGTGGATGATCTAAATCCAAGTGGGATAAGCAAAACTGGAACAAGCCACGTGTGGGTGTGGATGTGGATGTGGCTGTACTCAAGATGAGCCATAAGAAACAGGCAACGTGACAGGACAGGGTCAGGGGGTGAAGTGAGTTGCCTGAGGAGATTACGTGGGCATCTGTAGCAGAGATGGAGTCAGAGACCAGAAGCCTTATTTCCAGAGAGTGCCTGGGGGAGATGAGCTGTGTGCTACCTCTTCGGAACCAGATTTATAGCCCATGCTATCAACTGGCTCCAAGCGTGCCTCTCCTAGTCCGCCTTCTCTGCCTGCTTTCATCTGCTCCAGCATCCTTTTAATCACAGGCCTTCTTTCTCTCACGGGGAGAGAAAGAGGAGGGTGTGTGTGTGTGTGTGTGTGTGTGTGTGTGTGTGTGTGTGTGTGTGTGTGTGTGTGTGTGTGTGTGTGTGGCAGAAAGAGGGTGTGTGTGTGTGTGTGTGTGGCAGAAAGAGGGTGTGTGTGTGTGTGTGTGTGTGTGTGTGTGTGTGTGTGTGTGTGTGTGTGTGTGTGTGTGGCAGAACTCCACTGTTCCCAACTCCCTCACTCTCCATGTGCCGTACGGCAGCTCCCTGCGATGACAACTGTAACCCTTTGCACCTGCAGCACATCCCCCATCTGAGAACCGTGAGTCCCCTTGCACGAGGAGTCAGTGTCTGTCCTGTTAATTGATGGGGAACCTGAGGTATAGGGAGTCGCCCAAGGTCAAATGACTGGTCCTGTCCCGCTCTTCCACTAGAACCTTCGCGTCCCGACTCCTAGCCACACTTGGGGTATGGGAGTGGAACAGCCTGCTGCTTACTAACGGCTACAGTAATGGTGCCAGCCATGGCGGGGTGGGAGGCTTTTGGTGCTGACTGCCCTGGGATTGATCCCTGCTGCATTGATGAGTACTGCTCTGCCACTCTGGAGAACTGATCAGGGGCTGGAGCTGGAGAGCTCATCACTGCAGACTTAGGGACTGGTGGTGCATGTGACCCAGCTGACGGGGTAAGTGCACAAGGCTTCCCTGCGGGTTTGCAATCGACGCTCTCTGGGGGCACAGGAAGCTCATGTAAATGGCCAGCTGCATTCTGCTCTCGTGGAAACCGTCACGAGGTTTTCAGAGGCTCCCCAAATAGAAGCAATTGGCTATTGAGACGATACCGCACTCTAAAATATGGCCATTCGGCTTTAAGTGCTGTGCAAAGCCTGGCTGGGCTGCAGAATCTTGGCCTCCTAAAAAGCACCAGACCCTCTTTGAGATTGGCATTTGGGGAGGGGAGAAGGGGCAGTGGTGCCCATGCTTGGATTAGGGTCTGTCATAGACCAGGTGAGCCAGGGCGTGGGGCCATTAACAATTGGTTTCTCATCTAGGGCCTGCTTGCTGCATCTGGAAGTCATTATGGGGTTGGTAGCACAGGAGGCTAATGTGATCTAGAACACATTAATTAACATATAAAAGCCTAGCCATGGCTACTGGTTCCTACTGAGCCTAGAATCCCTTGACACGAGTTGGGCCGTGCATGCCAACAGCAGGGGTCTCATGCGCCACGGCTCTGGAGAGGCTGCTGGCATCCGTGAACATCTTCCCCCTTCCCACCCTAGGAAAATCTACAGGGTGGAAGCTGCCAGCCACTCATCCTGCAGCTCTGCAGGGGAAGCTCATTCCCCATTGCTGGCACATTCCTGTGGACACCGAGTCCTAGCCAGGGCCATGGGATAGTACAGCAAGTACAGCAGCCGGCCTTGAGCGGGAGGAGGGGCGAGGGGGAGTGTGTGTGTGTGGAGCAGCTGGTGTCAGATGGAGCTGCTCAAGAAAATGGATTTCTCTGCAAAATGAAGATCTGAGTTCTCCAGGTGTCTCTGTTTCCGGCCTCGCTGTGGGCCTCTGAGTGGCCCTGGCCTTACGATGCTTGGGGATTGGGACAGAGATGATTGTGTCCCCATTATGTGCCTCAGCGTGACTTTGTGGCAGGCAGTGTTGTCTAGCCCAGTGGTTAGAGCAAAGGACCCAGGTTTCCTTGGTTTTAGTCCTCCACATCCTGTGGGACTGAAGCACCTAAAATCTACTAGCCTGGACCTCACTAGGCTCTGGTGTGTGCAAGAGGAATGGGGGGCAGGGGGGGAGTGTCTGTCTCCTTCTCGGTTAGAGCCACATCAGCGAGGATTTGTCTTTGTCGCTTCTTTTTTGCTTCTCACTTGTGTGCAGCCCCCGACTGACTTTTCCCCAGAAAAAGTTCTCCCTCCTAGTCCGTCAAAAATAACAGGGGTTAACACACGTTGCGCATCTGGGTCACGTTCCTTCCCTGACTTGCAGCTCTTGCGCTCCTTCCTCGTCCTCTCCCTGCAGGGTCTGGCTGCACAGGCCAGCTGTCTGCGTGGGGGGTGCGAGGGCTTTGCCCCTTGCCCCAAGGAAGCCGACAGGAGCTGCCGACTCCCTGCAGCTCTGGGTCACTCTTTCTATCCCCGAAGACCGTGCTGGTCTCCTGTGTTTCCGGCTCCCTGCTTGGCGCTGGGAGCATTCCTTCCCAAGCTCCTGCTGGACTCGCACGGCTCAGCATGTCGACATTGCAGTTGGGTGGAACTGTAACGGGGTGGGAACGGCAGCACGAACATTAATCCGCCTGGTGTGGGGGAGAATAGGAGTGGAGATGGCAGCACAGACTGGCAGCCCCCTACCAGCCTGCTGGGGCTCCTGGTTGTGTTTTCGGGTTGCTAGCATCTTGGTCCACACTGCTTCTTTGTGATTATTGCTGCCTCTCCTCCCGCCTCCGTCCTTTTCCTCACCCCTCCAGCTGTCCCTCGGTGCATGCCCCAGACCCCTGCCTTTCCCTTTCCCTTTCCCTCTTACTCCTCACCCTGGGCTTCAAGCTCTTGCTTTCCTTCAGCCAACACTCCCTTTCCCACCTATCTTTTCCATGTGCCTTTCCCAAACCTTCCTAGGCACCCAGGTGCAAGGGGGCTTTCAGTGGATCCCTACGTGGTGGTAATGGGATATTCACATGGGGGTTTTCAATACCATATGCCATAAATGCTCCAAAGCATCTTACACGGGGAAATGTCTTTGACAGCTCAATGCCTGAGCCAAGTCACCTGCCACCTGGACATCAAAGGGTTAAGAACAAAGCCCAGCAACACCTTGCCCGGGGTGGGGGTGGAGGGCTTAGTGCTGGGCTGAAAGACCCATGATGAAGTGAAAATGGCTGCCCCAGGTCAGCTCCACACCTGCTCCATCTTGGGCATGACTTTGGTGCCCTCATTCACTATAGAGAAAAATGAGAATCCCAGACTGAAATGTTGCCTGTATTTCCCTGGCATCCCAGTGAATAATGTAAAAATAAGAACATAAGAAGGGCCGTACTAGGTCAGACCAAAGGTCCATCTAGCCCAGTAGCCTGTCTGCCCACAGTGGCCAGCACCAGGTGCCCTAGAGAGGGTGGACCGAAGACAATGATCAAGTGATTTGTCTCCTGCCATCCATCTCCAGCCTCTGACAAACAGAGGCCAGGGACACCATTTCTATCCCCTGGCTAATAGCCCTTTATGGACCTAACCTCCATGAAATTATCTAGCTTCTCTTTAAACTCTGTTATAGTCCTAGTCTTCACAGCCTCCTCTGGCAAGGAGTTCCACAGGTTGACTACGCGCTGTGTGAAGAAGAACTTTCACTTATTAGTTTTAAACCTGCTACCCATTAATTTCATTTGGTGTCCTCTAGTCCTTATATTATGGGAACAAATGAATAACTTTTCTTTATTCACCCTCTCCACAACACTCATGATTTTATAGACCTCTATCATATCCCCCTTCACTGATTTTCCAGCATCAGTGCTGATTTTCCGGAATAACTTGCCAGTGTAGACACAGCCTTACATTTCAAGTTGCCACTGTCTTCCTCCCAAAGGAACTGGATCTTGGGAAGCTGTGAAAATCTATTCCTCGTGGACACAGTGTTTTCAGGATCACGGCCTGTAGCTGTTGTGGGTCGCTGACCCGCCTTCACTAAGCAGCAAGCAGCACTCACTCAGCTGTGTGGCTGGCCAACACGGGGCCACTGAGAGTGACTGACCTGCCAGGCCCCCCAGGCAGCAAAACCCGGCCGCGATCTTGTGAAGCTGCGCCCTGACACCTTCTCACTGTATTTACATACACCGCCCTGCTCCGCAATGAGCAATCAATAATGTGACTGAGCTTCTGACAGGGCAGCGAGCCCTGCTCGACTCGTACGGTATGTGATACTTCCGTTTATAAGAGATGATTTTTTTTAAATAGAGAAAAAAAAATCACTTCGGTCTATTTTGGTGCCCTCGACAAACAGCTGCTTTGCCCTGGGCACGAGAGCTTGACCCTTCGACAGCCATGTTGCTGCTGTGCTCTGTGCTGAGACGTGCCAGACTGGGCAGTAAGCTCCAGACGCCCTGTGTGGACGGGGACTGCATAGTGGCTGCCTTCTGTCCTTGTTTCCTGTCCATCTAGTCCAGTGCTGAGGCCACCCTGCTGGGACACCGGGGCCCTTGCTAGCCTTGCCACCCATAGCCACAGCCTGGGGACAGGGATGCAAGTCTAGCCTAGAAGGGTCACACCCCGTGTTCGAGAACGGCAGATAAAAAGGGGACAGTGGGCAAGGGTGGATGCAAACAGGAGTGATGGGCAAGATGTCATTGCTGATTCGCCGCTGTTCCGGCTCTGGGAGGCAGGGGGAGGAGCAGGGATGGGGTGCAAATCAGGCCATTTGTGGCGCTCTGAAAGTGCTTGGAAGGAAGGGAGGAAGCGTGGGAGAGGGGGGCAGACAGGGGGTCCGTGGGCCACAGGTCACCTACCGCTGGTCTAAAACATAAGTGCTGGACTTAGGGGTGCTGGGGAGGCTTTCACACCCCTGCCCGACTTGAAACGCTTTCCATTCTGTACAGGGTTTGCAGTTTGGGTCAATGGCTCTCAGCACCCTCACTACAAATTATTCCACCCCCCCCCCCCCGGTCTAACATGCTGGCTTCAGCTAGATGGGATTGTCGACAGAGTAAGGGGCATCTGATGAGAGCCTAACGGCTGCCTCCATCTGCACTGTCGGCATTTTCTGTGTGCGCCACATATCTGCTGGGAGGTATGTCAAGGAGACTGATAAAGAATATTTGGCCTTCGACCACATCGCTCATCCAAGAGCCTTGAAATGCTTTGCAACTGCAAGGGGGTCAAGTGAACATAAGCACCAAGGAGGGGCAGGAGGAGGAATGACTGGACCCGGTGAATTATGTGCTGTGATTATCCCCATAGCGTCCCTCTTATGGGTTGCATTCGCTTTTTGTGGACGGTCAAGTGAGGAATAAACAGCTACAATGGGTGCGAATGAGTATTTGTGTTGGTGTCACTCCCAGGGGCGTGCGTGGGACAGACCCCTCTGCCGACACAACAGAATTAAGCAGAGCATCTGCCGGGGCACCTGCCTCCTTTACTCCTTGAGTGCTTTCGGCTCTGGAAGTCCCCAAAGTCAGTCTCCTGCGTGGGCCAGGATGGCAGCAGTCACAGAAAGGCAAAGCCCCCTGTGAAGTGGGGGAGTTCCAGGTCTCCCTCTGCACCGGGACACTCACTCACAGTGGATTACACTTGCATTCTTGCTTAGCGGGCAAATGGAAAACACGTGGGCTGATCTGCCCAGCTGTAACTAACATAATCCAGTGCTTGATCTAGGCCTGAGCAGAGCCGCGGCACCTCTGGCCTTGGTGTTATGAACGTAAAAATATAGCGTGAGCCCTAGCACGGCTTTCAGTACCTATGACGCCCTGATGGAATCCAAGCTGAATTCTGAGCTGGTGCAGTGCAGCATTCAGGGTCTCCAGCCAGGGAAACTTTCTAATTAAGTGGATGGACTCATAGTCTCCAGCTATTCCCCCTGCAGCAAACAAAAGGGGGCAGATATTCCAGACGAGTGATTTGTTCTGCCGCAGGGACTAGTGTGATAGATGGGAATAAAAAGGGGAAGGGTTAAGCATGGGGAAAACCTATTCTCTTAGGACACTTCCTGACTGTTTGACCTATTGGAGCCTGGGACATTCTCCGAGGGAAGAAATGGAATCAGCAATACTTGGCATTTTGAGCAGTTAATTGACCAACTTGCTGGCAAATCACTGTGAACTGCCAGGGACCAGACTTGGAGAGGAGATCTGGTGCTCTGGAATGCAAGACGTTTCCACTGATTCTGGAGAGAGGAGAAACTGAGGCCTGGCGAGGTGCCAGAGCTGGGTGTGCAGAACCCAGGAGCCGTGTGCACCTTGCGCCCGGTACTATTTCCAGGGCTGGACACAAAGCCCTGACAGTCGGATCTGGCTTTTCATTGCTTGCAGCCCCAGGAGTTCTGCTCGCGAGCCCTCAGCTTCTCTCTCTGTCAGGTTTGTGGCTGACCACAGCCTGCAGGAGTGGTTTATCTAGAGACAGAGCACATCCACTTCCCCAGCTGCTGAGTCAGGCTGTTCCCTTTGCTTGCCTCACTGCTCGGTACATTGTGTCCCAGCTCTGCTGTGCTGGCAACTCGCCCAGCTCACATCAGCTTCTCACTCTTGTTTGTGTTCTCATCTTGCACTGAGGGCTGGTTTGCAGCTCAACAACCGTCCCTTACCCACCCACCCCTCCTCAGTGCCAAAGGGATAGGGAGAGAGGGAGAGGAGGAGTCAGTAGGCGGGCTAGTGGGGGGTACCTCTGACTTGGTGGGGGTGGGGTGCTGAAAAAGTGACTCAAAAATGAATGGCCAGTTTCATAAGAGATTAACTAGGGTCATCTGTACACCGAGTACATCTAATTGCTGTATGTATTTTTCCCCCTGCGTCTCCTATCAGGCTAGGCAGCCAAATAACATGAGACCCAGTCTGCAGATATGACACACGAGTACGTAATACTCTCATGGGAGACGTATCTCTGCTACACGCTCAAGATATTAGTCAGTGAAATGTAAATACTTCCCAAGGACCCTGGATCAAATAAAAATCTCGGCTCCTCTTCCCTGTGTCCTCTCCCCAAGAGGGGATTTGGCCCTTAGCCCTTGACGTGGGCTAGCTAGCATCGCTGGCCATTCAAACGTTGTTCTAATGACCCTGGTGCTGCTGTGTAAAATGTCACGTCACCATCCAGCCCACACACAATAACTAAAGGCTCCGGGTGCAGACGGAGCGTGGCTCCAGGGAGCCTGTGGATTAGTTAGCTGCTATGAGTCTGTTGGGGTGCTTGGAAAAGTCAGGGCTTGCCCTCTAACTGTGCTAGCAGTCCCCCGGGTGTTGTAGTAGAGGAATTTGACCAATCGTACAGACCACTTGAAAGTCCCCGTGGAGATCAGGGGCCCATCATGCTAGGTGCTATCCATAGCTGTAGGTTTCTATGACATGGCCCAGTCTGCTCAGCCAGGCACTGCCAGGGTTAATTGTCCACTTACCCTAGTTCATGTGTTCGGACTGGAAGGCCTGCCCCTCCACAGGAACCTGGGAGCCCCCCTTCCCTCCTGCTCAGAATTGGGATTTCACTTCTTCAGGAACTGAAAGACATAATTTATGGGGTGGGAGTTGCCCAGCCAGCTGTTCCCTGGGACCCAGCCCTGTTTGCAATCTAACTAGACATGACAGAGCAAGAAAGCATTTCCCCCATTTTACAGATGGGGGAACTGAGGTGCTCGAGAGGCTAAGGATCAGGTTTTCAAAGAATCTTAGCACACTGGATGCTGAGCCCTCAAAAACGTGTCCCTGGACTCTGCTGAAAACCTGGTTTCATGGGACTTGCCCAAGGTCATACAAAGAGTCAGTGGCAGAGACTGAATTAAATCCAGGTCTTTTGAGTCGAAACTCAGTGCCTCAATCTTAAGGCCAAACTCCCTCTCAGAAGCTCTACTGAGTCCAGAATGTTGCTGGCTCTGGAAAATCATATTTATTCTCAAAGCTCTGTCTCTTCGATGGGATTGTATAGAAAAACTGACTCAGGCTATAGAGCAGCTTGGAGACCCATGCAGAATGTGTGACTAAAGATGCTGGTAGGTTAGAAACCATCTTCAAAGGAGCCCACCCACTGCGAGTTAGGACAGGACACTCTCACTGGTGCATGCAGCTGCCCTGTGGATTCGTTCTCAGCTGGGAATTCCCTGACTGTCCCTGTTTAAAACAAATCTGAGCCTTATTTTCCACACCTGTTTGGGGGACCATCCAGAGGTAAATAGCAACCTCGGCAGAGGAGGGAGGTTATTTGATCTGGGACAACAAGCTGTAAAATGGGCAGGTAAGCACCAGTTTCAGGGGGCTTCATGAATGAAAGTCAAGTTCTTTGAGCTGCTGGCCTGTCCTGTATGCTGGATTCTGTAAGGTGTTTAGCACCCCATACTCCTCTCGAAGCAAGAAGTGTAGAGAGTTTCCAAGGACCCGGCCCTAGCCGGGAACACAGAAGTATGCGCTTAGCATTAGTCACCACGGGAATAATCCCGTTACTTTCTAGGCACCTGCATTTGCAGGGCCTCAATCGCAAGACCATTGGCAATGGGGCAAAGTCAGCATAAAGTGGCTGGTATATGCACAGGTGCTGGAACTGACCCCTGACTTGAAGTGGTTTCCATTCTATCCAGGATTTACAGGGTGGTTCAGTGGCTCACAGCACCCCACTATACAAATTATTCCAGCACCCTTGGGTATGTGGCTATCTTGGAAGAGTGTGAATAAAATGTGGCCCCATCTTGATGGGCAGGGAACTTTTTGCCTCATCTCACTGCACCCCGACCATACCAACCCCAGGGTCATCCCGAGGGGGGCACAGGGCCTCAGGCAACCCCTTGCCACAGGACTAGACCCTCCCCCTAACCCACTATCCTCCAAGTCCTGCCCCTGCTCCACCTTGCCGCCTCCTCACACCCCTCCTCCAGGGGCCTGACATGGGGCAGCAGAAGAGTTTTCCTCCCCGCACTGACTACGCGGGCAGTGGAAGCGAGAGCAGCTCGGCAGCCTGCACCACCCCAGCACCCTCCCAGCCTGCTGTGCACCACTTCTCTGCAGGCAGCAGACACCAAAGCACTGCTTCCCACACTGGGCTGGGAGGGTGACGTGGTGGGGCGGAGCCCACGTGGTCAGTGGAGGCGGGGAGGCGACCCCGGCTGCTGTTGCCACAACAGCCTCCATAATCCCCTGGTCCCTCCCATCCTTAGGACTGTAGGGGCCTCAAAAGTGCAGGGCCTGGAGTGGCTGTCCCAATTCATCCTGCTCTGCCAACCCCACCAGCAACTTGCCACAGGAGACCCTGTCGCGGCCGAGCCTGCCGACCAACACTGAACGGGGGAAGGGGCGGCAGGAGAGCCGGCTGTGAAAATGTGTTTTCCCAGCTGCCAGACCCCAAAACGCTAAAGGAGGGCACCGTGCAAGCGGCCAGCACTCAGTGGCCCACTGCCGTGGTACAGTGCAGGGTGCTGCCCTATCGTCTCACTGCAGCTATCAGCAGGAAAACGTTCCCTCCCACCCTCCAATTCCCAAGTCACGACCCGGGAGGAGGTTGGTACAGTTTGTTACGCTCAGGCCGGAATGTACTTTGTGTTACAAATGGCCTCCGGCCAGAGTTCAGAAGCTGGGCTTTATTTATACTTCCCTACTCCAGGCGCAGCTACATCCTGCTGTCAGTTACTTCTGCTTTTATCTGCAAGGGGGACGACCCGATCTTAAAAAGCCATTCATACCATTTAATGCATGGAAATAGGCATGTACCCTGCCTGCCTGCTCTCCAAGCTGCCAACTTGCAATTAATTTATAGACTTGTAAATTTTATACAAGGCCATTTATAAAACAGAGCCAGATAATCTAGGAAAATATTTTGCCCTTTCATCTGGTGGAAGTTGTTAGAGAGGAAGCGCTGTCTAGTGAGTAAGAATACGGGTGAGATCAGTCTCCTAGCTCTGTTAGCGACTGCATAATCCTAAATTTCTTAACCAGTTTGTGATTCACTTTCCTACAAGGAGATTGTGTCCAATTCATTGCACTAAAAGCCTCTGGTGCAAAGGCAAAATAGTTTCTTGAGTCTAGATTTAGGGAAATTCTTTTCTGTGACAATAGATAGTGATTTACAGGAAACTAAACCAGAAATGTATGGATCCAAAACGCCTTTGAAAATCTTGGTCCTGGGTTCACTGAAGTCAGTAGGAGCTGGCTCCTCCTGTGAACAGTCAGAGCTCACGCCTCTTTTTCCCAGCTACAAGGTAGGCACGGAATTTATTTGGAGAATTAAAACCTGCACGAAGGAATCTATGGAACGGTGAGATAACAAAGTTCAACCCCGTATGAGCGGCCTCTGCGTGGGCTCCGGATTTATTGCCCTTGTCTCACAACTGAAACTTCATCACCAGAAAAGCGAGCCAGTCAAAAGAAAAGAGAATATTGCACCCAGTGCGAAGGTACCTAGGAGTTCACAGTCGTCATTTCCTCATGGACTAGAGCCTGCGAGTGGAAATGGAACTCTGACCTCTTACTTCACCGATTCAGGCTATAGCTACTTGAACTGGAAGGAAAATACCAGCATGCTCGTAGTACCTTGTGCCTAGGATACGATCTTGCAGCTGTGATCCCCTCCAGCAGCGGGCAGCGGCGGCACACAGATACTAACCAACTCCTTATACTGGTGCCAACAGAGATTTTGGGGAGGCGGTGTGCCGGGGTTGCTCTTGGCACCTGAGTTTATGTGACTCCGCGCTTTCTTCTGAGTGATCACGCAGTGGCTAGAAGCCTTTCTCACCTTGAATAAAGCTGATGCCAATTGGCTATTAAATATCCTGGTCCTGCTCTGCTTATTCCCGCAAACTCCCATTGAAGTCAGGCCTATGAGGGGGAGGGAGGGAGATCTTGGAAGCAGGCAGACTGCAGGAAGAAGTACCATTTTTTGCAGGGCTTGTACTGTTAAGCTTTGTCTAAGCTAGCACACTCTGTACCAGCACTGACAGCAGCTAAGTATTAGCATGAATGGGGCTGCACCATTTTAGGTAGTGTCAAGAAGAGCTGCCCCAAACAGGTGGTCTTGACATGTCATTGAAAATGGTTTAAGTGCTCGGATAGACAGGGATAAAACCCTTGTCATCACTGTGCAGCCTCGCCCATGGCTGACAGCTAGTACAGAATGTGCTTCGCAGCAGGCAGGCAATTGTGTAATATGGAGACCCAGCGAGCAGTAAACACTGCGTAGTCCCACAGGGTTAGACCCAGGTTCACACAAGCAGTTCTGCTGCCATTCAGTGGCCACTCCCACAGATGACCGGGACACGTGAAGGATTCTAGTGCAACCAGAACTCTTTCCCGCACCCTTCTGCAGGTTAAAATGTGGCATGTGTAATGGCAGCCTTGGAACAAATATATTTAGAAAATGTAAGAAAAAGGAAGGAGGAAAAGGAATCAGTGAAACAACACCTTGTGCCGGCTGGGCAAGAGACTCCTACTCTACCAACGGAAAGCAATCGAGTTCCAGGATTTAAATCCAAAAGGTACCAGCGACTCTTACCTGGGAAGTGCATGGCACTTCGTAAACAGGCAATGCAGCCTCCAAAATATGCTTATCTCCTGATCGTATGCAACAATGCAAACGTCAAAGGATGCCTGAGGACTGACTGATAAATCCTCAGCTATTTGGCACTTCCAAACCGGGTGATCAGAGCTTGTTTACTTTGCTGGTTTAATATGACTCTTACTATGGGGCTCAAATAAGCTACTTTCAGAGGCACCAGTGCTAAGATCTAAACCTCTCTGACGGTATCACCACACAAATCCAAGTCCTACTTTTGAGTTCCTTTTCCCCTTCCCTCCCAGCAAGTGGATACTGAGGAATGAAAACTTTGCATGGCAAACATGACTCAAAACTGACCAGGGCAAAGTGAGGGGGGATACTAAAAGAAAGCCTATTTGTTTTTAATCTAAGATGTGCTGGAAGGATTTGCTCTGGTGGTGTGGCTTTGTAGCCTTAAAGTAGCATAGTAGGGACTTCTTTTTCTTCTCCGTCTCCAGAGGTTAAGGCAGATAACACAGTCTATTTTTAGAATGAAACACAGATGAATAAAAATATTTTTACCTCCACTTTTACGTCACATCAGATGCTGCTGAGATTCTCAATGCTGCCAAGAATTCTATCTATGTCAAAATGGAGTGCGGTCTTACAAATTCCTTTCTCCCCTTACACACTTATTCCTTTCTCCCCTTACACACTTGCCTGATGTCTTTGGTGATCTTGGTGCATGTTTCACCTGAGTTGGTCCTAAATTTCTAAAAGCTATGCTGGAGCCCGAAAGGTACCGTAGCACAGAGATCTGCAGTGTATAATGGGAAGCCGGTGGTGGAACGTATTGTCCAGATGACTCAACCATGTGTAATGTGCATGGCATACAGAATATCATTGCTAGTTTAGATGTCCAGTGTTACTAATGGGACCTAGACTAACCATAAAGGAGCAGGGCTTGGCTGTGCTCTTTCGAGACACAACATACTGCATGTCATTTCCCATTATACATAGTCTCTGTTCCACACATTGTATCAGTCAGCTGAGGCGCCTCATGGACCAGCTGGCAAGGGCTGAAAGTTGTGCCAAACTGGCTAGTAAAGTTAGGCTCTGTCAGACGTTCAGAAGAAGCAGTTTTCAGTGATAGAGATTCTTCTCCTCCAGATTCCGAGCCTCAGCCCCATGCCATACAGGCTGAGGAATGGGGGGTCAATGTTCCCTCTAATTTTTTCCACATGTGTGCAGAATAAATTTTGTTATGTGCACCAAGGCATGTGTGGATGTGTACCACCAGCAGAAACGCACGCTGTTGGCTGTGGGCACTCTGCTCATCAGTTTGCTGGAGCCTGAATCTCTCCTGGGTAGCTGCCCAAGTGCTCAGCCTAAGGGAATACTGATGGTGGTTGACTTTGAGCACACAAGCTGGTGAACTGCAATGGCAACTCACACAGAAAGCAGGGTAACTATGACCAAGTGCCTATAGGGTGCTGACATGAGATGGACGATGGGGTGGTAACTTGTGTCATCGCAGGCATTTTGCTTTACTCAGTCCAAAGAAACACACACACACCCCACTGCCACCAAGAAGCTCTGAACAACATCCTTATTATAATAAATACTGCTATGCAATGGCTAGAACTTTTTCTCCAAAGCCATCTATTGACAGAGCAGCTATACATCTAGGCTGTGTCTAGACTGGCCAGTTTTTCCGGAAAATCAGCCGCTTTCCCAGAAAAACTTGCCAGCTGTCTACACTGGCCGCTTGAATTTCTGCAAAAGCACTGACTTCCTATTGTAAGAAATCAGTGCTTCTTGCGGAAATACTATTCTGCTCCCGTTCAGGCAAAAGTCCCTTTTGCGCAAAGCTTTTGCGCAAAAGGGCCAGTGAAGACAGCTCAGATTTGTTTTCTGCAAAAAAGCCCCGATCACGAAAATGGCGATCGGGGCTTTTTTGCGGAAAAGCGCGTCTAGATTGGCCCGGACGCTTTACCGCAAAAAGTGCTTTTGTGGAAAAGCGTCCGTGCCAATCTAGACACTCTGTTCCGAAAATGCTTTTAACGGAAAACTTTTCCGTTAAAAGCATTTCCGGAAAATCATGCCAATCTAGACACAGCCCTATAGATACTCCTGGTACTAGTAGCTATATGAAACTGACAAATTGCATTATCCATGTCCTCATACAAATATCCAATGTGCATTCTTATCCCTTGTTTTCCTGTGATTAACATTAAGTAACTTTTGCATAGCAAATACGAGAAGCTACAGTAAGTTTAAAATTATATCCTAAACAGCCTAAGCCAGGAAATTGAGGCTTACACAACTGGCAATCTCTGCTCAAGAGAGGCCCAGCACTAGAATAACAGGGTATTTGTGTTACGATCGAGGTGCTTTGGAGTCAAATGTGTTGTGGAGGCTCAGGATTGGAGTAGCAGAGGCTGCTGCTGGTCATGACTCAGTGCACTGGGAGAACTGAAGAGAGGGGGTTGGGCAGGACTGAAAACTGTGGTTAACATAACAAGGAGCCCACTGCCAGAGCTTTCTGTGAACCCAAGCTTGGAGTGGTAAGCATTACTACTGGTCAAGGGAACGGTGTGCTGGCAGATCTCTCCAGGGAAGCCTGTCAGCCATATACCGTACCTAGCTGAAGTTGGTGCCATTAAGACTTCACTTACTCATCTGCTCCAAATTCACTTATGAAAGCCTAAGGAGGGAAAAACAAGCAATCTGAGGCTTCTGTTTTGCTTGAAAGTCAACCACTTTAGCATAAGCATTGCAGAGGTCTCGGAACATTGTGATCTTACATAACGTATGTGCTGCAATACCCTGGCACAAATAGGGTGAGTCAAGGACAGAGTGGCTGCCTTAACTGTGAATTTCCTGGCTGTTGTCAGTTTACGTCAGTCTCACTGTTATTTTAATGTGTTTTTTCAAATGTAATATCCTTTTTAAATGATACTATAAACTAAAGGGAGGAAGAAATAGGAGTAAAATGGACACTGTATCTGTCTTTAAAGTTGCTAGTATCTGGTAAGGATTGTTTTCTGGATTCTAGAGATCTTTTTGAAAAAAAATTCCATCGCCCTCTTGCCAAGAGATTGTAAAAAAACCCAATGCAGCTACCATTTTTGTGGTACAACATTAAACCAATGTGTGATCTTCTCCTGCTGGAACTAGTAGTATCTAGGATAAAAAGTTGAGAGCTCTAGAATCTCATGTGAACAAAAATAAATAAAAATAAAGGGATCAGAATGTGTTTTTTGGGGGGGGGGAGCAGGGGGTTGTATTAGAAACTAGATTTACCCAGTGTTGCTCAAATCCTTAACTCAATTCATTTTTGTTCTTTGGAAAATGCAATGAAAATGCTTCATTTAAATCATTGCTCTGGGGTGGGGCTGAGGTGAGAGGTTCAGAAGGCAGGCTGGCCCAAGGAGAGAGGCCTACTCCAGCCCTCTCTCACCACAGCAATTTGGGGCTAGTTGAGAAACGCCTCTCCATGGCCGCTGCAGCTCCAGTGGGCACAGCCGGCAGAGAGGTGCATGACGCCCCACTGGAGCAAGTCCGGGTTCATCTATCCCCTGTACTTGACAGACAGAGTCAGAATGCAGCAAACTGTTCACTTTCCCCTCACTCCCTGAGGAAGGCAAACAGCCAGCAGTGGCCCCGTATGAATCAGAGTAGAGCTTCAATTCCCCCATCCTCCCTAAAAGGTGCCTGGGGATGGGAGGCTTGGGGCTGGGGCAGTCCTGGACGTGGAAGGGGACACGCTCCCAGCCAGCCCCTTTCACCTGCCTGGTAATTCGGACTCTTTTTTGTATGGTTTTCTGAGAAGAATCCCATTCCAGGCAAAGCTCATTTTCCTGGCACAAATAAACACTTGCCTTGCTTTAAGCTATGATAAGAGAAAGCTGTGTATTGAACTTGGTAGTCCCAGCTCTGACTTTTTAGGAGGAGTTCTTGAACAAACAAACAAACAACCTCTCTCAAACATATGTTAGACACATAACTGCTTATTAAATGGAAAAACTAAAACTACTTGGGACATGGACGGGGAAAACGTGTATCTTTCAATCTTCTAGAAAATGTTTCAATTCAAAGTAGAAATCACAATGACAAACTTTCTTCTCTCAGGGTATGTCTACACAGCAAAGTTATTTTGAAATAATTTTCCTAGCGTCTATACAAGCCAACTGTTATTTTGAAATTAATTCGAAATAGCGGAGGGCTTATTTCGAAATTGGTAAACCTCATTCCACAAGGAATAGCGCCAATTTCGAAACTGCTATTTCAAAACAAGCGCTGTGTAGATGCTTATTTCGAAATAGGGGGCCTCCAGCCCTTCCCAGGGTGCCCTGCTGGCCACCCTGGCCACAAGGTAACTTCTGACCTGACGCCCTTCCAGAACCAGTGAAATGCCTTAAATGCAATTCAGCGTCCAATCAGTGTGAATGCACTGTTTTGAAATAGCAAAAAGCTATTTTAAAATGTATTTTGTGTGTAGATGCATTATTTCGAAATAACTATTTCGAAATTAGATATTTGAAAATAATGCTGTAGAGTTGACATACCTTATCTATTGCATGTCCTCATTAGCCATGAAATTCAGTAAGATCCCTATTTTCCCTATATTTTAAAGGCGGAAAAACGCTGTTAAAGTGAGTGAACTAGCTATCTGATCACTCAGCTTCAAGTTAAAGTCCTCATTTCCAGTATGTTCTTATGGTGACTAACTAAAAATGCAAACACCTAACATAATTCAACATTGTATCAAGGAACAGAAGTGCTAAGGAAGAGTTCAATATAGATTATAAATCCATTGACAGTTAAGCACATTCCTTGATCATCTATTGTAAAATAGCTGGATCAAATGCAGATGTATAAGAACTAGTATTTCTGAAATACATAAAAATGCCTTATTTTATATTTCTACAGCAGTCAAGACAATACTGTCCTGTATCATAGAATCATAGAATGCTGGAACTAGACGGGACCTTGAGAGATCATCAAGTCCAGTCCCCTGCCCTTACGGCAGGACCAAGCACTGTTTAGAATGATCATTCTTGACTGGTGTCTGTCCAGCCTGTTCTGAAATATCTCCAGTGATCTCCACAACATCCCTGGGCAATTTATTCCAGTGTTTAACCACCCTGACACTTAGGAAGTTTTTCCTACCTAAACCTCCCTTGCTGCAATTTAAGCTCACTGTTTCTTGACCTATCCTCAGAAGCCAAGGAGAACAATTTTTCTCCCTCCTCTTTGTAACACCCTTTTAGATACTTGAAAACTGCTATCATGTTTCCTCTGAGGTCTTCTCTTTTCTAAACTAAACAAGCCGAGTTCTTTCAGTCACCCCTCATAGCTCATGTTCTCTAGACCGTTAATCATTGTCGTTGTTTTTCTCTGGACCATCTCCAATTTCTTCATATCTTTCTTGAAACGTGGTGCCCAGAGCTGGACATAGTGCTCCAGTTGAAGGCTAACCAGTGCAGAATAGAGTGGAAGAATGACTTCTCAAGTTTTGCTCACAACACTCCTGTTAATGCATCTCAGAATCATGTTTGCTTTTTTTGCAACGGTGCAAATCTGATTCTGGTTATGGCTTCTGGGTACTGATTGTAATACAAATAGAGACATATTTTCAAAAGTCATCAGGGTCAGATTTTGAACTGTTTACCACCCACAAATGGGGGTCAAATTTCTGAGATTTCAACTTCTTAGATGCACAGGCTTGATTGAAAATTTGGTTACCTAATTTGGTACCTAACGCTAGATCTACAGGGCAAGGGTAAGTTGGAAAAAGAAACACAATTTGTGGTATGCAAATTGCATATCTTTTTCTGCTTTACTGTCGAAAGAGGCTTTTCTGAAATTTGGCACATCTACATGGCACCACATTTCAGAAAAAAAGTGCTTTTTTGACATCCCTTATTCCTCATAAAACAAGATTTAGAGGGATGTCAAAAGAGCACGTACGCTTTTTCAAAAACATTTACAAAGAAGCGGATGCGTTCCTTGGACGTGGCAATCTAGACATAGCCTAAGTGAGAACAGAGCTGTCTTGAAAATCTGACCCCAGTTGTGGGTGCTGAGTCCTTCTGAGAAGTCTGGCCATAGTGGCTCCATGAAATATTTCTTATCTAGGTCCTTTCTTGCAGCGTGTTTTATGCAAACAGGGCAGCATTTGTGCTACTTACTGCAGGAAAACCTGAAAATGAAACTGAAAAGAAAGACAAGTAAACTAGTCTAGTTTCATTGTCCAAGTTGAGTGATACAAAGAAGTAAACCAGGTTCAACAGTACTGAAAAAGAGAGTTTAAAAAAAACTTTTTTTCTAATCTAAGGTGGCTCTCCAGCACCAACTAAGCCTTTAAAATAACTACTCTTCATTTTTAAACCAAACAAATATACTTTATTTTTAAAGCAAACAATATCTGTCCTAATTATTACAAACATATCTATCTGCTCTGAAACAATTCCTTTCTCTCATTACCTTTCAGATACTCACCATGGATCTATTTCTCCAGTGAGCAATTTTTAAAAGTCAAGGAAAAATATGTGTTCAGATAATGGTGCTAGTCTAATATTAAACCCACAATAACAAGGGGAATTAAGAATGCAATGATAGTGTTTAACTCCGTTCTCCTCTCCACTGCTGTGTCTCTGCACTGTGTATACAACATGCCATATGTGCTGCAAAAACCAAAGGCACACACAGAGGTGGGTTGAGGAGAGAGGTTTTGTTTTAAAAGGCTGGGGGGGGGGGGGGTATTTACAGGATCCTGCAGGCCTTAAATTTGGACCCTTGTTCATCATCTTTGTGTGACTAAGGGATAGTTAAGCGGATTATGTTCCCCCTCTCTCCATCCCAGGTCCTGGAGCCGCTGCTGCAACAGTTCAAACAAGCATCCCAGTTTTTCAGAAGAGCCAGCTCAGCCTCAGAGCTCCGAACTTCTTTAAAACCTGGCCATCAAGAGAGCTGCTGTGTCCCCAGCCCCTTTTCCCAAACTAGAAATCTAGGCCAGCAAAGCGAGGTAGAGAGGAGTTTGTTTACCTAAGCACCCGCTTCCCCAAAGAATGGCAGCAAAAGGCAGCAGTGTGCATTTGTATGTACATACGGAGGGCCGAGAAAAGCTGGGGAATGAAAGCCACCAGTCTGTTCCTTGCCTCTCGCCCCAGCGAAAAGAACGTGCTTAAAGGGACAGGGCCACTTAGTCTAGCAAAGCGAAAGGAAATCACCCCCAAGGAATCGCGGGTTCTCTACCTGCTGCTGATTCCTTTGCCCTCTTGTCGGGACTTACAATGTGCATGAGCAGCAAATGCTTTTCTTCCTACTGTTGCTGCCTCCACGACCCAAACAAAACCGGGGGCAAAATTGACTAGCCCGTGGAAACAGCCTGCTACGGCGTATGCGCACGTGCTGTCATGCTGTGCAAAGGATGAAAAATCACTTCTCCAGTCCTCCAGCTGCAGGAACCCACGGAATAGCGCCGGGCTGTCAGACTCGCGGCTCTGAGCACTGCCTATGTGTGTTGGATCGTTTGGGGGACCCTGAGTAACGCAGAGGGCTCGGCTGCACCCCAGCGCCCCAGAGATGGAAGTTGCGCTGAGCTCCTGGGCAACTTTCCAGTCCTAGTTCCCAGGAAGGTCCTAGCTTTGCCCCGACCCGTCTTGCTCGCCGCTCCCAGTGTCCTCGGGCAGCGCTAGAGCTGCCTGTGACATTCCGGCTCGGAGCGGCGGGCGGCTCCGCTGCTCAGACCCGCCGTGGGGCAGGTCGACGGCCGCTGAGTCCCGTCCCTTTGCTTTCATTTGGGTCGCCTGCCGCCTTCGCGATGGGCCGGGTTTCCGCTGCACTGTTCAGTGCCGCCTTGGGCTGCTCTTGCCTTTGGAGTGGCGGGCTGCCGGTGGCAGGAGACCGGTGGGATGACAGACTGGGGGGACGGCACGGCAACGGGGGGAGTTGCACTTGTACTGATGGTGGGGGCGTACACCTGGAGGTGAAGGGGTGCCCTGAGGGCTTGAGGGTTCCATTGACGGTTTGGGAGCCCTGGACAGGAGCTGAGGAGTTGCACTGACCGTTTGCGGGTGGTGCACGGGAACTGGGTTGCACCGAGGATTTGGAGGTTGCATTGACGGTTTGGGGGCGTTGCACGGGGGCTGGGTTGCACTGAGGATTTGGAGGTTGCACTGACGGTTTGGGGGCGTTGCAGGGCGGCTGGGTTGCACTGAGGATTTGGGGAGTTGCAATGACCGTTAGGGGGCGTTACATTGGGGTCGAGGCGTTGCACTGACGGTTTGGGATCGTTGCCCTGGGGCTGAGCTGTGGCACTGAGATGTGAGGGGGTTGCACTGACAGGGGGCATTGCACCAGGTCTGAGGAGTTGCACTGAGGTTTGGGGGGGTTGCACGGACGGTTTGGGATCATTGCCCTGGCACTGAGATTTGAGGGGGTTGCATTGACCAGGGGCATTGCACCGGGTCCGAGGCGTTGCACTGAGGTTTTGGGGGGGGGGTTGCACTGACAGGGGGCATTGCACCAGGTCTGAGGAGTTGCACTGAGGTTTGGGGGGGTTGCACGGACGGTTTGGGATCATTGCCCTGGCACTGAGATTTGAGGGGGTTGCACTGACAGGGGGCATTGCACCGGGCCTGAGGCGTTGCACTGAGGTTTGGGGGGGGGGGGTTGCACTGACAGGGGGCATTGCACCGGGCCTGAGGCGTTGCACTGAGGTTTTGGGGGGGTTGCCCTGGGGCTGAGCTGTGGCACTGAGATTTGGGGCGGCGGGTTGCACTGACGGGGCATTGCACCGGGCCTGAGGCGTTGCACTGAGGTTTTGGGGGGGTTGCACTGAGGTTTTGGAGGGGTTGCACGGACGGCGTGGGGGCGTTGCACAGGGGCCGCGGCGCTGCATGGAGGATTTGAGGGGCTGCACTGACTTTCTCCGGCGCTCCCCCCCCGCGCTCTTCGCAAAAAGCTTGAGGCTGGGCTCTGCTCCCGGCAGGGGGCGGGCAGAAGCGGCCTCATTTACATGCAGGGCGGAGAAGTAGCCAATGAAGCCGCGGCTCGAGCGCCCTTGACGTAGACGGGAAGGCGCGGCGCCCAATGGGCGCTCGGGAGGGCGGGGCCTCGCTGGAAGGCGGGGGACTCGGGCCGGCTCCGGCCGGCCGCCCGGTGTCAGTTCTAGCCGGGCAGCGCGGCGGCGGGAGCCAGCGGAGCGGCAGGTAGGCGCCCCCGGGGGGTGGCGGGGCCGTGGCTCAGAGGCTGGTGAGCCCCCCCCCGAGGCTCCAGCCCCCTTTATAGTCAGGGGCTGCCCCCCCCCCCGGGCCGGGCCACCCATGAGCAGCCCCCCCCTATTGAGAGGCAGACCCCCCTCCAGGGTAACTTGGGGTCCCTGTCCCCCTATTGCCCCTCCCCTAACCCCCCCTTCCTCTGAACCCCCGCACTCCCACACCGCCCCCCCACTGAATCACTAATGCCTGGATGGATGTGAGGGGCTCCAAAAGGAACATTTGGGGAGTGTGGGTGGCTTTTTTGGGGGGGGGGGGAGAAGAATGACACCCCCCCCAATAAGGAAAGTTTTAAAAATGGGATGGTGACATTTTAATTCTGCTGAGAGGGGAGGAATATAATTCTTCCCCTTCTCCCCCCAATAACCAGCGATATAGAAGAAACAAAATGCAGGGCTATGTAGCACTTTAAAGACTAACAAGATGGTTTATTAGGCGATGAGCTTTCGTGGGGCCAGACCCACTTCCTCAGATCAAATAGTGGAAGAAAATAGTCACAACCATATATACCAAAGGATACAATTAAAAAAAGTGAACACATATGAAAAGGACAAATCACATTTCAGAACAGAAGGGGGATGCGGGGGGGAAGGAAGGTGAATGTCTGTGAGCTAATGATATTAGAGGTGGGGAAAGGTAAATGTCTTACCAGCAATATAGAGACCCTGGTTTAGGAGGTGATGAAGAGCAGTGGAAGGAAATGCTGCAAATATTGCATTGTGTATGTGTATCGCAAATGCTATGTAAGAGCCAGGTGGTAACCCTATCATGGGAGGAAAGGAATTAAGGAGGCATGGAGGAAAGGGGGCGAAGGAACTTGGTGGGATGTGGCGTCAGGAAGAACCTGGAGAACAGGTGGGCTGTTTGTGCTGTGGCTAAGGAACCTCTATTAAGTACTACAGGAGCCTCCTATGTATGGAAGGTGTGTGAGATTGGAGTGTATGTGGATTTGGTCCTTACCTTTGGCCTTATGGTTCTGAAATATTGCTTCTAGCCAAGGATTTTGAATTGTTTTATAAAACACTGTTATCTTTATAAATGCAATTTTGCAAGGATAGGAAGAACAGTGTCCGTTGGTTGTGTTAGGCTTTTTTGCTTTAGGATCTGGGTTACTTTTTTTCCCTTGGGAGGAATGGTATGTAAAAAAAAAAAAAAAAAGTTTAATGTCTTGTAATATGCCCCTTGTACTGTGGGAGACTAGATGGAGTCTGCTGGTGTTGTTGACTTCAGAAAGAGCCAAGTGTAAGGACCTGATGAAATTAATCTTTAAGTTAAACAGATAATTGACAAAAGGAAATTGTTTCAATTCTCACAATATATTGAATCTACCTGGTGTTTGAAAGCCACTGAGGAACCTTCAGCACAAAAAATCTCTCAAAAACAGCTTACAAAAAATCTTTGCACAAAAAAGTGAGTTTAGAGTCTTTGCTTTAAATCTTCTAACTTTTGTCTGTGATACAATTATGATATTAAATATTAATATATTTTTTAATCTGGAAATTTTAAGTTAAATTGACTTTGCATCCACCCAATCATTTAAAAGAGTTATATTTGTATTAATCTTCTTTGCCCCGTATCTGAGATTTCACTTGTTTTCTGACAGAAATGTCAAACATTTCTAGATTTTCTGATTGAAAAGTGGCCTACTTTCACTATAGGCAGCCCTGTATCCTTTGCTGAAATACTGTTTTGCAGCTTCCTACAGCAGTGCTTTTCAGTGAATCCAAACATGGTCTGCAGCCATGGTAATAGAACCCTAGAGGAGGATATTTTTTTCTCCAGGTGTAAAAGTATAGTATCATCACAAAATGAGGTTCCTGTATAATGACACCTACCGAAAAAATGTCCCATGGATTGTAAAAGTAAATACTGAGAACATGACTCTGCACAGTTTTCATATATAACACAAAATAAACATGATTGGAGACGCTCACTTTTTCTCACATTCGATTGCACAAATAGCTCTTGTGAAGTTTCTACTTTCCTGCTGCAAAGTGCATTTCAGACATGCATATTAGTGCCTCAAAGGAATATTATTTACCTGGTGAGCTATAAGAGCTTTTGAAGGATAAATTCAAAAATAATGTGTAATGTTTCCATTTGGTTAATTCCAGTTCATATTTCCAGGGCTATATTCAAGGTGCACCATTTAATTGATCCTGCCTGTGAATGAAATTGACTCTGCCTGTGAATGAAATTGACTATCTCAAACAGCTTTGCTACTTTCAGTTCTACAGTGTACTGTAGACAGTGTCTTTAAGGTGCTAGTTTGAGGAGTCTCTTTTCATTAGATGAATGCAGTGATTCTATTTAAATGTTCATTCCTAAAATGTCACCTTTTGCTAGGACAGATCATGTAAACCAAGACTTTCCCTACAGGAGGCTGGAAAGATGCTTAAACTTGTTTAAACACTTGGTGGATGGGGCTGGACCCGTGTTAGAAATTGGTATTATAAAAAAGAGAGCAAATAGTGTTTTCAATATCTTCTTTGATTAATAAAATGGTAGTAGAGAGAGAGTTACGTGGAGTTATGTAAACACTGCCCCATCAATAAATACAATGGATTAGGAACCCAAAAAAATGCCGGTTGGCACTGGGGAAAAACATGGCTGGCTTCTTTTGGCAGATTTCATAAAGATGCAGCTGGATTGGGTTAAATGAGGTATTCCTCAATGGAAAATGAACAAAGGCAAGGATGTTGCTTTTAATCTATAAATTGTGCTTTGGTTCCTGAATGTTCTGGCTTTTAATCTCTTTGAATTCTATTTATATTCTATTTTAAAAATTATACCTTACAGGCTCTTGAATTACAAGTATTTGAGGGGTATAAATGCCAAGGAGCAAGAGGAAATTATTATTGAGAGCCAAAGCATAGTAAACAAGGAGCAGTAGGCTGAAACTGAGAAAAGAACAATTTATTTGCGGTGCTGTGAGCTTTTTTCTAGAACATAAATGTAGTCCCTGCCCTGAAGATCTTATGATGTAATATTAGATACAAAGTCATGAATGAGGGCAAGAAATATTTAGGGTGTAGGAGGATGAAGGGGAGTGGAAGGACAAAGTGTTACAGTAAGATCACACACTTAATTTAGGAACAGGCATGTCTTGGAATTACAGTTAATTTAAAAAAAATGTTTTGGGCATTGTGAGATTTAGGTTAAACAGCAGCAAGAAATGCCAAACAGTAAGCTCCATTATTGCGCAGTAATTGTCTCAAGGGTTAAAGCTCCACTGGCAAGGAGACATTATGCTTAGTGGTTAGAGCGATGAATTTAAGTGACAGAGCATTACCTGCCTCTGTCACTAAAATTTGTTCCTGAAAGGGAAGTCACTAGTTTTCTTTTTTTTCACATCCATAACTAGGAATTTGGGTATGTGGTGTTTTGAGATCCTCTAATACAACTGACTGTACTTAAAAAATATTTCAAACTGGGTTGGACAAAACACTAAAGGATGATGAGAAAAGCCCTGATTAGGCACGGAAGGGACAAAATAGTCTAATAGACATATTCCATTTCTAACTCTCACTGGGCCTTAGGTTGATGTAGCTACAGTGCTCAGAATGCTTCTGTCAATCTAGCTACCATTGCTCAAGAAGGTGGAGTTCCTACAGTGACAGGGAAAAACACTTTCCATTACTGTAGTCTGCCTCTATACCACAGGATTATAGTGGCATAGCTGCAGCACCACAGTTAAGCTGCTGAAGCTCCTGACGTATAGACGTGGCCGTACACTATACAGTGGTGTAAATTTTACCCTGTGCTTTACGAAGCAAGGCATGCTGTGTATCCTGAAGAGCTCCTATGCTAAAATACGCCAGACAGATGTAAGGCTACGTGGAGACAGAAATGAGGGAAGGAGAATGAGTAGGGCTAGTTGGTGAAGAGAATGAGAATTCTTGGGGAGGAGGGATTCAAAAAAATAGAAGGTGGGGCTGGCAGATTTTTCTAAAGATAGTGGAGTATGAGAGAGAGGGTATAAAACTGAGACAAGAAAGGGGGAAGCAGCTTTGGGAGGAGTGCAGGAACTGGAAGAGAAAGGGTTGGGAGGGAAGGCATGGGTGGTGTAAGAGGAGATTAGATCAGATGTCATTGGTAGAGCCCTGCAAATCTGTAGATAGCTGCTTTGTATCTATAGGTGTCTGCGTCCACAGATGTGGATAGGGAAATCCGCAGTTCATTAGGTGAATACAGATTTTGTATCTAGAACCCTGCAAATTCATCCATGTAACTTTTTGAAGATGCAGACACAAATTTTGTATCTGTACAGGGCTCTAGTCATTGGGTCCAAGTTTATATAGGGACCTGAAGCTGAGGAAAATAAGCCTGGTAAGTGAGGATGGGATTTTAGAAGCTTAATCAGAGAAATGGCAGAGGAAAATGACTTCAGCATGAACTTTTTGGAGACACTGGAAAGGGAATGATTACAGTAAACAAGACGAGACTGAAACTCTTGTCCACACCTTGCTTATTGGTAAGAATAATGAGGGAAGAACAGATTTTTGCAAAACTTCACTGCAAATAAGTAACAATTTGAGTGAGGGCCTAAATAAACAAGAATCACACATGACCTCAAATTTGGGAGTATGGGAAAGAGGAAGGATATTTTTCAGTGACAAAGAAGGCTGATGATGTCCACCTAGATGTCTGCTCCAGCAACTGTCACACCCCTTGATTGCAGTCTAGACATAATGATAAAAAAGGAAAACAATCTTTTGATTTGGCTAGGTTGTTAGTGATGTAAGGCAGAGCACTTTCAGTAGAGAAGGCCTAAGCCTAAACAACATGCCAGCTTAATCTACCACAAGTCCACACAACTGAAGGAGAGAGGGAGGGATAGAGAGGAGCAGATCAGAGAATAATGTTTTTAAGTAGAGGTGTGAAGACAGGGAATGGCCAGGATCTGGGGATGGGGTGCTGGATCTGGGAGGGGATATGGGTATAGGAGGGTGGCAGAGGATTGGGGAAGAGAGGGACTGGGGTGCCAGTGGTAGGCTCTGCCAGTGGTTCCTGAATCAGCCTCCCTGCCTGCCTCACCTCTGCACAGGCTGCAGCCATGTGCTCAGGAACCCTTTATGTTTCGTGGCTGCCTGTTATTGAAATTGGCCAATGGGATTGTGCTGGGGGGTGGGAGAAGCTCCCTCCCCTCCCCCCATCACTCCTTTCTGGACTCACAGCCGCATTTCTGAGTGGTGTGCAAGTGGAGCGAGGCAAGTGGGGAGCCTGCCTGAGGCTCCCCGCAGCATCCGAGGGCCAGATCTGGTGGCTTGGCGGGCCAGATGCAGCCTGTGGGCCGTATTTTGCCCAGGCCTGACCTAATGTATCCATTTAAGTTCACAACAGTTTTGTCTGCTAGGCAACTGTGAGACCCATATGTTAAAATCTTCTGAAATAAGTAATAGCAGCTTTATTTAATATCAACTATTTATAATATAGTTAGTAGTTAGTTTTTGAGTTATGAACACCTTTTTAACGCTTTTTCATCTACTGAGAGTTATAATAGAGAGTAAAAATATAAACACTATATTTATAAAATAAAATTTAAAAAAGTGTCCCAAGAAAACTTTTATTCTAAGTTTAAACTCAAACAGTTGAATAATAAACCCATGAAAAGAGATTAAAGGAAGCAGTCACAAATCAGACTCTGTCATTCATGAACATCTTTGTGTCACTACATAACAGAGTGGGCTTTAGTGACGGGCATTGTGTGTGAGTGTAGGAAGGTGTGTTTGCCTTGACATTGATTCACACTATTAAGATTGAGAGAAATCCCATAGGTCGTCTGGTCCTTCCCCAGGCAGTGATGTTACAGGAAGCTCCTTAATACTTCTATATTGCAGAAAGTGTTGTTGCACGCTGAGCTGTGTAAAATGAGGGAGGTTAATAAGTTTGTTGTCTGGTTATACCTTAATTTGTTTAATTGCATAACAGTTGGGGTGCGATGGGTGTGCAACTCCTACTAAAATACAGTGATCTGGGCACCTAATTCATCTACAGTATATGGCTTTTTAAAATTTCACTCTTAATTTTGTATCTGAAATTGTACTCCTCTCACCCCCCCCCCCAAAAAAAGATTAATTTAAAAATGTAACATGGAAAAGTTAGATAAATTGTTCTACAGATGTTTAGTGCTTTATGGAAATAACCATTCATGGTCTGAAGAATTTACATTTAAAGCGTATGGCCTATTTTTGATATATTGAGATTGTGTGTAAGTGTGGTTGTCGCCATGACAAAAGCCACAAACATGTTTTGAAAGCATCTGCAGTATTACAGAATTCTGTGTATAAATCTCTAACTCCCTGCAGTGTTGGGCCCTCCATCGGTAACTGAGATTGTTTTTCAGATACTGCATCCAAAAAAGTGAGAGGACTACTTAAAATCACATGAATCAAAAACAAAAAAAAGATTATACAAGTACAATTATTTCGGAATTACAGAATGACCCTTATTTAAAAGCTCCTTTGTTTTTTCCCCCTGAAAGGATAGCATTCTGACATTTGATTAGATCACAAACTGTAAAATAATAGCTTCAAAAGGCCCTAGCCAGCATCAATCCATGTTGCAAGGTGATGTAAAATACTGTGGTACTTTGTATTTTATCTGTATAGAATAATTGAATGATAAAGGCCCAGTCTGACAAGTGGGCAGGTTCTGCATTTTTGTTTGAAACCTACTGAATTTATGAAGCGCTGGTGTGCAGTGGCAGTAGCACAGAGGAAAGCTTTGTAAACATTACTTTTAAAAACAGTGCAGTCTATTTTGAAATCAGGCATCGGAGTTAGTTTGACCTATCAGAGTTTTAAGCAGATCTGATTGCCACTTGGGGGCGCTGTAACTGCTTTATACTGCAGATGCGGGTTTTGATCTCATTTAAACAGGGGGAATACGCAGGAAAAAAGCTGTAATTTATTTTCTCTAGGTTAGTGGGACATAGCATGAGTATGAGGGGTTCAATAAGCTGGATTGCAGTTGGTCGTGCCTGTCATACGAGTAACAAGGTTTTTGTTTAATCAGCAATTGCATGTGAAATAATTTTGTATGTAAATGTGTTTGAACGGTAGAAAAAATATGTAGTTAAATAACCCTGGGCTGGTGGAAGTATTGGCTATCCAGACTTGGGATGATGCAGGTCCTCTGCTTAACTCTCTTGAGAAGAGGCCAAAAATAAAGATTCTCTAGTTGGCTTAGAAGTGTCTTTAGAACTAGTCTTTTGATGTCCTGGTTTTGCTTTAATAAACTAGTTTAATTAAAAGTAAAGTCGAAGACAATAGTGAAAACTATACTCAGCGCCCTCTCTTCTCTGACAAGATCGATAAGATTTCTGATATTTGGGTTACCACCCTGGTCCCAGTAAAAATGATGTCAGCTCAGCAGGAAAGGACCTGGGGTTTACAGTGGATGAGAAGCTGGATGTGAGTCAACAGGGTGCCCTTGTAGCCAAGAAGGCTAATGTCATATTGGGGTGCATTAGGAGGAGCATTGCCAGCAGATCTAGAGAAGTTGTTATTCCCCTTTATTCAGCACTGGTGAGGCCACCTCTGGAGTATTGCGTTTGGTTCTGGGGCCCCCTACTATAGAAAGAATGTGGACGCATTGGAGAAGGTCCAGCGGAGAGCAACCAAAATGATTAGGGGGCTGGAGCACACGACCTTTGAGGAGAGGCTGAGGGATTTGGTTTTGTTCAGTCTGCAGAAGAGAAGAGTGAGGGGGGATTTGATGGCAGCCTTCAACTTCCTGAAGGGAGGTTCCAAAGAGGATGGAAAGGGGCTATTCTCAGTGGTGACAGATGGCAGAATAAGGAGCCATCTCAGGTTACAGTGGGGGAGGTCTAGGTTGGATATTAGGAAAAACTATTTCTCTAGGAGGGTGGGGAAGCACTGGGATGGGTTCCCTAGGGAGGGGGTGGAATCTCCATCCCTAGAGGTTTTTAAGTCTCAGCTTGACAAAGCCCTGGCTGGGTTGATTTAGTTGGGATTGGTCCTACCTTGAGCAGGGGGCTGGACTTGATGACTCCTGAGGTCTCTTCCAGCCCTAGGAGTCTATTTTTTTTGATTCTGTGATTAAAAAGTACCTTGTGTTGTATGGAGATCAGTGGTGAAATTGTCCACTCTGGACTTCCTGCCATGGTGGAAGGAAATCAGTACAGAACATGTTCTTCTAATCAAAGTTGGTGGCTCCCTCTCCCCATCCTGAGGCAAGGGAGAGGGGACCTTCTGCCTTCTCAATGTGACTGGAGGGGAGGACTTGCTTTTGGGAGAGTTTGCACCCCTGCAGCGATCTCCTCATATCAAATAATGCTGATGCTATCTCAGCTTGATATATGTATTGTGCTATGCTGACTAGGGATGTTAAATTGTGTGTAATCAGCTAATCGAGTAGTGGACTGCTCGATTAACCAATAAGGGGGGAAACTTCAGAGCTACAGCAGGGTTAGCTCCTGGCCTGGCTCTGCCTTTTAAATCTATTAAGAGCCACCAAGCAGAGGCACAGCTGGGGGGACCGGGAGCAAGCTGGGAATCAGTTGTCCCCCGCTCATGCTCGGTCCCAGGTGCTGTGCTTCCTCCTTTTACATGTATTAAGAGCCTGGTGGCTCTTAATACATTTAAAAAAGAGAGATGCAGTGTCTGGGGTTGGCTTGCACCCAGTCCCAGCTACGCCTCTGCTTCCCCATAGCCTTTAATACATTTAAAATGCAGAGGTGCTGGGGGGGGAGGAGAACTGGGAGTGATTCCCAGCTCGCACCTAGTCCCAGCTACACCTCTGCTTCCCCATAGCCTTTAATACATTTAAAATGCAGAGGTGCTGGGGGGGTGGGGAGAACTGGGAGTGATTCCCAGCTCGCACCCAGTCCCAGCTACACCTCTGCCTCCCCTGTCTCCCTGAGAGGGTTTTGGGGAGAACTGGCTTTTTAGCTGGCTCACCCCAGCATCAGCTCCTTTTCCACCTCTTGCTGCCTGTTTCTGATAGCGGCAGCCAGGGGTGGGGAAGCGACTAGTCGAGTCACTACTTGACTACCCGATAAGCATATGCATATTGGATAGTCGACTAGTCGCTTACATCACTGCTGCTGACAACTCCTGACTCGTCTAAGAAAATGTGGGAGGCCCAGGTGTAAGCAGGAAGACGTGTCACAAAGGAACCATGCTGCTGGTGGCGAGTCAGTAACGTGGACACCGCGAACATACCATTCTTCAAAAGATGCTCTCAGAATCTTAGGGGATGATAATTCTGTGGCTCTTGGAATCTCCATAGGTTATTAGAGCCAAGTGGCATGACAAAAAACCCCTAAGTTCTGATTTTTAGAAAGCTGAGTTGACACTCATGGCATTTCCGTGCCTTCCGAAAAGAAGCATGACTTGGCCCTGCAACAGTCTTGCATTTCAGTAGATACAGGAATTATTGTTCACTTTCATGCATAGGATTCAGTAGCAACACTAAGTCATTTATGTACATGGGGCCTAAAGAAGTCTCAGGTGTACAGCTATTACTTGGGCTGCCCCACCATAATGGCTGGTGGCTCCTGTCAGATGCTCAACAGTGCGGCTATAGTGTGGTGTGATGGGAAAATGTTGGGTTAATTGGTAGTTACTTTTCCTCCTTGTGGTTACACCTGCAGTCTTTCTAGAGCCCTAAGTTCACCGCTAAACAGTACAGACTCTTCTGACTTTACAGGGAGCTACTTTTACTGTGGATCCAGCATTCCAGTGTATACCAGTCTGAATTACCTTGTAAATACTTTCCAGTATTTAGTTGTCTGCTTCTCAGCTAGCCACTTACCGCATTTCACTTACGGATCTCTCTCGTGATTGTGGGACAAGATTAATTTACACTTATAAGCCATCTCAGCTGGCCACTGATTTCTAGCGTAGTGACTAGAGGAGGGACCTGATAAGTCTGGGCTTCTAGATTTTATTGCCAGGAGTGTGACTAACCTTTGTATCACTTAATAACAGTACATCTACACAGATGCAAAGTATGTCAGATGTTTGGCTGGAATGTGTGCATTAAAAGAATGTCCACGTGGTCGTCATTTCCAATATTTTGTTTCTTACTGTTCATACAGTAACTTATTGGCCATCTGAAACAGAATAGAGTGCTTCTTCCCCACTTAGCAGTTCTCTCCCTCGCTGTGGTCTAGCCCCTGAATGCTAGATGGCTGGTATTGGGCAATTTTTTAAAAAAGTGGCTTTTCATTTTTAATTTAAAACTACTTGGAAACATCATCACGTAGGAAAAACTAAATGGATATGGATTTTGCAAACAAAAGGTAATAAAGTTGGGGGATTATAGTAAGTAAATCTTAAAATATATGATTATGAAATCTTCACGCATCATGTGGCTTTTCAGTAGTGCTCAGTTTGGGCCTAATTAGTCCCATTGGGACTCTTTGCCATGTGGACTTCAGTGGGAGCCGTGTTATGTCAACACTAAGGCTATGTCCACAATACAGGTTTTTTGGCAGAAGATATGCTAACGAGGGAGTCAATAGCATAAGTCGTGACGACATTATATTATTTTCTGACGTTTCTTTTTGAGCAAGGGATTTTTGCAGGAGGGGTTTTTGCCGGGACAGGCATAAGGATCTTGCGCAAAATGGGGTTTTTGTGCAAAAAGGTAACGTCCACACTACTTCTTTTTGAGCAAAAATCCCTTGTGCAAAAAGAAATGGCAGAAGATATGCTAATGATGATGCGACTTATGATAATGAGTCCCCCATTAGCATATTTTCTGCCAAAAAATCTTGTAGTGTAGACAAAGCCTAAGTGCTTTTGAAAATCTCCCCCGTAGTAGGCACTGCAGATGAGCATTCTTCCGCTGGTTAACTAGGTTTAGCTTTCTTTCCGGTATCCTCTCTTTGATAGGATAATAAGCCTTGTGGATAAGGGGGAAGTGGTAACTGTGGTATACATAGACTTTAGTAAAGCATTTGATACAATTTTGCATGACCGTATCAATAAACTAGGGAAAAGCAATATAGATAGGGCTATCATAAGATGGGTGCATAACTGGCTGGATAACCATTCTCAGGCTGTCTCTAGACTACACCTCTCTGTCGACAGAGAGATATAGATTAGACACGTCGAAATTGCTAATGAAGCAGGGATTTAAATATCCTGTGCTTCATTAGCATAAACATGGCTGCCACTTTTTTTCAAACGGAGCTTTTTCGAAGAAAAAAGGGCAGTCTAGATACGGATCTGTCGAACATAAACCCTTTTTTATCAGCTCCTGTAAACCTCACAGTGACACTGTTGCAAATAAGCAAACAACATTCTGCAATGTATTAGCAGGAGTGTTGAAAGCAAGATGCAAGAAGTAATTCTTCTTCTCTACACTGTGCTGATTACACCTTAACTGGAGTATTGTGTCCAGTTCTGGGCACCACAATTCAGGAAAGGTGTGGAGAAATTGGAGAAGGTCCAGAGAAGAGCAACAAAAATTATGAAAGGTCTAGAGAACATGAGCTATGAGCAGGGGAGGCCCGAGATGAGCTGCCGGCAACTGGCGCCCCAGGCGGAATGTGCGATCAGCGCTCCCGCCTCCGAGATGAGCTACCGGCAACTGGAGCCCTAGGCAGAATGTGCAATTGGTGCCCCCGCATCCAAAGCCCTCAACGGCAGTACGTCATCATTTGACTAGGCGACTGCCGTGTCTGCCTGTATGACAGGCCGCCCCTGGCCATGAGGAAAGACTGAAATAATTGGATTTGTTTAGTCTGGAAAAGAGAAGACTGAGAAGGGACATAACAGCTTTCAAGTACTCTCTGAAAGGGTGTCACAAAGAGGAGGGAGAAAAATGATTCCTCTTAACCTCTGAGGATAGGACAAGAAGCAATGGGCTTAAATTGCAGCAAAAGAAGTTTCAGGTTGGACATTAGAAAAACTTCCAAACTATCAAGGTGGTTAAGCACTGGAATAAATTGCCAAGGGAGGTTGTGGAATCTCCATCATTGGAGATGTTTAAGAGCAAGCTAGGCAAACATGTGTCAGAGATGATCTAGATGGCGCTTGGTTCTGCCTCTTGAGGTCCCTTCCAGTTGTAATATTTTATGATTCTATGTTCTGCACTGATACTTTGTGCTAGTTGCTAGCTGTGCTCCAGGCTGAGTCCATGTTTCAATTCTGGACATTGAAATTAAAATATGCTAGAGCTGTTCTTAGATAAAAGTGACCAATGAAGACTAATTTTGGTAGGGTGCATCTATACAGCACAGCAAAAGTCGAATTAAATCACGCAACTTTAGCTACATCAATTGCGTAGCTGAAATCGAAAGAGCTTAATTCGGCTTTTGGTGCTATCCACACCAGGAAGTTGAAGGAAGAACAAATACTTCCTTCAACTTTCCTTACTGCTTGTGAACTGAGGGTTCCAGGAATCAGAATAAGAAGTCTGCCATCTCGACATTATTTCAAAATAATGGCTTGCTGTGTAGACGCTCACTATGTTATTTTAAATAATGTCAGTTATTCCAAAATAACGCTGCTGTGTAGACATAGCTGGTGGGGGTAAAACAGGTTGCAGTAATAGAATAGCAAGTAGTGGGTAGTTAGATATTTTAAATATTTTCACACCTTTTTAAAGATGATTTTATTTATGGAATCTGACGGGGCTGTTAGTGTCCCAAACTTGTGAACACGTTTGAAAACACACTCCCAGCGATGAGGTATTTATATATAGTTAGTGTTTGCTAAGCATGATGCCATAACGTAATGCCGGGTTCCCACTTCTCACAGTTGCCAATGGCAGCAGTAACAGGTGTGGTGTGCATTTTATGTGCACATTATCACTAGGCTCTCACCCACTCAGGAAGCAAGAAACTGAAAACTGGAGGTACAGGAAATAGCATATTGTATTGCATGTAAGTGGGGTGCTCTTCATCCATCTTCTGTAACCTTTCCGTTGGGCCGGAAATACAAAGTGGGAACTGGGGAGGTTCACAGGTGATTTTAAATTCCATCTCATTGGTGGAGGCTATAAAAGTCACTTGGACCATAGATGTTTCTGGGCTTTTGTCTTATGTACTATATTAGAAGACTTACCTGGTGTTGCCTGGGTCTTTCAGGGCAGAGGGCTGGCAGAGGGGAGGAGGATGCAGGAGTCGGGGCAGAGCCTTGGGAATGTTTGGGGGCAGGGCAGGAGGCTGGGGGCATGGAAGGTGCAGAAGTCAGGGTGGGGGGTTGAGGAGAGGCTCAGGGAAGGGGTTGAGGGAATTTGAGAGTGAGGGTTAGGGGGTGGGGAGGCGACTCCGGCCAGGAGCCCATCCAACAGGGCCTTCTCTCTCTCCCTCCTAGCTGACAGGGGCCTTATATGCCCCTACCTCTCCAACTTGGCTGGCAGGGGCCTTGTCTCCCTCCAACCCACTCCCCCAGCTGGCACTGCAGCCTAGAGCTGGAGGCAGGAAAGAATTTGGGGGGAGGTGGGTATTCACTGTGACTATTGCATCCCTCCTCTCTGTTTTATGGAAAACAGTCCCATTCCAAGGACTTCTCATTTTCCTGGCACAAGCAAACCCTGATCCTGCTTTAAGTTAGGATAAGAGGAAGCTACATACCAAATGTGGTGCCCCTACCTCAGAGGCTACGTCTACACTACGAGTTTTCTCGGCAAAAATTATGCTAACGAGGGACTTACTTGCACAAGTCTCAGTTCATCTGCATATTTTCTGCCGATCCATTTTTGCGCTGGGGTTTTTGCGTAAAAACAAGCAGTGTGGACATTTTTGCTCAAAAACCCCAGCTAAAAAATGGATCAGCAGAAAATATGCAAATGAGATTGTGACTCATACAAATGAGTCCCTCATTAGCATATTTTTGCCGAGAAAACTCGTAGTGTAGACATAGCCATACAGTTTAGGAGGAGTTCTTGAACAAACGGACTTGCAGACAGATGGACTCATAGACAGACAGATGTACTCTAATACAGATAGATAGATAGATAGATAGATAGATCTCTCCCTTAAAGGAACCGACTATGAAATAACATTAAGAATATACCATTAGTTTTATAGCTCTTAAAATGAAAGTTGATCATCTTTCCTTGAGCCATGATATAGTGTCTAGGCTGGGTACCGACATGCTGAATGTTACGTAAGAATATACCTGTTAATTGGTATCTTTGTAACATGCAACTACAGTGGATGTTGAGTCAAAAGGAACTTTGCCTGGGCTAGTCCTTGATTATTAAGCAATTTGGAAAAATTAAAATCAAAGATCCACTCGAAGACAGAATTTGTTCATTTTTGTTGTTGGCACAAGTGACTTTCTAAAGAACACCTGGATAAATAGGCAAATTGTTCTTTTAGACTTGTACTGTACTTTGACCTGCATAGCCCTAAAGCAACTACACCTCTTTAAAATGTTACTGCTGGTTGTGTGATCAGGTAAGACTAGTGCTGCCTTTAGCCCTTCCATCCTAAGGATGCAGGCAGGCCTCACCAGTTCTGCTATGTGTTGGCAAAAGTACAGGGATACTCTTAGAGCAGCCGGATACTGAGCCATACTGTTCACTTTCTCCTATTGCTTAAATGTGAGGATGGCTTTTTATTCAACATATTTTAAAACCGGTTGTGACTTGGATTCTAATTAAAACCACTTGAAAAGTTACAGGAACATTAGGTGGGCAGAATGATTAGCATCTGTGGCTAGGACACACACTGTCATATTATCGGCACAACATGTACTGTGCTTCCCCTCTCTCCCTTTTAGAGTAGCAGGGACTCAGCATTGCTTGTTAGGTAGCTCTTCCACTGCACTGAGTTGTTCCCTTCAGAAGTTGTAGTTCCTGTCAATGTGGGAACAGACAGTGCTGGCAAATAGTGATAGTTAAATACAGTAGTGGTAGTTGGGAGTGGTCCTGCCTTGGGCAGGGGGCTGGACTGGATGACCTCCTAAGGTCTCTTCCAGCTCTATGATTCTAGTTGTCAGGTACTGCATGCTAAGGTTCCAATACCAGAGTACAGGTGCTCTTGTACTGTCCTTCGTAGCTGTTCCAAAATGGTGTGTGCTAAATGGTTTTGCCTGCTGTAACTGGTGTCACAACATGGTGTAAAGAACAGCTGGGGGGCTCGGCAGAATGGAAATGACTGCAGGTATTTCTCAATAGAGTGCAGAATGTGTTTAAGGTCTTCTCCTGCCCCTGTGGCCCTGGCTAACACTGTACTTCCAATTATCCAGGCTCCTTGGGAAAACTGTAAAGCAAAACAGGAACATAAGGTTTGCCATGCTGGGCTTATAGGATGATTGATATCTTGCTTCTGGCCATACGCTATGGTTGGTGCTTAAGAAAGCAAACCCATAATGTACTTACTCAATTATTATTGTACATGGGAGGATGGGACTCCTTTTCTGGTTCCTGTTTTCTTATGACACTGGTACTGTTTAGCTAACTCTGACACAAGTGTCATTGAAATGTTCCTTTTAGTGTTTCCTAATTAGTTTAATTGTACTTGGAAGAGAAATGAAGCCATGAATATAACCATGCCAGAATGCAGGAGTAGCCTGTAGATGGTGCTGTAATTACAAGATCAGATAAGGTAGCTGGGACCTCTAAATATAAATTAAAGGGAACTTTGGTTGAAGAGCTGCTTTAGTGCACCACAAGCATTGCTGGGATTACACTGGCTGTTGGAATTTTTTTGGCTTTTAAATGCTCTTTTGTAAGGTGCTCATCCGCTTATACGTTTCCCCAAAAAGCGGGTCTGTGACCCAGTATGGCTGTTCTTATGTTCTTCCATTCTTATGTGTCCTGTGTAACAATCTAAATTAAGAAAACATCTGCCGGGAGACTTAATTGCTAGAAGAGATCACAATAGTTGGTAGTGGGAAGCTTTTAAAAAGGGTATTTTAAATGCTATTTAGCATTTGTACATATTTGTACATATGTGAAATCACCAAGTTATAGGGTTGAAAGATTCACTCTCTGGTGATAGCTGTAACTTCCCTCAGAATGACCTATCCAGGACACTGAGGCTACGTCTACACTACAAGGTTTTTGCGCATTCTATGAATGGCAATCAGAACTTTATTGCGCAAGAGTGTTCTTGCAGTGTAGACACTCTCTTGCGCAAAAGCACATGGCTTTTGCGCTGCGCTTTGAGGTGTGGACATGCTTTTGTGCAAGAAGTTTTTGCAAAAACAAGCAGTGTAGATGGATTTTTTGAGCAAAACAGACCCCTTTTGCGCAAGATCCTGTATACCTCCTTTTTTGAGGTATACAAATGCCTACAAGCACTTCATTAGCATACTCTCTGCCGACAAATACCTGCAGTATAGATATAGCCTGAGGGTATGTCTACACTACGGGACAAAGTCAAATGAACATACGGGACTTCAGCTTCATTAATTGCATAGCTGAAGTCGAAGTAGCTTAACTTGGCTTTTGGTGCTGTCCACACTGCAGGAAGTCAAAGGGAGAACACACTCTCTTCGACTTCCCTTACTCTTCGTGAAAGCAGGGTTACTGGCATAGACTGGAGTGCGCCTCTCGTGTTGAATTAGCTGTCTTAACTAGATCAGTAATTCGAACCCAGGAAGATGGAGAGCAGTAGCTCTCTTTCTCTTTCTCTGTAGTCTAGATGTACCCTGGTGTGAAAGACTTTCATTTACTGGAAGGGAATAAAGTGGAGATTGCTCAGAGGTCCCTGAAAAATACATGTAGTGGTTTCTGTGACTTCCCTGGAGAAACAGCCAGCCCTAACTGATGATAAACTACAAGTACATTGGGTTCATTTTAGCCCACAGTGATTCATAATTCACACTGTGCATTTAGCAATTAAGTTTCAACAATGCACATTGCTACTTTCATTTTTAAAAAGCGATTTCGATTGTTATGACTTTCAGTGTGGCACATTTGTTGGCTTGTTGCATGTGCCCACACTAGAAGGTAAGTATACCCATCGAAATTTGATTAAATTGGTGTTAATTTCAAATTCATAGCTCCCCCTCTTAAAGAAGAAGAAATCTGAACATTAGGTAGGCTGAAAGCTAGTCTGGAAATTATTGTACAAAGCTGTGAATCTTTGAAGTCAAATTCTAGCACATCTTAAAGTACATATCTGACAGATAAATGACCTTGATTTTAATTGAATTTTGTTTATTTGAATTAGAGATACAAACACATACACAGAGCAAAATGGAGTTCCAAAAATAGTATGACTGTAATTAAGAGAGTCAGAAATTTTTTCTTTAAAGGTCCAAACATTTGGGCAGATGCATGTGTAGCATTGAACTGAAGTTTATTTGGAGCTGCCTTCGTGTCTCTAATTCTGAAGTGGTTTCAGGAAGAACACTATGTGCCTTCTTGGGAACTGAGTCAGGTCTCAAAATAAATGACTAATGAAGTAATACAGTACTAAAGATTTTTTTTTATCAGATTTGCACAGCCAGGCTAGTGGAGAAATCTGCTGCTTAATGGCAGCCAAGCAGAGTGCAAATTATTCTGTTTATTTCATTTTTTTGCTGCTGTTGTTCTAATACAGATCTGAAACCCTGTAGCTGCATAATTAGATTTGGAAGACAGAGAGCCAGTGTCAGGTTTAAAATGGTTGTTTTCTCAAAGCCAAATTGCAATTTGTTACTGAATCAAAGATAGTTTATCTCTGACTTCACTCTGCAGAGAATGTATGTAGAGACTACTACAGGCATGTTTAAAAAGCCTGTAACCAGGGAAAAGTCACTTTTCTTTTCCTTTGTCCTGGTTGGTGTATGTAAATGTTTTGGTGAGTGAATTTTCTTTCAAAACAAAACAAATCCCCTTTCTCAATCAAAGGCAGGCAAAAGCATGTTTTAACAACAGTGAAGGGGAACTTTAGCTGTTCCATTCACCCCCTTCTGTTTTCATTATCTAATCAACAAACAGCTGCTTAATCACTTGAGTACTATTTAATGGACAGTATGTACCTATAGTTCTTAGCTAACTGACATGGTTGTGGTTTTAAAACCACAGCTCAAAATCTAGTCAGTTTCAAAAGGTTACAAGTAGCTTGAAGTCCTGCCCCACAACTTCTTTATTTTATTTTATTTTATTTTATTTTATTTCCCTTGTTGCAATGTGAAAGACATGATGGGGGGCCATGGGAAATAAAATTGTCTATGCACAAGAAAGAGTGAAAATGACAGCTATACAGAAATGCTGTGGAGAGTACAAAGAAGAAAAAATAGATATTCCTCCTGTTTTCTTGGTGACTTGTAATAGTTGAAAATTCATAACAGAATTATGACCCTTTTAAGGTTGATGATTACCCTTATTTAATAATGCTGCATAGAAAGAGCAAATACAATTTTTTTTTCTTTAGCCGAAGGGAAATAAACTGCAGGTGCTCTGCATTCTTAAAATGTTGTAATGTAATTCTATAAAGGCCAGCATTACAACCTGATTGGTTATGCAACCCTCTCTCTTTGCACATGGAATTCTCAACTTAATCCGGGCTCTGAATAGAAGTTGATTTTCTACAAACCAGTATGTTGTTTTTGTTTGTTTTTAAAATAAATAGTTTTTCATTTTTTTGAGTGCATTTGATGTGGCTTTCACTTGGTTTCCAAATAAAATGGCTCATAATACAACAGTCGTGTTTACAGAATCCTTCATCACTGAAATCAATTTTATTTCCCCCCTCCCCAACAGCTTAGGCTAAATTCATAAAACTATGCCGTAAACAAATTATGATTTAGGATTAATAATCCTGTGAATTTATTTGTATATGGCAGTTGACTGGTTGGTGTCATAAATTCCCATCATGTCCATTGATAGCTTCCCTTCTGTACAGGAAAGATCATTATTACTTCAGACAATTCCAACTATTAAATTGTGTTAGAATGAAATCTTTTTGATTTATTTATGTTTTTATGGCTAGACATTTTGTTCCTTTTTTCATTTAACACAAAGTCCTTTCTTTCTCATTCATACAAACATTCCTCAGAGATTTACAAAGTTAAGTTTCCATTTGGCACTTGTGGGCATGTTGTTTTCTAGGAAGTGTGAATCAGGACTGATGTAGTGCTTGTTTAGTTGAAATTCTAGCATGTGTAATACTTCTCTGTCTTCATAGTGTAGATTATACAGCTGTGTCCTGTTCTCTGCTTTGCATACTTTTCTGTACGCTGGATGTTAGCAACATCTATGCTGTGCAAATAGCTTGTAAAGTTCCACTTGATAGTAAATACTTGGGTGGGAGCAAAGACATGGTTCAAAGAAAAACAACTTCAACTTTAAGAAGGTTCCATTATATTCATAGACTGCCATTCTTTCCATGACAACATATGTGATGCCACATGTTTGGCAGTGGCTTTAGACAGTCTGAAAAATCTTCAAAGTACAGAGGATTTTTTTTAAAAAAAGGTCTGCAGCCACAGAACCTAGATGTAGAAAACATTCCAGAAAGTATCTTCACAGTCTTGTATAATGCTTGCAGTAATTTCACAAGATTTTTCTAAAACAAGAGCCAGAATTCACTTCTGTGCCTAGGGCTATTTCAAAATCTGGATGAGAAAAGTATTTCATAGTGGTGACTAAATATTCTGGATTCTGGGCATATGAGCCCAGGTTTGTAATCTGTGAATATTATGGCATGCTTCATTTGTCTGGGTGCATTGATTATCGTCATTCTCAGTCTGGAGAGTTGAAAATGTTAAATGAAAGCCAATATTTTCAACTGCTCACACTAATGTGCAAGATTGTGTTTGGGAGAAACAACAGATTTGTGAGACTAAAAGATGCAGAAACAAGTTCTGCTTTCGATCAGCTTCTGAATTCACAATTATTTAGTGGAGTTAAATATGAGGACACGAGGGACTGTACAGCGTCCTTTTTGGCTAGACCCATTGTGACTAGGTATTACTGCGTGTTCCAGCTTAACATTTAGTACATGGTAGTACAAGTACACGCATAAAGTGTTGATTCAAGGGTGGAAGGTGCAGCCTTAACTCTTGCTGTGTTCAGATAGGCAGATCCTTATTCTTTCATATTCAGTTAACTAAGCGTATATAGTCACACTTGAAGGATATGTTTAGACCAACATTTTTTCTTTAAACTTGTTTATTGTTGCTCTTAATGACAGATTGTGCCACCATGTCAAATTGTCAGAATACCTGTTGCAATGGTAAATTGCTCAAAACAAGTAAGCCCCACACTCCTTTTTTTTTTTCTTGAATTCCTAATCAGCTTTGTGCCCACTCACAAATGGCTACATCAAGTTAATGTTGACAGCTTTGTGCATTCCCAACAGGCAGCAATTTCCTAAACAATTTGTTAATCGGCTGTTTCGGTGGGACATTGAGCAGGAGAAGAGAAGGATCCAAGACAGAAAGACACAATGATAGAATATGGAGATCCAAAAACCGAATCAAAACTTTTGGTGTCACCCATTTAAAAGAGAGAGTTGGAATCTAGGGTGTTCTTTCACATGTTTGCATTCCTCTATTTTAGGCAGTATTTCAGAGCTAAAGGTATTAAATTCTACAGTACTGACCTATTAAATAAAATGAACCTTTTCTGTTATTGTTAGAGAATGAAACACACCGCTATATCACATTAACTCTAAATTTTTTATTCTCCAGTTGAGATTAGCCTTGACTTTCAACAAGTGCATGAGTTCCTGTGACTTCAGATACAAAGTACTCTACTTAGGAAGGAACAATCAGTTTCACACATACAGAATGGGAAGTGATTGTCTAGAAAGGAGTACAGGCAGTCCCTGGGTTACATGGATCCGACTTACATCGGATTCCTACTTACAAACGAGGTGAGGCAACCCCGCACTAGCTGCTTCCCCCCCAGCAGACCAGGGAGACGCGGAGCGGCTTTTCTCAGCAGACACCTCAGCTTGAGAATAAAGGACTGAGGGAAGTGAGGTGTGGGAGAATAAAACTGAGCTCTGGAGAAATGTTTGGCTAGAGTTTCCCCTACAACATGTACCAGTTCCGACTTACATACAAATTCAACTTAAGAACAAACCTACAGTCCCTATCTTGTACGTAACCCGGGGACTGCCTGTACTGCAGAAAGGGATTTAGGGATCATAGTGGACATGAGTCAACAGTGTGACACTGTTGCAAAAAAAGGAAAACATGATTCTGGGATGTATTAATAGGAGTGTTGTGAGCAAGACATGAGAAGTCATTCTTCCGCTCTACTCTGTGCTGATTAGGAGTATTGTGTCCTGTTCTGGGCACCACATTTCAGGAAAGTTGTGGAGAAATTGTAGAGGGTCCAGAGAAGAACAACAAAAATGATTGAAGGTCTAGAGAACATGAGCTATGAGGGAAGACTGAAAGAACTAGGCTTGTTTAGTTTAGAAAAGAGAAGACTGAGAGGGGACATGATACCAGTTTTCAAATATCTAAAGGATGTTACTAGGAGGAGGGACAAAAATTGTTCTCCTTGTTTTCTGAGGATAGGACAAGAAGCAATGGGCTTAAACTGCAGCAAGAAGGTTTAGGTTGGACATTAAGAAAAACTTCATAACTGCCAGGGTAGTTAAACACTGTAATAAATTGCCTAGAAGGGTTGTAGAATCTACAGATAGGAATGCAGCTATCCACAGCTCATTTTTGTGAATATGGATGCAGGTCTGGGTACAAATTTTGTATTATGCAGGGCTCTCGATATGAGCTTTGGTGGACCAGGGCCCGGTCAGGCGGGAGATATCTACAGTGATGTAATTTGATTATCTCTTCCTTTGCACCTGTTGTGTATCTGCCTTGCACCTCCCACATATCCACATTCCATTCAGTGTAATGGCATATGAGGGTGCATGGCACAGTGAGTAGCATAACCGTTGTATCCCAGCTAGGTGTGCATTCCATCTAGAAGCTGTCTAGTAATTTATCTTTCCAGTTGGCTTTAATTTTTAGGACCTTCCAGGAATATTTTTGACAACTTAATGTTAAAGCATATCCTAGTCAAAGTGGTAGGAAAACAGGACCTGGTTAGGCATGACTCAGAAAATGCCAGTTTCCTTTATCAGAAGATAATTCCCTTCTTTTAGCCTGAATACTCATGGTCCCACAAAAATGAAAATTTGAGGCTTTGACATCTCAAAGCCAGTTTAGAAGACCCTTTGCAAGTGTCTGTTTCTCTCTGCTAGCAAGCTTCATTAGATGCTCAGTGAGTGACAGATTTTCTACCATTGCTTGTTTGAAATGAGTAGAAAATGTGGTGCAAAGCAGCTAGATTGGCTACTTTTGTGTCCCTGGAAGGACTGCTATATACTGCCGATAAGCCTGGGCAAAGCACACCCTCTTTTATAGCTAAAGGCAGTTTCACTAAACAAGACCGCATTCTAAGAGAGTCGGGTGTGAGCACCTTCCCTCCTGCATGCAGTGACGCAAATCCCCTCCCCTCCCACTCACAATTGTATAACATCCCGGTGGTGACTGCAGTAATTGCGTACACACAAAAGCAATACTAAGGATGTACTGAATGTATTTGTAATGGTCTCTTAATGTGATTGAGCAACTGGAAATAAAGAGAGCCAGCATCTATTGACCAACCATTTCTCTACAGACAATCAACAACTGCTGCAGTCCTTTGGCCGTGCATTCTGCACTGGATGTGGACAGTTGTTCTTTCTTGAGATTAGGCTGGCCACAGCCTCTGGCAGAGACTGATATCAGGGATTGATTTAGTAAATTGTCTCCTTTCAGATTTTTCTGCCGTGGTTAATTAGTTTGGTGGTGGGAACTGCATGAACATTGGTGTAGGGAGTAAGGAAGTGCTTCTTCTGTTGTGAGCATTGTTTGTCAGACCTGTGGGAGAACACAACGTGTGGGGCATGTGGAAAAATAGTGCCCAGTTGTTTAAAATCCAGAAATCTCAGGACTTTGAGTTTCTGATCCTGGCTATGCTTCTGGCTCACTTGTGTAATGTTTGACAAGTCTCGTGAATCTCGGTGTACCTCCTCTTCCCCACCCATAAAATGGAATAATAATGTAACTGTTGATTTGGGGAGTGGGCAGTTGTGAGGGTTTGTAATATTTGTAGAGAACTTTGCAAACCTTGGATGTGAGTGCTGTAGAAGTGAGGCAAAATATTGTTTATAGAAGCCTTGTGGAAAGATAATGTCCTTGTGGAAAGAGAGAGCCGACCTGCTTATTTGCCTGTATAAGTACCCCTTTTTGGGGGGGGGTGCAATAGGATTTGATTGATATCTTTTTTTTTTTTTTTTTTTAGTTTGGATTAATATCCATAGGTACGGATGAGACCTTAAATACTGACTATAGCTTACAGTGGATGTATGGGCGTGGCTTTGCCCTGACTACTTCTTTATGGATATATTTCACAAATGATTTATATATTTTAAAAAAAAGATAGTATAAAGATGACTATCACTGGAAAGAGAGCACTGAAGGAACACTGTGAATGTAAAGTGCAATCAGGGTTTTGTTTTATTTTGTTTTGTTTTTGTTAGATGCTTTCACAGCTATATGCTGCCACTAAGTCTCTCTGCTTAGGCTTCTGTCTTTAGGACAATTTAGAGTGTTGTTTTTTTTTTCCTTTTTGCCATCTGTGAAACACAAGGTAGCAGGGGAAGTTAACTAGACACAACATGCTTTTTACTTTTCTGTTTGTTTCATGTATTTCACTATCACAAATCAGTTTCCCCTATTCTCATGGGTTCAAAGTCATGTTCCCCTGTCAAGGTGGGTTTATTCTTACCAAATGTTTTATCTACTTTTTCAAGTAGAAAAAAACCACTTTGTTTTAAAATCCCTGAATGAATGATTTTTCCCACTGGTTTCTATTAGCCTCATCCCCAAAGGCAGTGGGACAATTTCACAATTGTAACTACTTTGATTGATCTGTTTTATGTCTAAACACCATTGCTTTCTAGTTTTACGTCATGCATTTCCTTGATTACGCATTACACAGCAGTGTAGCTATCAAAATAGAATAATGGTTTTCAGGAAATTGCCAGGAAATATTATTAAAACTTTAGGCAATTCCTTTCTCATCAGGGGGTATTTATAAAACATGTGCCCTTGATGGAGAAAATTGACTTACTGGCCAAGCCTCAGTCTATTGCACATTAAGTCCAGGGTTGTCTGTAATTACGCAAATTGTAGCCTCTGTCTTTCTGACTTTACTGCCAACTCACTGTCATTATTGTCTCATGCAGCTTGCGAGACTTGATGTTTTTCTTAAAGCTCGAGCTCCTGGAGTCCTACATATATATGAGAATCTCCTCTTTCTCCCCTCCTTGAACAAGGGCAAATTTGAGCCCATTTTGTAGCAGAGAGAACCACAAAAATGTGATCAAGTGTACCCTAAAGGCTAATCAAGAGCCTCACAGTCATGTAAAAACCCCCAAACAAACAGAAAAAACCTATACTTGGAGGGCGGGGGGAGCAGGGTCTGATTAATGATTTTTTTAATTTTCCTCCCCCCAGATATTGTGTGTAGTATCCATGTCATGTATCTTTTTAAACAAGGATTGTTTGCAGCAATGAACCTAGCACAGCTACAGGAAATATTCCTTACCAGGTGCGTGGACCCTGTGTTATCCCCATCTGAGCTGTGTGTTTAAAAGGGCAAACTCTCTCTGGCTACGTCTAGGCAACATGCCTTTTTCAAAAGAGCATCTAGACTACAGTCAGTACTTTCCAAAAAGTCGGGTGAAAACTTATTCTAAAACAAGCTGATGCTTTTCCTGTGTGCTCAGAAGACTCCAGGAACTGGGGCTCAAATTAAAACACCAAGTATCATGAGACTTAGCTCATGCGCCGCGAGTGTCAGCAATGCAGAGAAGGAGACATTGACAGGACCAGAAGGGGGAGCGGGGGGTCTAAAACAGCAATGAGCCTGCAAAGATCTTAGGATGCCAGCTCAGCAGAGCAGGAGCTACATGTCCCTGCAGGTCTGTCCAGTGCTGAGCACATTATGAATATAGATACAAGTTTTTTTTCAAAAGAGGGGGTGGCCAAGGAGGATGGGCAAGAAGAAACAGCAAGGAACCTGAGGTTGGGGTGCTGCTTTTAAAAATAGCTTTTGGCTTTGATTTTCCAAAGACCAAGTCAATAATCCTCGCTGGGAGATGGTTGACATGTACTGTGGGCATACAGTAATTTGATATACAATGCACAAAAAGGTTAGTGTTCTAAATAACTTCCTTGGCTTGTGGGCCCTGAAACAGCTTCTCGGTGATCTGCCTTATTTGGTTGATGGATGAGAGGGAGTTGGCATGGTTTTCCGTACCCTCGTAAACAGACGTGCCTACCTTTGGGGGAATGAAGGGGTTTTTGTGTTAGTTAGCATCTCTATCACCAGGCCATTGAGAGCAATTCTGGGCCCCAGGGCAGAGCTGTCAATGTACCCCTCCCCTCCACACACACACACACACACACACACAAGCTGCGCCTGCCGTCTGCCTGACTTCGGGGCAGTGCTGTGCCTGCACCACTGCTGCCCAGCCAGCTGCTGGCAGGGCGAGTGCTCCCCCATGACCACCCAGCAGGGTTGCCAACTGTCTAACTGTGCAAATCCAAAGACCCTTGCCCCTACCTCTTCTCTACCCCTTCACTGTGGCTTGGGCAGGGAGCTGGGAAGCAGGAGGAGACAAGGGGCGCAAGTTCTGGGAGGGAGTTTGAGCACAAGCTTTTATAATGGAGATTGCCTATCTCCCAGAACTGGAAGGGACCTTGAAAGGTCATTGAGTCCAGTCCCCTGCCTTCACAGCAGGACCAAGTACCATCCCTGACAAATTTTTGCCCCAAATCCCTAAATGGCCTCCAGAGGATTAAACTCACAACCCTGGGTTTAGCAGGCCTAGCTCTGGCCTGGGACTACAGTTTCCAGCCAATAGGAGCTGTGGGATCGGCGCTCAGGCTGGGGACTGTGTGCGGAGACATTCCACCATCACCAGGGGCCACAGGGACATGCTGGCAGCTTCCTGGAGTGACACGTAGCAAGACCAAAGAGGAACCTTGCTATAACCCCACCTGGCTGTTGGTGACCAGGGACCTCCCTACTCCAGGCCTTTGAGATCACCCAGGCCTCTGAGTAATTGCTCCTTTGTCCACCCAGTCAGTGTTTATAATTAAATTTGACCCTCATGCAGATCACCTTGTGTTTGGAAGCTTTGTGGCCATGAGGGCACCGGGCTGGTCCACACCGATCTTTTCATATGTTTGTCTAAAATATGTTCCTCCTTGTGGTCCCAGAAGGAATAGCTGGTATATCTTTGATGGGGGTAGCAATTGTGCCTGTCTGTTATGGTTGCTCAGGAGGCTAAGACTGTATCCATGCCTATGCTACCTCTCAGCTAATCTACTCTAACATTCTCCTGTTGTTATCTAGGGCTGCAGGTCATAGCTGTGCGTTAGCTACCCAAAACGGGACACTTAGGGGCACAGTTCTGGTGCTCAGGGTTCTGTCCTGGTTTTTTGCTGCGTTTGGGTTCCATTTCAGCATGTCAGTGGGAATTATCTGGAGTTCCTCTAACTGGGGCCATCTTTGCATTTTTGTCCCATCAGAGCAGTTGATTATCTGGGTGGATGGTAAGATTTGTCTGAGGACGTTCCATGACTTGTTATGCTGATTGGTGATGTCAGTGGCTTGAAAGCACGGTGGTGATTGATTGACAGTGAGAGAACAGAAGAATAACTAGATACCTCTCCATGACTCCATTAACGTGTGCTTGTACAAAGCTATCACTAATCCGTATTGCTAAAAAAACAACCTCAAAGAATTAACAAGACTCTTAGTAGCTGAAAATCTGGGCTGTTGAACAGGAGCAACTTGTAAAATCATGCAGGGGTTGGGATTTATTAAAAACCAAAAATGGCGCCAAACTCAAATTGGATGGTAAGAGACCACCAGGCCTACTGATGATTGACCTTGGTGATATTCTGTACAAGACGAGCTCTCCACCATGCTCAGAGCTGATTCATCATGTCACACTGACTCAATAGGCATTTTTGGCTTCTGAGTGACACTGCTGGAATTGTACTATATAGCTGGCAGTGGTGATGAAGTCCTATTGGCTATTCAGAGGAAATCTTGGATGGAGAAATCTGACTTTCATTGACTATTTAAGAAAAGTTATTCACAGTCACTAGCTAAGGACGTAAAATCCTGTTTAATCAATTAACCTGTTAACTAATTAAGTGGGGGTGGTGGTGAGGGGCTGATGCTTACCCATTAACAACCCTATCACTAACTGTGCAACGGGAGGTCATGGTAAATTCTGTGTGCTATGAATTTTCTTTTTAACCATTCTTGGCTCATGTCCTCTATAGAAAAGGATGTTCCACATTGCAAATGTGGATCAGTTTATGCTAACTTTCCTTTCCTGTTGAGGTCAAATGGAAGAACTTTGTAGCTAATTGTCCTCTGTTGCTTTTTTAATACGTTTCACTTTTCTCTGTGTTGACACACTGGCAGTGAGCGCTATGGAAGAGTGTAGACTTGTGGAAATACAAATTGCCATTCAGTGTGGTGTGTTTGTGTGTGTTTTGCCAGCCTCTGTGCTTATGAAAGTAGACAATGACAACTGACGAGGCCACAAAGAATGAAGGAGAGGTCCAGACAGCAGCTCTCGCTGAACGGGGAGACGATATCACACCCAATCAAGATCGAGGGGTTCTGAAGGTGAGACCATCGCAGAAGCTAATGGCACATTTCAGTAGCTCCTCTCCTAATTCAGTGAATCTAGGGCAGGGGTGGGCAATAATTTTTGACGGGAGCTCCACTCCAAGATTTTGGAGAGTGGTCAAGGGCTGTACTCTTCCGTGACATGAATGGAGGAGATGCGTGGTCTGGGATGGAGGTTGGGTGAAGAAGGGAGCTTGGAGTAAGGGATTGGGGTACAGGAGAGAGACCAGAGTCTGGGAAGGAGTTTGGGTGAAGGAGGCAGTTGTGACCTAGGGCAGGGGACTGCAGGGGTTTGGGATGTGACCTAGGGTAGAAGGGTGTTGTGATCTGGGGCAGGACATTGGGGTGCCACATCTGGGAGGGGGTATGGGTGCAAGAGGGGGACAGAGGGTTTGGGTATATTGAGTTGGGGGGAGGCAGAGAGTTGGGGCAGGAAAGGGCTGGGATGCCACAGGCAGGCTGTTGGTCACCTAGAGGAGGACTGTGGAGAAGGACATGAAAAGGAAGGGCATGACCCGGGAAGAAGTCAGCCGGCTTTCTCAGGACTGTGAAGGCTGGAGAAGATTAGTTGGCGTCTTATGCTCCATCAGGAGCGAAGAGGATTAATAATAATAATAATTAATAATCACTGGAGGACAAGAGGAGTGGAGAGGAGGGAGGCAGTTGGGGTAACTCAGCTGAGTTCCCACTATTTTTTCCCTTTGCATGCTCCAGCCCTGGAGCACCCATGGGAGTTGGCTTCTATGGGTGGGAATCTCAGAAAGAAAAAGGTTGAGAACCCCTAATCTAGTTATCTAATTCCCTTTACAAAAATAGGAAGACTAAATGACACTAAGAACAAACTGCAGTACAGACATCTAGCCTTCCCTGTGAATTTCACTGCTATTGTACATCCAGGCAGCATATTTATGCGTTTTTCATAAGCTTGTCCCTCGATCTAATTTCTATTACTTAGTTTAGCTAACCTGCTCCACAGCCCCTTTTTCTATCTGTACATTTTCTAATGCTTGGTCCTATCTGTCTGAATATAACAGTTTCCCTAGTGGTATCTCCTCTATGTGCACACCATGTTCCTCCTCGCCTCCCTGCTCCTTTTAAGCTTAAGAACTGCCTACTCTAAACCGTAGCATAGAAGCATTTTGACCAAAAGTAAATGGAATGAATTCATCCCTATGAATATGGCATTAATTTGGCTGCAAGTATTATTTTGCTAGTTAAGTTCCTAAATATGTTATTTTAAAACTTCCCCAAAGCCTTTGCAACTCTCTGTATTCAGACCTGTAAAATATCTCTGTTTAATCTTAGAAAACTAGAACTGGAAGGGACGTTGAGAGGTCATCAAGTCCAGTCCCCTGCCCTCATGGCAGGACTTAGCACCATCTGGATCAGTGGTCTCCAAATTTTTTACACCCAAGATAACTTTTTAAATGTCAGGACAAGCCAAGATCTATCCCATCCCTTCCCGAAGACCCCACCTCTTCCTTGAGGCCCCGCCATCTCTGTTCCCTTCCTCTCCATCACTTGCTATCCCCAGCCCTTCTACATTCTCACTGGGTTGAGACAGGAGGTGCGGGCTGTGGGATGGGAATGAGGGATTTGGATGTGGGAAGGGGTGAGAGATACAAGCTGTGGGAGGGAATTTGGAAGCAGGAGGAGGTGGAGAAGGGGATGCTAGGTCATTGAGGGGGCTCCAAGCTGGAGAGGATTGAGGTCAGGTGGAGGGTTGGGGTGCTGAGCAAGCCACAGGCTTGTGGATGTGAGGGTGCAGGAGTTTGGGTTTGGGTGAGTGATAGGCTCAGGGCACAGATTTGCAGTGTAGGAGTGTTGTGGCAGAAGACTGAGGATGTAGGGGTGCAGGAGTTTGGGGATGTGAGAGGCTCAGGACAGGGGATTCCAGTGTATAATAGGCTCAGATTTGAGGTCTGGGTGTGTGTGTGCAGGAGCGTTATGATGATGCTGCAGCCGGACGGGGGCTTGGCCCCAGTTGGGGGCTTGTTGACCAGGCTTCATTTTTAAATAAATTATGTCAAATACAAAAGGTTTCAGCATTGTCTTTATTTATGAGAGGGACAGGGAGCCTGTTTTGAGTCAGGGGGTCACTGACCCACAGAAAAGTCAGTCGGGACCACACAAGTGAGATGCAAAAAAACAACCTCTCCTAAACCCCCCAAGCCTCACTAATGTGGCCCCAACTGTTCTGGTGGGGGCAGGGGACAGAGTGCAGAGGCAGGGTGCTGATGAGGCAGGTGGGTGCTAGGGCAGGGGACAGGCTGCTGGTGGGGGATGGGGCAGGGTACTCATGGAGGGGTCTGGCCAGGAGGAGGGGACAGGGACAGCTCGGGCCAGTACTTGGGGATCCTGCAGCTGCACACCAGGTCCGGATCTCAGGAAGCACGTGCGCTGTTTTCCCCCTCCCCAAACAGCCGGCACATTTCCTGAACAATCGGATTTGTTGCACGCCAGCAACTTCCTTCCCTTGCTGCCTTCCTGTGCAGGGGAGAGAGAGAGGGAGAAGGAGTCCCGGGATTCCTGCTCCTCCGCTCCCCGTGACAGCGTGCACTTCCTGAGCAGTTGGACCTGGTGTGGTCCCGGGACACCTACTCTCCTCTTGTCCCCCACACAGGAAGGCAGCAGGGGAAGGAAGTCACCGGCGTGCGATAGACCTGGCATTTCAGGAAACATGCCAGCTGTTTGGGGGAGGATGGAGCAGCCTGCGCACTTCCTGAAACCCCGAACATGGTGCACAGCTGTGGGAGTCACCCACCCCACCCCGCAGGAAGCCAGCCAGCTAACATTCCTGTGGTGGGAAGAACACCTCAGCAGTCCAGCACCCTGGCATTTAATTTCAAAAAGGGGAATTACACAAAAATGAGGAGGTTAGTTAAACAGAAATTAAAAGGCACAATGACTAGAGCCAAATCCCTGCAAGCTGCATGGAAACTTTTTAAAGACATCATAATAGAGGCCCAACTTAAATGTATACCCCAAATTAAAAAACATAGCAAGAGACCTAAAAAAGAGTCACCGTGGCTTAGCCACCATGTAAAAGAAGCAGTGAGGGACAAAAAGGTATCTTTTAAGAAGTGGAAGTCCAATCCAAGTGAGATAAATAGAAAGGAACATAAACACTGTCAAATCAAGTGTAAAAATGTAATAAGAGAAGCAAAAAAAGATTTTGAGGAACAGCTAGCCAAAAACTCAAAAAGAAATAACAAAATGTTTTTTAAGTACATTAGAAGCAGGAAGCCTGCTAAAAAACCTGTGGGTCCCCTAGATGATCGAGAGATAAAAGGAGCAATCAAGGACGATAAAGCCATTGCGGAGAAACTAAATGATTTATTTGCTTCAGTCTTCACGGTTGAGGATATTGGGGAGATTCCCAAATCTGCACCATCCTTTGTGGGTGATGAATCTGAGGAACTGTCTTGGATTGAAGTGTCATTAGAGAAGGTTTTGGAACAAATAGAAAAACTTAACATTAACAAATCTCCGGGACCGGATGACATTCATCCAAGGGTTCTAAAAGAACTCAAATGGGAAATTGCTGAACTATTATCTGTGGTCTGTAACCTATCCTTTAAATTGGCTTCCGTACCTAATGACTGGAAGATAGCCAACGTGACACCAATATTTAAAAAGGGCTCTAGAGACGATCCTGGCAATTACAGACCAGTAAGCCGAACTTCAGTACTGGGTAAATTAGACGAAACGATAGTAAAGAATAAAATTGTGAGGCATGTAGAAGAACATAATTTGTTGGACAAAAGTCAACATGGTTTCTGTAAAGGGAAATCCTGTCTTACTATCTATTAGAGTTCTTTGAAGGGGTTAACAAACATGCAGACAAGGGGGATCCAGTAGATACAGTATACTTAGATTTTCAGAAAGCCTTTGACAAGGTCCCTCACCAAAGGCTCTTGTGTAAATTACATGGCCATGGGATAAGAGGGAAGGTCCTTTCTTGGACTGAGAACTGGTTAAAAGACAGGAAACAAAGGGTAGGAATAAATGGTAAATTTTCAGAATGGAGAGAGGTAACTAGTGGTATCCTCCAAGGGTCAGTCCTGGGACCAATCCTTTTCAACTTATTCATAAATGATCTGGAGAAAGGGGTAAGCAGTGATATGGTAAAGTTTGCTGCTGATACCAAACTGTTTAGGATAGTCAAGACAGAAGCAGACTGTGAGGGACTCCAAAAAGATCTCACCAAACTGAGTGACTGGGCAACAAAATGGCAAATGAAATTTAATGTGGATAAGTGTAAAGTAATGCACACCGGGAAAAATAACCCCAACTATAGGTACAGTATGATGGGGGCTAATTTGGCTATGACAAATCAGGAAAGAGATCTTGGAGTTATCGTGGACAGTTCTCTGAAAACTTCCACACAGTGTGCAGCGGCGGTCAAAAAGGCAAATAGGATGCTAGGAATTATTAAGAAAGGGATAGAAAATAAGACCCAGGATATCTTACTGCCCCTGTACAGAACTATGGTACGCCCACATCTTGAATACTGTGTAAAGATGTGGTCTCCTCACCTCAAAAAAGATATTTTGGCCTTGGAAAGGGTTCAGAAAAGGGCAACTAAAATGATTAGAGGTTTGGAACGGGTCCCATATGAGGAGAGGTTAAAGCGACTGGGACTTGTCAGTTTAGAAAAGAGACGACTGAGGGGGGATATGATAGTAGTGTGGAGAGGATGGATAAAGAAAAGTTATGTATTAGTTGCCATAATAGAAAAACTAGAGGACACTAAATGAAATTAATGGGTAGCAGGTTTAAAACTAATAAAAGAAAGTTCTTCTTCACACAGCGTGTAGTCAACCTGTGGAACTCCTTGCCAGAGGAGGCTGTGAAGGCTAGGACTATAATAGAGTTTAAAGAGAAGCTAGATAATTTCATGGAGGTTAGGTCCATAAAAGGCTATTAGCCAGGGGTTAGAATTGGTGTCCCTGGCCTCTGTTTGTCAGAGGCTGGAGAAGGATGGCAGGAGACAAATCACTTGATCATTGTCTTCGGTCCACCCTCTCTGGGACACCTGGTGCTGGCCACTGTCGGCAGACAGGATACTGGGCTAGATGGACCTTTGGTCTGACCTAGTACGGCCGTTCTTATGTACCTCCATTGGCATTTGAGGTAGCGTCAGCAGGGGCTTCTTGGGGGGTGGGAAGAAATGGGAGGGGAGCCCGAATGCCTCAAGATCGACTGGGCAAGCCCCCCTGATCGACCAGTCAGTCGTGATCGACAGGTTGGTGACCATGGATCTAGATCATCCCTGATGATGATGGAAACAGCTAATGTTTATTGATTTTTATTTTGGAGTTGGGGGGGGGGGAGGGCAGTCAAATCACAGCCTCGTCAGATTTCTGCCATCAGGAGTAGGAAGATAGGGTTGATCTAGAGACTGGTTATTGCAGAGTATTGTTTGAACAGCCACGACAATTGGGGGGCCAAATCAGCATCTCTAGATCTCCATGAAAACTGCTATAAAATTGTACTCTGGGTTCAAACCTGGCATAAAAAGGATCTTCCTTTGAATATACCTGGGAACGCTCAACAATACTACTTCACCACCACATCAGTGGTACTACTTAAATACAAGGGTATGTTGCTTTGCTATCAACTACAGGATGAACCTCTCTAGTCTGGTAGTCTCTGTTCTGGCAACATCCATGGTCTGACATGATTTTATTTAGCCAAATGTCCACTTATCATGGGTGTGGCCAAGATTCCCAGAGTCTCATAAAGTTTGTTTACAGCCACCAGCCTTGGCTCTCAGTGTTCTGTGCTGTTGTTTAGCTCTGATTTACCCCTAAACGTCTTCGAAGAGCCCAGTAATCAGTGGAAGTGTTGGTAAAGCTGCTAGATAACTTTGACCTCCCATGGGTCAACAAATTCTCTGATTCGACACCCGTCAGGTCCTGAAGGTGCCAGACCTGTATAGATCTGCTGGTTGGCATGCAGTTCTCTCTGGGCTTTTTCTCTGCGATTGGGGTTGTGAATGAAACTGTGTGGAGGGTGGGTTTTTGTACTGCTGGAACCCCAGTTAGCAAGAAGTAAGTGCTTACCAACACCACCTTATGATTAAAAAATATGCGTTGTTCTGGGAGAGTTTGGAATTGTTGAAGAGACGAGCTGTGCTGGTAACACTTAAACGCACGCCTGTGTCTAGAACATTCATTAGGGCTGAGTAGAAGAGTCAGTCCGCTAAAGCAGCCCGTTTGTTGAAATGAACTACCATCTTCACCTACTTGTCCTTCTCTTTCCCAGATTGTGAAGAAACCAGGGAATGAGGATGAGTCCCCTATGATTGGAGACAAGGTTTACGTCCACTATAAAGGAAAGCTGGCCAATGGAAAAAAATTTGATTCCAGCCGTGATAGGAACGAGCCATTTATTTTCAGTCTGGGAAAAGGTACGGAGTGAAATGGAAATGCAGCCTCAGGGACCCAAAATGCATGTTCTTTGGATAATGTTGGTTTGTTGTTACATAATTCTGTTAGAAAGATTGCATGTTTAAGTGGAATGAACATAGGATGGGGAATAAGAACTTTTTAGGTTCTAATCCTGGTTCAGTCACTGAAGTTGTGGGTGATTTATTATACAGATGCTTCTGGTCCCATGGCTGTTGTGATGATATTTTATAGGCCCAACTTTTCAAATGTTTCTTGATTTTGGCTGCCTCTGGAAATCTGACTGTAGGTGTCTAATAACCAGCAGTTTACATTAAGTCAGTGGTCGTTGCTTGCGCTCAGCACCTCTGAGAATCTGTCTGTGTGCCCCAAATCAGATTACAGTGGAAATACATATTTATTTTCCCTCTAAAGTTATATGCTACTTTACCCCACCTGCTGTTGCATAGGTATAGCTTCTTGCAAAATGGGTTTTTAAAATGGGCTTCATGTTGAGTGTGATAGGCAGGTATGCAGTTCAAAACCTATTTGTATCGTTTGCAGCCAGGGGTAAACTTTATATCCCTCAGCTTGAATGATAACTGACGCGACATCTCTAATGAAGTTTTAAGTTCTTGTTGTCAGTCAGATGTCACTAGCAACATGAATGGGAGGGGTGAAATGTAGTTACATGACTTAAAAATATAAAGGAGTGGTTTTTAACTAGAATGCTTACTTTTCAAAGTTCTTATTGATACATCAGCAAATCTTCCAGACAGTTTGATTTTGGCTTTCCTGGTACTCCTACACAATCAGCAAATGGAGTTATGCTTACATAAATGAATTTCTATCTTCTGTTAACTACATGGCAAGCTGAGAACAAAACAGAATTGTTTTGGAGCACGTGACTTTTATTTTGTAAATTAAGGGCCACCATTTACTAAGGGCCTCTGTTTGCATTCCTCTTTATCGCCATTAAGCTTACAGAGTGGAAACCATTGCTCCTGTGATGGCTTACAGCTCCAAAATCCTTCTGTAGAATGTAGATAGAGAACATGGACCAGACTCATGGATTATGAGGTTTTATATAACTCTGTAGAAGGAGTTTTAAGACAGGAGAATAGCTTAGTGCAATAGTCTTTCTCTCCTGTAGCACTGCTCATACAAGCATATGTGGAACTGGCCAGAGGCTGCCTTTTGCTCCCAGAGGGTGTCAGCCCATCCATTTGGGGCCGCTCCATCCATATCCTCTCCGCAGCCCACCTCTAGCCCCAAATAAAGAGTTTGTTGCAGGACCTCTATGTTAGCGTGAATGTCTCTCCTACTGTGGAGGGGGCTGCAACAAATATCCATGACTGACTTTTGTGCTTATACCTTCATGATGTACACTTCCGATTAGCTCTAGAAAATTGTGACAGCTGGATCTGATGGATTCTGTGTAGTAGTTGGATTGTGTAGCTGTTGTGAATGGTTTAATGACCACAAGTAAGATTGTAAATGCACCAATATAGGAGAGTGTTTGAAATAAGAAAAGGGACTGTGTTCAAAACTTGTTTTGGTAGTTTCATGATATAAACTATTCCCTCCTACTGAAGCATGTCCTTCTCTTAGGCCAGGTAATCAAGGCATGGGACATTGGGGTTGCCACAATGAAGAAAGGGGAGATCTGTCACTTGGTGTGTAAACCAGAGTATGCATATGGCTCTGCCGGCAGCGTCCCAAAAATCCCCTCCAATGCAACTCTCTTTTTCGAGGCAAGTATGTGTAAGAGTGCTGGTATGGAAACTCCCTCCCCTGGGGCATGCTGTTGGAAACTGATTCAACAGACCACTTGGATTCTTGGTTTGTTTCCCCATTACCTTCGGTAACTTATGCCAGAGCTTTCTCGGAAATGTATGTCTACAGTAGAGAAGCAGTTCTCAAACAGGATCTGAAGCTACCAAACCCAGAAAAGAAGTCTTAACTTGGTAGCATATAGAAAACCCTGTCACAAATAGGACACAGGCTCTGTTAATTCTCCTCTTTGTGTGTATGTATATGTGTGTGTATAAAATAAGGGAAGGGCAGGTCAAAAATGTTTTCACGTCATAAAAATCCAGTAATGCCAGTGAGCTGAATCAAAATGAGTCGGCACAGAGCAGATGTTGATCAGCCAAGCTGAGCACATAGTGTATGTATTCACTTGGCAAAGCCTTGCATAGAAAAGCGTTTGTGCAAACCTCAACAGAAGAAAAGCATCTTTAGTTAATTAAGGCTCAGACCGTCCCAGCTTTGGCTACAATTAATTGCTTTGGAGAGCCGCTGGCCTCAGTGTGCCTGTTTCGTTGTCAGCAGACTTCATGGCCCTTCCTTAAGCTACATCTAGACTGCAGTGTTAAATCGGAAAAAGATATGCAATTTGCAGTACACAAATTGCGTATCTCTTTCTGATTTACTTTCGAAAGAGGCTTTTCCAAAATTTGGCGCATCTACATGGTGCCAAATTTCGGGAAAAAGTATCCTGGCAAAGCAATGCAGTCTAGACATAGCCTTCGTGGTGCTATGTCTGGTCAACAGAGACAACAGAAATGATTAGGAGCATGGAACAATTTCTACCTGAGGAGAGATGAATAAGATTGAAACAGCTTTGCTGTGATAGAGGTCCATAAAATCAGGAATAGTGTCAAGAGAGTGAATAGGAAAGTGTTATTTGCCACTTTGCAGAATACAAAAGCCAATGGTCACCCCCCTTAAATTAATAGGCAGCATTTTTATATAACTGGATGCAAAAAAAAAAAATAGTTAACTCACGCAGAATCTGTCTATCATGCATACGACCTTAATCCCATTCTCTGGTTGTCACTAAACCTCTAAGTGCCAGCGGCTGGGACTGGTTGACAGGGGATGGATCACTCAATAATTGCCATGTTCTCTTCATTTCCTTGAAGCGTCTGGCTTTGACCACCACCAGGAGACAGGATACTGGGCTAGACATTGGTCTGACCCAGTATGGCCATTCTTTTGTTCTTAAGGTCTGTTGCTTTTATGGGCAGTTTTTACAGAATCCCACATCAATGTGTGAATTGCACCCTTACAGAATTATTAGCCACTCATTTTTTTTCAGGTGCTAGGTATGTTTCAGGTTTTAATCAATGGAACCAGTTACCAAATTTAGAGCTAGCTCTTATGGGCTTCTTCCATTTCAGCTGAATTAGGTTGGTTAGTTTTCCACATCTGGGATCAGCTGTTGCTTAGTCTGCCATGTATATATTTATTTATTTTAGATTGAGCTTCTTGATTTCAAAGGGGAGGATTTATTTGAGGATGGAGGAATCATCCGAAGAATCAAGCGAAAAGGAGAAGGGTACTCCAATCCAAATGAAGGAGCTACTGTACAAAGTGAGTACTGGCTTGGCTGCAGCCAAGAGTAACTATAAATGCACCTTAACAGCCGAGGGCAAGCACGCTGGTGGGCTGAACCCTTTATAATAGCATTCCAGGGGCTTCACAGCACTGTAGCCACCTCTGATGATGAAGCCAGTTGACAGAATTGTGGCTGGAAGGGTCCTCCATTATCAAGTACCACTCTGTGCTGTGTGTTGTCTCTCTAGTGTGATCAGGTCAGACCCTGCCGCTGTGCAAAATGGGCTTCTTACAGCACTGAGCCAAGGTGTACGTGTAGAAGATGCTGGCCACGGTTTATATGAAGATGGGGTGGGGAGAAGATAGGAAGGAGTAGAAAAGAGAGCCAATTAAGTATCAGCCTGTTGAGCTTCAGTGTTTGATAAGTTAAAACAGTTCTTCCTTGGCCAGTCCAGCAGTGGACGCTCCAGAGCTCCTGGCTCCTAAGGATTTAATGGAAAATTATTAAATCGAGGCCGTAGCCAGATGATGATGAAATGTCCACTGAGGTATAACAGGCTCTGCTCTGAGTAACTCTGTTCCTGCCTTTTGTCAAAGTCCCCCCTCTGGCTTTGATAAACAAACCAATACTAACTGGTGCAACAAGGTCTCTTCAGTTTGATGTGGAAACGTCAGAGGAAATGAGCATGTGCAGAATGAGAGTTCTATCTCCTTTGCCGTCTTCCTTTATTAATTATTTTTTTGAAGATTTTCCTTTCTTGTGTTGCAGTCCGAGAGATGCTGTAATGCCGTAGGGGACAGTGTGTAGGCTACTTTGAAAATCCAAGCTCTGGATTTTCTTGTGTATATGTGAAAAAATCTCAGCTTCAGGTTAGCTATTGCTGTGGCTTTTCCTTGAATCTTGTAAATTAAAAGTTACATGCATGACATTCTTGGCGTAAACTAGGCAGCTTTCTATTTTCATTGTCCTTTTCAATGTTTTGGTTGCATTCATGATACAATTAAGTCTTTTCTTTTCCTCTCCCTGTGGCCAGAACACTACCACTAACTTTGGATCACTACTAACTGAAGGGCATACATTAATGAGAAGGATCTACTGGATTCAGTAGTGTTCTGTGGGCTTAACTGAAGTCCTAATTGACCCAAAAGTAACCCTAACGTAATTCCATTCAGCTTTCTTATCTCACTTTTTCAATCAATATGATGGAGCTTCTCTTCTAAAGCAACTATTTGATGTGAGATGGGAGGATAAAAGAAGCCAAGTTTAAAGAGAACAGCTCAATCATAGAAGGAGAGAGAAACAGCAGATATGAAAGTTTTGGCTGTTAGAATGGCTATATTGTACATTTAGGATTAGCTGGTCATCCTTTTCCCTATATCAGAGCTTCTGTGCAGTGTGAGTTGATGAACTTTTTTGAAAGGTCAGAAATTGATCTGAATGGTCACATTCAGCTTGTTAATTTAAATGCCTAAACCTTTAATGGCTTGCTTTATTGCACCTAAAATCCTAGTTAAAAAAAATCAAAGTCGATACCAGTTTAATAGTCCTAACTATTACATTCTTTTTGTTGCTTATATTTTGGCTTCATTGAAACATCAAACCCATTATGCTTTTGTGTGCTCAGGAAGTTTGTAACCAGACACACATTTATCTTTATTAACCCACAAATAACAAATAGAACAAAGCACTGTTCTCATGTGGAGCACAATTTGTTTTTGATCACTATATTGTGGTCTGATTGATCAGAATAGCCATTGAGTCAGGAAGAGAAAAAATACCAATTTAATCACCAATTTGGCTCTTGCTTAAGCACAGATTCTAAAGCCAGAAGGCACCACGATGAGGCTCCAGTTTTAATGTCCTGCATAACACAGACTGTAGAACTTCCCCAAAATAATCATTAGTGCAGATCCTTTAGAAAAATATATAGTCTTCATTTAAATCATCCTAATAGAGCAGTTCTTTGAAGACTAGCTCAGCGTGGTGGTTAATAGTAGACCTTTGTCATGGCTCAGGTTGTAGTAGGGGAAGTCTAGGTTGGATATTAGGAAACACTATTTCCCTAGGAGGGTGGGGAAGCGCTGGGATGGGTTCCTTAGGGAGGTGGTTGAATCTCCATCCCTAGAGGTTTTTAAGTCCTAGCTTGACAAAGCCCTGGCTGGGATGATTTAGTTGGGGTTGGTCCTGCTTTGGGCTGGGGGTTGGACTCAGTGACCTTCTGAGGTTTCTTCCAGCCCTGGGATTCTATAACAAGATGCTAAATTCTCCTTTAACTTTTTAAGCTATTTAAAAGGTACATTTTCATCTGAGTTAGTTGCATTGATGTGGACACAGGAATAGTCAGGGTAGTGGAGACGATTGCCCTCTGAGCCAGTTTTACATAACGTGCAGCCTATGCAAGTCAGAGGTCAAGAACTATTTACTAATCCTATTGCCAATACTTGCAGTGTGCCAGCACTTTGGTTCAGAGCAAGTAAAAAAATGTGGCCTTCAGTTTCATCCTGATTTAAAGAGCTTTTTGGGACCCATTTCCTTGAATGTGCTTCAAGGCTAGGAACACATTTTGGACTGGGACAGCATCTTAAAAATAGTATTTGGGTTGCTACCATGCCCCGGGAGATGGTACACATGCATCCTGCCCTGCTCTAGACTCTGTATCGGCCATGCACAAGGTGGTTGGGATCTGACACCTTCTGCAGCGTAAAGGTATTAGGATGGCCCAAAACCAGAGGAATAGCAAGTATCTGTCTATTTTCCAACCAGACAGCAGCCGTATTTTCACTGTTCAAATATTTCCATTCAGTTCTAGTAAAATCCTGCTGTTAACTCCGAAGCTAGTACAAAGGTGCCTGACAGCATTACTGTGATTAGCCTGGAAGAAAATGCATTTCTCAGAACACAGACATCTCTGGGTTGGATTTTCAAAGGCAATGTTATTAGCTTGAGTTAAAGGGCACAATTCACAGTCCCACTTCCTAAAACACAGGCTGCCATAGAATTTGTGCATGCCAGCTTTTGTTATAGCCTCCTTTCTGTTTTACTAGGAGTGCAAATTGCAGTCAGCACGTCGGGTTCATGTGCCAGCCACATTCAGAACACAGCGTTCTGTGCTCTTCAGAACAGAACCTCTCCGGGCACTGAGAGAACAATAAGTCAGCGCTGCAGCTGAAGGGAAGTGCTGCCACCGGGCTGGGTTTCTTGCTGTGTAATCCAAGTGCCACTGTATCCAACGCTTTTGCTTTAGATAACAGTTAAATGCACTTGGGAAACGGAGCAGGAGACTAATTCCTGGTGCCATGGTATTCCCATGTAATTAAAACGGAATAAAACTACTGTGCTTTTCTTCTAGGCAAGTCTGTGACAGGCCAGCTGGTGGCTTCACGCCATCCTGTGTGTTCTGTCTTAAAGCTCACACCTCAGATCAGTGTCTCCTCATGCTGGCAAAGGCTGTGACCACCAGAATCCAGGACTCTCTCACATCAAACACAGATTTATCCTGGGAAAGGCAACAGTCTGGGTAATTGGGGGAAGTAATGTCAGTGAGCCGCGTTTCCCTCTTAAGACAGCATGCAGCAGGAGTAGCTAGGCCAGAGCAGACAATAATTTTTGCTAGGGGGCCACTCCGAGATTTTGGTAAGTGGTCAAGGGCCGCATTATTCTGTGGAGGGGTTGCGGGGTCTGGGATGGAGGCTGGGTGCAGAAGGGAGCTCAGAATAAGGGACTGGGGTGCAGGAGAGGGTAGGGTCTCAGAGGCAGTTTGGGTGAAGGAGGTGGGTCACAGCATGTAGGGCTTCCCTCGCTTTCCCTAGTGTAAGAAAGGCAGATGGAGCGGCCAACTGCCCTGAGCCGTTGTCTGCTCCGTGCCTGTGGGTCCAGTGGGGTAGGCCGCGGGCTGGACTGAAAGGCTTGGTGGGCCAGATGTGGGCTGTATCTTGCCCACCCCAGAACTAGGCCTTAGTCCCTGAATAGGGGAGGGCAAATGACAGCCTGTGGGCTGCATCCAGCCCATCAGCTGTCTTTAATTCGGCCCTAGAGCATGGCTCCCAGAAGCAGCAGTGTGTCCGCCCTTTGGCTCTTATGTGCAGAGGCAGCCAGAGGTCTTGGTCCATGTGCTGTCCCATCCCAAGCAGTGCCCCGCAGCTCCTATTGGCTGGGAATTGTGGCCAATAGGAGCTGTAGGGATGGTGCCTGGTGACCAGGTATGAGGCAGCACACAGAGCCACCTGGCTGCATCTCTGCATAGGATCCAGCTGGAAGGCAGGCATGCCACAGCTTCTGGGAGCTGCTTGAGAAGATAAGTGCAGCCCAGAGCCTGCAGCCCTAAACCCCACCTCCCTCATGCCCCAGCTCCCAGTCCCACCCCTGATCACTGTCCTACCCACTGAACCCCTCAGTCCCAGCCCAGAGCCCCTTCCTGCACCCCAAAACCCTCATCCCAGGCCCCAGCCCATGCCCCCTGCCCCAGTCCAGAGCTCCCTCCTGCACCCCAAACTCCTCATTTCCGGTCACACCCCAGAGCCTGCACTCCCACTCCAGAGCATGCATCCCCAGCCAGAGCCCTCACCCCCTCCCACACCTCAACCCCAATTTTGTGAGCATTCATGACCCTCCATACAATTTCCTTACGCTGATGTTTGTGCTGAGTCCGTAACAGTGATTCCTGCTGGTTTCTGGATAGCCGAATTATTGTACTCGATGTTTACAGGCCATGGCAGGCCAGATCTCTGTGCCACAGCCAAAAGAGGAAGGAGGCTTTACGTGATAGTGTAAGGTACTCAGGTTACTTGTTTTCAGATTGTACACAGAGAATTGATGTGGGAGTGTGAGGTGTTCTTTTGAAAGCAGAAAACCAAGGTGACTTGGAGGTAGCGGAAGAGTTTAGAATCATAGAATACTAGAACTGGAAGGGACCTTGAGAGGTCATCGAGTCCAGTCCCCTGCCCTCATGGCCTTGTGTAGGTCAGGACTAGAACCGGCGAGTTTTTCAGTAGTTCTGGGTGGGATAACAAAGGTTTCTTTTCACATAAAATGGAGGCTTTGAAATCTGTTTGTGTTCCCCACAGACCCTTTGAACTCTTATGTGAAAAAAAGGTCTGGGAGGGGGGAAGATTTGGAGCAGGGACGTGACTCTGGGCTTCCCACATCTAAGGTGAATACTCTGACTTCTGGGCAGCTGGCTATTCTGTGTGTGTTCCTGTCTTGTGTACTCTTGGTTTTGGACCCAGAAACTTTCCCAACTAACATTTCATCAGAACTGATAGGTTTGCACCAAGAGTTTTCATTTCAAGGAATTGGTATTTTCCTACAGAAACATTTCATCGAAAACCTCATGACTAGCTCTCCTCTCTCTTTTGGTGCCTTTTCATATCATTCATATAGGGAACCTTGTGCTACAGAGGGTAAGCCAAAAATCAATGGCTTTTCTGTGGCTCTGTCTTGTGGTGTAGGGAACTGTGATGTTCGGGGAGCTGCTCACAGCAGTGGGGAGCTGTCATTGCCTGACTGATAACTGGGGGTGCCGATACGCTGTGCAGCTTTCGATCAGGTTCTTGACACCCACATAGTTTTCCCACAAGGTCTTGCCCGAGCTTCTACCAGCCTTGTTACTCTTTGCAGGATAATACCTGCAGCCACCCAATCCTGAGCCTCTCAAAATTGGGCCTTCCAGCCACTCCTCCTTAAGTACCAGACACTTGGACTTTTCCTCTCTCATTGTGACCCCCAAACGAAGGGGTGAGTGAAACCAGCCATCCTGGCAGCTTCATTACGGATGTGTGCTCCATGGAGCTGCTCACCAGGGACCTGGTTGGGTTAAAAACAAATACAAAGTTTAGTTAATGGAAAACCCCCAGATTGAAAAATGAAATTGTGAGAGAGAGCAGCAGATAGATGCAAGTTGCACAGAAAATGAACAGAAATACGCCACCTTAGGCTTTCCACTTTGTATTAAATCAAATCCCTTCTCTAATGCAAGTTACCTATTGCCTGGGAGCCCTTTCCCGCGTAACTTGGCATATACAGACAGCCTCCCACTTTCAAGACTGCCCCTCAGGTTCTGCATGCCAAACCTCAGACACAAGCCTGATTTTTAAAAGGCTTTTTCCGCTCTGTCCATGGTGTTTCGTGTTTATTCAGAGCAGAGGAAAATCCTCCTCAAGACTTGATAGCTGGAGAGGTCTCAGTGTTTTCCCATTAACTCCCGTTGGTCCACCATTGTCCTTTCCTAGGCTGCACAGTCATTTCTTGGAACTGGTTTTGCATAAACATCTGGTGTGGGAGGATCCCATCCGCACTTAACTGCTTCCTGCCCTGCTGTGAGGGATAGCAGAATATTTCAACACAAATTATACGCAGACTTTTGTAAATACACAAGTACGTACATTGATAACCACAGTCTTTATCTCATAATGACCATCCAGTTCAGAACATTACAAGCTTTCATAAAATATAGCTTACAGTCAGTTGGTTCAGCTGCTCATTTGGGGGGTGTGTGAGGGGCTAAAGCTTACATTCTCCCCTTGGTGTATCTGGACTCTGATTGTCATAGAACCTCTGTTACCAGTTGGACAAAATGTCTCACTCTGTGGTTTCTAGTTCAGTGACCAGCCATCCACTGGCTTTGCTGTTATAATTGTTAGCTATAGATGACCAATGCATCTATAAACAAAACATTGAGTTAAGGACCTGAGCAATGCTGGGTAAATCTTCTAGTGAGAACAGACATACTGGGCCAGACCAAAGGTCCATTTAGCCCGGGATTCTGTCACCAAAATCCCCATCCTTCTCTGCAGTATTCCAGGCGCAGCGTCAGTGCTGATATGTGGGTTTGTCAAGGTGATAAAAGATGTCTCTCTCCCTCATGACTGAATATTGTAAATTTGTGATTACATGGAAAGCAGATTAGTCATCCATCTTGCGGGCTGGAGTCTTCCCAAACCACACTACAGTTCAGAGTCAGCGATAGCACCAACAAGATTCACCCCGTGCCCAAAGATTAGTCTGCCTCCTCACAATGTTTACCTGCTCTGTGCAGAACTGGGGTGATTCCCGTCAGCTTTGCCAGCTCTCTACAAAAGATATCGGTAGTTCTTCCTTTATGTCCCTGTTATCCCCATTTGTTTTGTCAGCCTCCGACATTGAAATGGATTCTCCTTCAAGTTGCACTGGGGAGTCTGCTCTGTTCCTTACCTCCTCTAGTGTCTTAGTCCATATTGCAGGGCTACTCAACTTTGGAAACCCCGGGAGTTACAAAAATACTCACAGGACATGTTGAGGGTCGCAACTTAAGTGGGGTTGCATATACATGCAAAAATATTCAAATAGCTTCTTTTACACTAACGGGCATGAATACAAAGATTAAGGCAAAACTACACAACACACAGGCCCTGTTTCAGTCAGTTCTGCTGATATTAATAAAATGCAATATATACCCGATTTCCACCCCTATGACAGCACGTTTAATGAGCAATGACAGTCCAGGAAGTTAACTATTAAAACGCATATCAACAGAAGACCGTTATATTGACTACTTTTTGTTTTGGCTTCTTCCTGCAGTCCGTGCATTGATCCCCATGTAAACCCAAACTGCACACAGGCTGCAAATAAATGGGCCGCAGGCTGCATGCTTTCTGTAGAAAAACTACTTCCTTGGAAAGTTAACTTTCAGTTGACAAGATGGTGACCGGTCAATTTAAAAAAAAAAAAAAGTAACTAATTCTACCAGTCTTCACAGGCAACTTATCCTATGCCAAAAAATATAAAAGTCCAGACTGGGGAAAGCATCTGGATAGACAGATTGTCCCAGAGAAAGGGATTTGACCTGGAAAAGGGGACAAGCAACCTCGATCTGTAGTGTGATAAAAGAAAATTTCTGTAAGCTTCTGTTTCAATGATATCTCAGATCATACACTTAAAAATACAGGCATGACTAGAAGACTTACCCATTGTTGCCTGCGTCTGGGGCCAGCGCCAGGTGGCAGTGGTCACGCTGCCTGCCAGCTTCTCCTCGGGGTGGCGGGGACTGCGCAAGCCTCCCATTGGCTTCTCCCTGTGGGCCAGACTGGGGAGGGGGGCAGTTGCTTCTCAGGGACAGGCGGGGACTACAGGACTGTGGCTGCTGGCCAGTGGCTGCTCCCTGGGGCTGGGGTGCTTGCGGCCCCCCTGTGGTCATTCATGAACCCCGCTCGCCAGCCGTGTAGTTTGGCACCCTGCGCATGCGTTTACCCCGCTGCACGGCTGTGCCAGCTTGTAATCTACTTGCCACGGGCACTAATTGTCAAGCCCTGTTCATGAGTATAACTGTCCCCACTACCACACGCCTCCCTATCCATTTACTGAGAAACAATCCCATTCCAGGCACATCCATTGTCTTGGCACAACCAACCCCTGACCTTGCTTTAAGTTATAAGAGGAAGCTGCATAGCAAATTTGGTGGTTCTAACTCTTACTGTTTAGGAGTTCTTGCTCAAGTGGACTCACATACGGATGAAAGGACAGACAGACGCACAAATTATTTAAAATATATTGAACTGGGATAAAAGTGGGAGAAACTGAGAGAGAGGAGATTCTATACATATATGGTGGACATGTCCAGCTAGAGTATTGGGATGACTTGAAACCAAATATCACAAATGGTTGGGTATTTTATTATCAAATGGCTCGGGACTAAGGAAATAAGAATCACTTTTTCATCTGCTGGGAGCTGCTTGGCCTCTCACAGAAAAAAAAAGTCCCTCTGTAGAGGAACGGTGAAAAAAATGGGAGGTGGTTATGGAAAAATTAATGAACCAATTACATATCCTTAGCAAAAAAAAAATCACACGTGTCCAACTTCTTTGAATATTTGCATTTGTTAGGCATGCCTGATTTGTTAAATATGTGTGATCAGAGATTTCATTCAATTTTAATAAAATGTGTAGAAGCATATGTTGTGGGTCGTGTGAAGATGCTCACTCTACTATGTTTGGATAGAGAGAGACCTGATGATTACATTCGCATATGTCTGTCTGAATTGAAGCTCAGAGTTGTAGTAATGATGGTTGTTTGGGCCAATATTTAAAGGCTAAGGGTTTGTTAAGCTGTTAAAACTCCCTAAATCAATAGTTTTCCAAAAAGTGAGTAGCTTAGCACCAGTTAGCACAGAACAGAAATTATACCTGGGTCTGCAGAACGGATTTTGTCTTCACATCATGTCTGTCTAAGGCTGGCGGAGTGAAACCGTGGACATGCTACCTGTTGAATTCTCTCAAGAGGCAGGGTATTCAAGGAAAATACATCTTTAGTTCCTTTCCATTGCCATGGTATGTAGTGCTTCTGGGCAGGACAGAGGGGAGCATCGAAACTCCTCACACCCAGAAATCTGATCTACATGGTCTGTAGCTGAATAGATTTTACATAAGCAGGGATGGGATGAGCTGAGCTGTGTTGCATATCTCCGTGCAGGCTGTATTGCTCCATGAAGACAGAATAAAACAGGGGTGGATTTACAATGAAACATACTGTACCCTAGCACAGGGCCCCCCCAATGACATGGGTCCCACAGGTTGAGCAGTCCAGCACTGGGTCTGGCAACCCCCCACTCCTGCGCTAAGGATGTTTGCTTATCGGATAGTTTTTTGTCTAGTTGACTAGTCTGGGGCTCTTGTACATTTCAAAGGAGGAATACGGAACTTCTCACACAGCCTGGGGCCAGCGGGAAGTCCTGCTGACTCAGGGCTGCACGTGGGTGCCTTCTTTGAAATGCACAAGAGTGCCCAGCAGGAGCTCTTGTGCATTTCAAAGCCATGGAGCCCAGGGTCGGTGGGGGACTCCCCAGTTGATCCCAGGGTTCCTGAGGCATTTCCCGGGAAGCTTGGGGTCAGCTAGGTAGTCCCCAGCTGACCCCAGGCTCCCCGCAGCTGCTCCTTTCAATCGCGCGGATGCGTGGTTTAAAGAGACAGCTGCCAAACAGCTGATCCTGCAGATTCAAAGGCGCCCGATTCAAAGGAGCAGCTGCAGGGAGCCCGGGGTCAGCTGGGGAGTCCTCCACTGACCCCGGGCTCCTAGTGGCATGCAGCATAGCATGGAGCCCAGGGTCAGCGGGGCACTCTGAGTCTCCTGCTGATCCCAGGCTCCATGGCTTTGAAATGCACAAGAGCCCATGCTGGGGACTCTTGTGCATTTCAAAGAAGGCATCCCCAGGGCTGGCCTTACCATGAGGCGAACTGAGGCAGCCACCTCAGGTGCCAGATTGTGGGGGGGGGGGGCGCCACTAGGACCCAGTGTGTAGAAAATTGTGTCTGCTGCTGGTGCATATGTAGGTAGCAGAGCAGTACCATGAGAGGAGTAGAACAGGAAGAAGGCAGAATTGAGACCTTTCAAAGTTTTGGCCCAAGCGAGGGGACGTGGGGGCATCATTTGAGCTCCCCGCCTCAGGTGCCAAAATGTTGTGGGCCAGCCCTGGGCACCTACATGCAGCCCGGAGTCAATGGGAATTCCCGATGGCCTCGGGCTGTACGCCAGTGGGGGCTTTTATACATTTCAGAGGAAGAATGCAGAAGTGCCTATCGACTAGTCGATGGAAATTTAGTTGACTAGTCAATTAACTGCATTTTAACATCCTTATCCCGCTCAGGGTGGCCCCACTGCGTGGGCAGTCTCTCTGCAGAAAGGGCAGTGGGGGGGAGCAGGAGAGCAGAGAGGAACATTTGACAAGTTCAACAATACTGACCATTGAAAGTGCCTCTTTACAAAATATTAGTTACCATGACTTAATTGACAATTTCGTAAAAAAAAAAAGTGCAGAAAGAAGAAAAAAAACCCAGCAAGATTTAAGATTAAATAAGTTTCTTCAGAGGAAGTTAGCTTTTATTTTTTCCATTCATGCATCATCTATGCATTTTATTTTTACACATTTTTCATGTTGGCTTAATGCAAATATAAGCTCTTGTCTAGACCAGAAGTTCTCAAACTGTGCTTCGAGAACTCCATTCAGGTGGACTGAGGAAAGGTTATTATGGGTTTTTTTATAAAACGCTCTTATCCAAAGCACTTTTCAATGGCAGCTAATGATGCAAACAGTATTGGAAAGATCATTCAGTGGTCCACCAAGACCCTCAGCAATTTTCAAATGATCTGTGAAAAAAAGTTAGACTACAAAACCAATCAAGGTACCTCACTTTAATTTCATTTACTTCTTATTACTTATTATATAGGAGGATGAAGAAAAAAGAATGAAAAATAGGAGAGGCAGGAAGAGTGAATGTTCGTTTTCTTGGCTGGGTCCAGGCGGGCCCCAAAAATGAAGCTGAGCACACGGCCCCACTAACTCTGGAGCTACGTCTACACTGCCGGCTTTTGCTGGCCAAGAATATGCAAATTAAGTGCTGATTAGCATTTTCACACTTCATTTGCATAATCTATTTGAGCCATTTTTGTGCAAGGGCTTTTTGCGTAAAAACAAGCAGTGTAGACATTTCTTTTTTGCGCAAACCCCCCTTTTTGCGCAAGATCCTTATCCCTCTCCCGGGATCTTGCGCAAAAAGGAAATGTCCACATTGCTTGTTTTTGCACAAAAACTGCTCGACTAGATTATGCAAATGAAGTGTGAAAATGCTAATCGGTGCTTTATTTGCATACTCTCTGCCGGCAAAAGCTGGCAGTGTAGACCAAACCTAAATCTGCCACTGGAATAAAAGAATATATCCCTGAACGATTCTAAAGCACCCTCACCCGAGTGAGTAGGCATAATTCTCTTTGTTGAGAATATGCAAGTTGAAACCCAGTCTAAACAAATGTGGTTCTTGGAGTCTCTGAATTTAACAATTCTTGGCAACTTTTATTTGAACACACATGGGATGTTGTGGGTTTTGGTACCTTTTTGAGAGCACAGAGCACATGAGTTTTAAAGAGTATAGATTCTGTAGCATTCTGTAGCTATGGGTTACGGACAGCTTTCCCCTCAAATTTTAAAGATACTTTCACAAGAAATAATTTTAAACATTATATTGCAAAAGATCAAAAACACTTGTTTCCCCAGATTGTAGTGAAATTTGCACAAAGTCCCTGACCACTAGTAGGCAACCCCTTGTCTTAAGTGGACTCTGCATAATCACCGTGGTTTTTAGCAGCGTTGTGGTAACTGTTTACAAGACTGCCTTGGTGGTAGGCAGTAAACTGTTAAGACAGTTTGGTGGCTACTTACAAGAGGTTTCACTTTTTGTATAAACAAAGTTGGAAGCTAGAGAGAGGATTCTTAGCTCTAGCCAGAAGCCATGTGCCTGTTGTCACCTGTGAGTGTATTTGTCTCAAATGAGAACTGGGTTATCCCTTGAAGATTAAGAAAATGTTAATCTTGTATGTCAAGCTTTTAGGGGCAAGGGTCTTACTGTGTAAAGCATAGGGCACGATTACAGGGCTCCGTAGTGGGATTGTAAGTGCAGTGTAAGAGGCTGTGTCCATTTCCAATTCCAGTAAGTCTGCCCGGAATAGTTTAAGACAAGAGGAATGTGTTGGTCATTGTCTTGCTTATCTGAGGTCTTAACCTTGGACAGAAGGTGCATGTTCTGGGATTCAAGAACAGAGTTCTCCAACGCTGCTAGTTTTCAGGTCCTTGCCTCCGGGATGGGCTAATCATGATGTATACAGTTAAGTCGAGCACAGACTGATGGACTGGCTTTTCTGCACCATTCTGCAGTACACCCCAGTTATAGATCTGATCAAAGATTGCTGGTGGGAACTAGATCAAGACCATCAGACTAGTTTTCTCAACTTGATAGAATCCAGATGTCTAGAGACAAAATGCACTTGCAGGTTCTTAAGGCTGCCTTACTTCCCAAATTCAAAGAGGAATGTAGAGAACTCGCTGTATCTGACACTGAATTGCTGTGTCGGGTTATAGGACTGTCACAGTGGTAGCAAAACAGAAAGTCTTTAACTGTGCAAGTCTTTTGGCCCAGTGAAACTTTTCTGGCCGTTTTTTCCTTGCATCTCTTATACTGTTTTGCTTTCCTGCAGTCCACCTGGAAGGATTTTATGGTGGCAGAATATTTGACTGCAGAGATGTGACATTTGTTGTTGGAGAAGGAGAAGATCATGACATTCCAATTGGAATTGACAAAGCTCTAGAGAAAATGCAGAGAGAAGAACACTGTATCTTGTACCTTGGACCACGGTGAGAAACTCTTTGCTCTGGGGGAGCATCTCTCTGAACATCTTGCAGACAACTTCAGTAGCAGGCTGTTACTGAAAATGAAATGTTACAGAGGATCTTTCCTGCAAATTCCCACTCCTAGGATCTCTTAGGAGCCACTCAGACCTACAAACTTTCTGGGAAGTTTGACAAGAACATTGTTGTATCTGTGCAAAAATCTGGTGGCTTAGCTATCTGTTGAATATATAATTGCATCTAATTTGGCTTTCTGCATAGTATTCATAAAATCTGTCACAAACACAGTTAACAAGGAGAAAAGGGTTGTGAGCGAGTGCTCTTGTTCAGATATTTGTATCTGAATTATTGAAAGAAATGAATCCATCGCTATCAGAGCAATCCACTGCTTGGTTTGGTACAGCCATGCACATGTTACGCAGACCTAAGTCACGTGTAGTGGATGGGAATATCCACAGGCCTCCAAAGCATCCTGTTCTCTAGCATATTTTCATTTTGTTCCTATGGAATAAAATCGTCCTATCCCGACATGTTTAAACATTGAGTGAGGGTTGGAATGGGCTCTAGGCCAAAATACCAAACTCTGGTGTGTAGGGTCAGTTGCATGTGTGTGTGTGTTAGGGGCTTAACGTTAGCCTGCTTTCTGGGGCACAAGAAAAAAAGCACTGCCTTTGAAGGGTGATATTGGAAAAAAAATGGAAACACATTTCATAGCAGAGCTGCAGAGCTTGTGGGATTAATAATTCCTGAGAGTATGGGTGATGCATCCCATCCGAATGCCAGGGGAATAGTGTTGAATCCAGTCCCATTTCTAAAAAAAACAATGCCACCGATGAGAAACTTGGCATAGTCTCCTACACATCTGGCTTGTCTCTAGGGTCTGGTGTGTAGCTCTCCACTTGTAGCTCTGTGCATGCGTGAATATTCAGACTATTGAATAGAAGTGCCTGATCGCACACCCTTTCCTCTGATGCTTTATTTTTATGCTGTGTTTCAGATATGGGTTTGGCGAGTCAGGGAAGCCTAAATTTGGCATCGAGGCAAATGCTGAGCTTGTGTATGAAGTTACACTTAAAAGCTTTGAAAAGGTGAGAATAGAATTTCTCTCAGCAGACACACACACTTTCAAGGACTACAGGAAGCCGTTCTGCATTGAAAGCATTTAACACTTCGTCTTTGGTGGGGCTGTAACGCAGCCCGGGTAAAGCAGATACGTCAAGAAAGATCTCAGTGTTCTTATTTTGTTCTCTTATGTTGATTTGTTTTATGTTTTTGGATGCGGTTCAAGACTTGTTCCTTTATTTGTTCCTAGGCCTGTTCCCTTTGTACTTTTTTTTTTTTTCCTGGGCTGCAGACAAAAAGTTCATGTCCTGCCAAACTACTTTGAAAGGAGGGCAGGGCTGTGCTGCTGAACAAGCTGTGCCCTCTTCGGGAGGCTGGAAAACCCGCCCGTGTTTGTACAGTGCTGTTGAAGAACTAGATGTACATGGGGCGGAGCAGATGCTGCCAGGCTGTGTCCTGGGGCATGTTTGTTGGAGGAAGGAATCTGTGCCTGGCTTCCCTCATTTCTTAATAGGCAGGAGGACAGAATTTCTCTTCTCCCTTTGGAGATACTTCACCCACCCATCTGATGCGGTCTGGTGTATGTCTTGAATGGCATTTTGGAGCACATGGGGTTCCAAAGGACCAGTCCTCTGAAACCCTAACCCTCTCTGCCCACTTGCCATGAAGGATTCGAGTCTCAGGTTACGGCAGCGACTGCTTGTTTTGACTTGCTTGCCTCTGTAATTCCTGAAGCTGAATGTGTCTAATGGACAGATCAAGGGTTGATTGATTACAGATTAGTTGCTCTGGTAAGCCACTCCTCCCCACTGCCTTCAGTGGCTTCCTCATGGTACCAGAGAACAAACGCCTTCGGATAACAAGAGAGCATTGGCAAGGCATAGAGTTGATGATTGTGGTGTGGCTTGAAACCAGCATGGCTTGAAATCTGGGTGGCTAGAAGTCAGTTTCTGTTGTTGGGATAAGGAGAGGCCAGGTGAGGTGAGACCTTTTATTTTATTCTGATGGTAAAAGACAAGTTTTCAAGCTACACAGCGATCTTCAGGTCACCTATGTAGATCGAAAGCTTGTCTCTTTCATCACCAGAAGCTGGTCCAATAAAAGCTATGACCTCACCCACCTTGGCTGTCTAATATCCTGAGACCAATACGGCGACAACAACGTGACAAACAGGTTGGGATAAGGAGCCGTCCTAGAAGTCAGGAACGCCAGCTGATATTGTTTTCTGTCTCCTCTTCTAACAATTGTTATAAATGTTTGCACGCAGGCCAAAGAATCCTGGGAGATGGACACCAAAGAGAAACTTGAGCAGGCTGCCATTGTCAAAGAGAAAGGGACAGTGTATTTCAAGGTTTGTAAAGACTTAGTAGAAACTGGGTCGCCAAGAAATGAAACTGGGCTTCCAGTCTAACATTGTCTTAAATTGCTGGTGGACCCATCAGAGAAACAATCGAAGGGCTTGTCATTGCGGGAAGTTCATGCTTAGCAAGCTGGGGTTTGACTTGAGAGCACACAAACTACTGTGTGCTGAATCCCATCCGGATACTCTCGGAGCTCATGGAAGGCACCGTTGTGCACTTGAGCTTAATGTGCTTTCAAGTGAACAAACTAAACTGGCCATGGGAACAGTGTTCACTTGGGCTATAAATGCGAGGTAGCTGACGTGCTGGAAATTCACACTTGAGCTTGCTGCTCTCTAAGGCTATGTCTACACAGCAGCATTATTTTGGAATAATGCCAGTTATTCCGAAATAACAAGGAGCACATCCACACAGCAAGCCATTATTTTGAAATAAGATCGAGCTGGAGAACTTATGAGGAGTAAGGGAAGTCGGAAGAAGAGTGTTCTTCCTTAGACGTCCTTCTGTGTAGACAGCACCAAAAGCCAAATTAAGCTAGTTCGACTTCAGCTCCATAATTGACATAGCTGAAGCTGCATAGCTTAATTTGACTTTTGCCCTGCTGTGTAGACGAGCTCTAGAACATCTCTGCCCAGGCATAAAGTGTCACAGTTTGTCCCTCCCAAACCATTTTAGCCCCAGCAAGGCAAATATTGCCCCTTTCCTACCTTCTCTTCTCTTCAAGTGACCAATATGGTCTGTTGCAAACTTCACCTGCCAAGCTTGGAGTAGCACAGAAGCCTGAGGAAGGAGCTGCAAGGTAGGACGGCAGTTTGGCATTCGACTGTTCTTGCCTGATATGTTGTTCTTGCTGAATAAGGAGGTACCGCTAAGAAAAGGCCTCTTCATTTAACACTGCTGTCGCCTTTCTGGGCACTGTGTGGAATAGCCTTATGACTTCCAAACTTTGTATAGATAATGCTAATTTAAACAGTGCAGATTTAATCTGTGGAACTCATTGCCACAAGATATTAAGGTGAAGAGTTTACCAAGATTCCAAAAAGGATTAGACATTTATATGGCTAGTGAGACGATCCACAGTTACATTATGCCACATACAACATTAGGGAATATAAGCTCAATGCTGAGAAGAATTACCAAGAAAATTCCTATATAGGTTAGTTGTTCCAAGCTGTCCACGGGGTTTCTCACCCCGTGCTTTGAAGCATCTGGTACTGGCCACTGTGTCATACACGATATTGGCTTTATCTGATATGACCATTCCAGTAGCTCCTAATAATAGTAGAGAGCATGATTGAAAGGAAGATACATCCTGTACACTTTGTAAATAAAACAAAATTAGTCGAATTCAGGGACACAACAAAATACCACTAACCTTGAAAATCAGATGGCTTCCATCAAGGTGACGGGGTTTGAGGAGGATGTTTTAGTCTCCAGACTTTGCTCTGTCAGCAGATAACAATATCTTTTATCTGTACAGTTACAATGATTGGTTACTTGTCATGTTGTTTAAATGCAGCTGGCTGTTTTGATGGATTTGTATTTGAGTTAATGAAGCTATTCATACCCTTGCCTTTCAGCCTTCCACTTTCAGCTTTGAAGCTTTGCTTAATTTCTGAAACGGGATGAATGCCATTGGTCCTTCTCCCCCCATATTACAGCGTGTTTCTGAAAAAGCAGTTTTCTGTTCAGTGTGGCATCCGTCTCTCATCAGAACTATGGGACGCCCGACTTTTGGGCTCCCTGGAAACTGCCTGTTGTATTCTAGTTTTGCCTACCCAGCAGGGAAAGGGCATAATTTTTTTCTACTCCCACAGTGGGCATCCTATCAGGTGGTGTTGACTTGCAAGCATCCTGTCTGCCATCCTAGCTTCAAGGGGAGTGTCTCCTTGGAACCCTGAAAAGAGCTGGCCGTTGAAAGGGAAGGACAGGAGAGAAGCACTGCCTCCCATTTGGACCAGGCTAATGCTGAGTTCATTTCCTCAGGCAGGTGAAAGCCTAGGACGGAGGGGTGTGTGGGCGTTTCTCCTCGCACTCATGGAGCGGGGAGTAGAAAACAGGGCCTGACTTTGCAGAGGTGCTGAGCACTGCAGCTCCCGTTAATCTCCACGGGAGGAGTGGGTGCACCGCTTCTCTGAAAATCAACCCCCTTGTTTTTAATTTTAAAAGACTGAAGGTTGTTTGGATTGTTAAACTTTCTGAAAAACTGTTGCAGAAGCATAGCCGCTTCAGTGTGCCATATGACAGTCCTTTAGCCTTGTCTTCGCTTCATTCCAGGAAGGCAAGTACATGCAGGCAGTGATTCAGTATGGGAAGATTGTGTCCTGGTTAGAAATGGAGTACGGCTTATCAGAAAGGGAATCTAAAGAAGCTGAATTCTTCTTGCTGGCAGCCTTCCTCAACCTGGCCATGTGCTACCTGAAGCTGCGGGAATACATCAAAGCTGTTGAATGCTGCGATAAGGTACAGGTGCACCTGAACGCGTGGCTAAAATAGGCGATTTTCCTGTCCGTTACCTTTCCTCTTCCCTTGCACTGAATTACTTTCCATTCTAGAGGAAACTTCAAAACTCCAATGTCAATTTAATCAGGAGGGTTTAACACTAAAACTGAATGTTCTTTTTTTGGAGGGGGGGGGTAAAGAAATAGCATATTTTTAGAAACATATGCGCAATGTGATCTTGGACACATCACAACTCGAACAAAATTAAAAGATGTCTTGAACAAAATTAGCAGATATCAAACAAGAATCTTCTCAATTACAAAATAAAGAGCAGAAATGGCTTTGCAAATATTCAGAAACTGATTAATGTTTAATTAGTAAACAACCTCAGCCCAAATAACTGCACTTTGTATCTCTCTTATTTATAATGTGCCAGCCTTCGCGTATGTAGGACGTGCAGACTATCTTCGTAATTAGGAAAAAAAGCAATTGAAACATGCTGTGGACTTGCAGTATTAATAACTTTATAGATTAATGTATATATACTTCAAAATTCCAGTGCTAGGACTAAATAAAATTACTCTTGTGTGTATTCTGCTCTTGAAACAGTATTCTGCAACTCGTCATTTGACAGTGAAAGTTGAACATGTCACAGAAGAGTTACTGTAATCTCTCCCATCATTCTATTCATCAGCCTATTCATACCAAAGTGCCTATATCTCTGGAAGGGTGCAAAGTAGAGCCAAACAAATCTTCATTGCTGAGCCTGGCTCTGTCTAGCAATGTTGTTACAGATGATTGAACGGAAGCTCTTACTGGAGCTGTTACACTGAACATACTTTTCATTGAAACCAATCAGTTAAGTTTCAACATATGAACCAGGTCAATTTCAAACATTTGATTATTTCTCTTACTTAACCACAAACACTTTTAAAAATTGCTTAAAAGTAAATTCCTGCATTCTCTAAAAGTGGTGGGTGATTGCTTGTTTTCTGTTGCACATCTTGTTAACCCTAGTGAGGAAATTATGTGCACTGATCACGGGGCAGTTTGGTCCCAAAGATGTTAAAGACATTTTCATTAATTGTAATGCTGGTATAATTTTATTTTGAACAGTGTCTTGCATGTAAACTCTGTTAAAATAAAGTGCTTCACAGAATTAGTTCAAGATATGATTAATCCAAAGTAATCACGTGGTAGAGATGGTTTGGGTGAGTAAAGGCATTTCAGATGGTGGTGGTGGTTCCCCCCAGTCTTCAAGGGTTCAAATTTTAGCCTTTTGGCCTTTTAAAAAAGTGTCTGTCTGTCTGTTAGGGCCAGATCCTGTATCTGGATCCATGTGGCTAGACCATATGCTACAGTGGGGTTCTTGACCACACACTTGGCTAATCTGAATCTAGCCCGTAGGTCAAGTGGTGGGCAGCTTGCGGCCCGAGGGTCACATGCGGCCTATTGGGATTTGATGTGCAGCCCACGAGACATGTTGTGTATTGTTGCCCACTTGCAGGGTTGACAGACAGAAGGAGGGCCCACTCACTAGCCTAGGTTGCCCATTGATGCGCTAAGTGCTGACCTTGGCATCCATGACATTCTGTTGGGTTGTCAGCCTTGTAGCAGACATGTAAGCATTTTGGGCAAGTACAGCCATAAAGGAGTTTGTGTAAACTAGACTGTTGCAAGGTTTGTCTTGTGCTCTTGCAAGTCAAAATATGAAACTTTGGTGATTAGGTCTTTTGCAAACTTGATCTGTAGCATAAGTTAGTCATTTTAACTAGGGAAAAAAGTTTTTAAAAAGTTGAAACCTTGAAATATCAGCTTCTGCACATAATCATGAGTCATGTTACATTTGTGCAACAAAGCCTTTTTCTAAATGAGTCTAATGTTCTTTCCATGAACTAATAATGCATGTACTCACACTAACCAGCGGGCCAAACTCTACATTGGGGGAAGCACAGATTTGGGTGTATAATGTATAATAATACTCAAGATCAGAATCTTGCCACAGTATGAAAAAACAAAGTTTAAGGATTAAACTTTAATTAGTGGGTTCCAAGAACATCACTTTAACATTGTCCATATGTGCCCCTTTGGGCTTGGGTTTAGAGGTTTTGTACTTAACTATGAATTCTTGCATTTGTGAGTTTGTCTCCTAGGCTACGTCTAGACTGCAAGCCTCTTTCGGAAGAGGCTTCTTCTAAAGTATCTTTTGAAAAAGAGCATCTAGACTACAACCAGTACTTTCAAAAAAGCAGAGTTTGTATTACATAGCGCCTTTTTTCAAAAGAGCACTTTCGAAAAAAGGCATTCTTCCTCGTAAAATGAGGTTTTCCTCAGTCAAAAAAAACCTGCCACGTTCTTTCGATTTACTTTCAAAAGAACGTGGCAGCAGTCTAGGCACAGGTAAAGATTTTTCCAAAAAAAGCCACTTTTTTTTGAAAAATCCCTGTAGTCTAGACACACCCTTACTGACTGTATTACTTTGGGTGGGAGGTGCGAGTACAATATTACTCAGTTGCAGTATATGTATATAGATTTTCAACCAGTACTGGAGGTCAATACCATTTTGGGTAGGGGCAAGTTAGGAGCACTGTAGAGATTTCAAGCCTTTCCTGCCATCCCAATTTCATGTTGATGCTTTAAAAGGTGCAATGCCTCTAAAGGAGACACACATTCACGTTAGCAGAGCATTAGGAACCAGCAATGTTTAGGACTTCACAATAAGCAGGCTCAGATGACTGCATGAACTCTGTGCTCTGGGGCTCTCTCTCAGAAATGACTCATTCTTAAGGTTTTGAGTTATGGGGGAAATGCTTATCCCTTTCATCTGTTCTGAGACAGAGTAACTTCAGCAAATTCAGTGGCATTACCCTAGTGTGAGATCAGAATCAAGCACTCCATCTTACCAAGGAGTAGCATCTGTTGTGTAACCAGGCTTTTTGTTGTGCCATCTAACAGATGGCCAAGGAATGGAATTGTTCTGTGTGCCTTTTGCTGGCATGCTGTTCTGCACAAAAACCTGGGGACACCTGCGGCCATGTACATGTTTTATAAATCGTGCCTGCGTGCACACTTGCTAACATTATTCCCTCCAGCAAAGTTCTTGCTTGTGTTAACAGGAGTACGGTGAAGAAAAACGCCAGGGTAACTAATGCTGAACGTTGTCTTATGCTTTGCTAATGTAGAAATGTGTGTTCACAGGCACTGGGATTGGATCAAGTCAGCGAGAAGGGTTTTTATAGAAGGGGTGAAGCCAGATTACTAATGAATGAATTTGAATTGGCGAAAGGTGACTTTCAAAAAGTACTGGAAGTAAATCCGCAGAACAAAGCTGCTAAGTCACAGATCACCGTCTGCCAGAAGAAGCTGAAGGAGCACAATGAACGTGACCGGAGGATATATGCCAACATGTTCAAGAAGTTTGCAGAGAGAGACGCAAAGGTTTGCCTTGAGTTGACATGTGGAGCACATCTCTTAGGACTTGATAGCTGGCTTAAGGGAAATGGACTTTTGTGATGCAGAAAGGGATCATATTGCCAGAACCATTCTGGCAGGCAGAGCATGAAGGGGGTGTGACCCATTTCCAGCAGGGACCAACTCAATGGAAAAAGAGTCTGTATATGTCTCTGTGGTCCATTCTTGGTGTCTCTTTATAGCTAAGGCTGATATCACAGGTATTGGTTCTTAAGGACATGGCCATCCCTATGGGGGGAGGTGTGGGGTCTAGGACAACCTCCATTACACCACACGCCCTGCCCCCACCTGGCCTTTTCCTGCCCTGCCCCCAAAACCTCCTCTCCTAAATAATGCCAGGAGCTGGCAAGGCAATGGGGCTGGGGATGCTGCCCAGGCCCCACTTCCCCCTTAGCCAAGAGGAATGGAATTAGTGTATCTGCATCTAGCCCAGCGTCCTGTCTGCCGACAGTGGCCAATGCCAGGTGCCCCAGAGGGAATGAACAGAAGAGGTCCAAGTGATCCCTCCCTTGTGACTTCAGACAGAGGCTACAGCAGGCCTAGGCAAAAGACCCTCCGTGGGCTGGATCTGGCCTGCCAAGCCACCGGATCCAGCCTGTGGAGGCAGCAGGGGGCCACCGGCAGACTCCCCTGCTTGCTCCGTCCCTGCACGCCGCTCAGAAAAGCGGCTACCTGGCTGTTTGTGTTTCTCAAACTGTGAGCATGGGGGAGGAGGGATTAGAGCCTCACTCCTATCCCCAGCACAATCCCATTGGCTGGTTTCTGGCCAATGGAAGCTACCTGTTTCAAGAACAGGCAGCGTGTGAAGCACCAATTCCCCCTCCTCTCGGGCTCTCATTCACGGAGCACGTGGCCATGCAGCCTGTGCGGGGGCGGGAAGGCTCCTGCCTGAGAAATGTGTTGGGCTGCTGGCCAGGATTCTCACTGGTAAGCCTTCCAGCCAGAGCCTGCCTCCCTCCCCCTTACCGTGTGCCCTCTCCCCGCTTCTACCCTCCGACCCCATATGACCCAAGCCTCTGTTCCCCTCCTGAGCCCATATCCCCTTCCAGACCCTGCGCCACAATCCCCTCCTATCCTAGGTCACAAGACAAACTTCTGCACCCCCAATCCTCTCCCCTAGGTCACAACCCAAGCCCCTACACCCGAGTCCTGTGCCCCAGGTCACAAGTACTTCCTTCATCCAAACTCTCCCATACCTTACAGGCCCTCCTGCACCCCAATCCCTTACTCCAAGCTCCCATCTGCACCCAACCTCCATCCCAGACCCCGAACCTTCTCCATTAATATCATGGAAAAGTGTGGCTCTCGACCACTTTCCACAATTTCACATGTAGGTGAATGTCATTGTGACAGGGTGAGGTCACAGAAGACCCTGAAGTTCTGACAAAGCCGCTTGCCTCTCTGGGGCTTTTCACCACCATGTCCTGCTGGGCCAGCTCATCTGGTTCGTTTCTACCCAAGGCGCAGAGCTGAGATCAGTTCCCGCCTCCCTCTCCCCCAAGGAGCAATATAGACACTAAAACTCTTTGGGTCTGAGGAAAATGCAGATTTGGGCCCAGCTTCGTGGGATGCCACTCCCCAGATGGAATCAAACCCCGACAAATTATTTAATGAATTGACAATGAAAGGTGGAATGTACACACTGATTGCTCCCCCAGGTAACAATTATTTACACTGCGTTTGATAGTAAATAGATTACCAACTTAAAAAACAGAAAATGCTTAGCTAATTCTGAAACTAAAACCTCAGTACAAACTTATTACAAACTCACCCTCAAGCTGTCCTTGTTCCAGCTAAGCTTTCAAACCAGGGAAGTCCCCACTCCCTGAGGTCTCTGGTTCATCCTCTTGGGTGTGCCACACCAGCCAAAGACAAAGAAACTGCCTGCTTCCTATTGTTTTCTAGATTCCACTTTGGGCGGGAATTCTGTTTCTACATTCCACCCTTCCATGGGAAGTTACCTGGCCAGCCCCTACCCTCCCTAACATCCTCAGCTGTGAAAACCAATGCAAATAATTCATTTAGTTTTTCTGCAAAGATCTTACCATCTTTGAGTGCTCCTTTGGCATCTCAATCATTCAGGAACCCCACTGCTTGTTGAGAAGGCTTCCTGCTTCTGATGTACTTAAACACCGTTTTGCTATTACTTTTTGAATTTTTGGCTAACACTGTTCTTCAAATTCCTTTTTGGCTTTCATAGAATCATAGAACCATAGAGCTGGAAGAGACCTCAGGAGGTCATCAAGTCCAGCCCCCTGCCCTAGGCAGGACCAATCCCAACTAAATCAACCCAGCCAGGGCTTTGTCAAGCCAAGTCGTAAACGCCTCTAGGGATGGAGACTCCACTACCCCCCTAGGGAACCCATCCCAGTGCTTCACCACCCTCCTAGTGAAATAGTTTTTCCTAATGTCCAACCTAGACCTCTCCAACCACAACTTGTGACCATTGCTCCTTGTTCTGCATCTGTCACCACTGAGAACAGCCTCTCTCCATCCTCTTTGGAACCCCCTTCAGGAAGTTGAAGGCTGCTATCAAATCCCCCCTCACTCTTCTCTTCTACAGACTAAACAGACCCAACTCCCTCAGCCTCTCCTCATAGGCTTTCCTAATGATATTTTTATGCTATATATTTTATATGACTCCCATTGGTACACCATAGGCAAGAGCCAAGATTAGGAAGAGATTTCCTTAACAATGGGTTGCAGGGATTGTCTGTGCTCACTAAAGCACGTGAAGACAGACACTAAAGCACGTGCTCACTTTGCCTGGACTGCTGCTTGTGTCTCCACTAACCGTGTGTGGTTTACTTGCCATTGTACAGGAGGCCAGCAAAGCCCTGGGGGAGAGAGACGCAGAGAAAGCCACGTGTGAAAAGGGTTTCACAGCTCCAGTGAACGAAGGCAAAGCCTGAGGCCCGTACAACAGAAGAGAAGGCGGAGAATTGATCCTTATGAACTTGGCCTGTGCCAAAACAGGTTTCTGCAAAACTCAGGACTCAACAGTGTTTATTGTAAAGCTTGTTACAGTTTGTGTGATCGTGGAAGCAAAATGCCTAACCAGCAGCTTCACAAACAAAAATGTTTCAACAGCCCTACTGCTGAGAGCATGCGAAGCAGCGAAGCAGAAGCAAAGGGTCGGTGGGACCACTCCAAGTGGAACAAATGTTTTTTAAAAAGAAAGGGGGAATGACAAAAAACAACAAAACAAAAACCCTGGCACTAAGAAGGTTTATTGAGGCAGCTCATGTCCTGCTCATTTCAGTTCATATCAACTTTCCATACAATGCCCAGTATCCTCAACCATAAGTTGGCATGTAGGAGCTCTCCGTTGTACAATTCAGTATTGCATTTGGTTGTACCGCAATAGCACGACACAAGCCTATGTTGTTACTGTTGTTTTTTAAAAAATTGACTCAAGTGCTATGGATGCAAAGTGTCACGCTGTGCCTACTAGAACAAAGTTCAGAGCAGTGTACCCTGGGCTGTGTAGCGCAGTGTTATGGGCTTGAAAGCCAGATGCAGAGAGGTGACCTTCGTCTGCAATTTCTTTCTTCTCTCTCACTCCAGTATAGATTTCAAATGGGTTTTTGTAGCACAGGCTGACTTCTCTGGGGTCTGAACAATCTGTCTATTGTTACAGCCCTAACTGAATGCTTACTGGGTATGTTCAGCAGTGATGAGCTCGTGGGGGTTGGTTTTCTCTCGGGAGGTTTCTTGGACATGCTTCTGGGGATGTTCCAGTATGATGATAGTAACTGGCATTAAACTACTGCATTTCATCATGACTTTCCCATTTCCTTTTAGGAAACTGTTACAGGTGGCTCCCACTAGTGCTGCTTCAGTTAAGTTTTCCATCACTTCCATTATAACTCCTCTCTTTGGCTTTAAAATAGTGTTTCATTCTGGGAGTTAATTTATTTACGTTTTTTTAAAAGTTGAAACACAGTTTTCATTTTGTTGGCGTGCAAAAGATTGTATTCAGAAGCTGCTGTTCTCAGATACTTAATTTACAACCTGCAATCTACAAACAGGTTTTTTTTTTAAATGGAGTTTACAGCTTATTAGGGGTTGTGCAAAAAAAGCAGATGAAATGTTGTGGTTCAAAATGGTTATTTGGTCTCTTACTGCGCATATGTGGTACCAGGAATCATAGCTTCCCAATGAATATCTTTTATCCAACACTCACAGATGTTTTGGTGAGAGCTCTATTGATTGATCAGTAACCTACAAAGCACAGAAATGCATTGTGGATTATAGCTCTGACAGGGAAAACACATTTTCTGCACCATTATGGCTCCTTTGAAGTCTAGTACATATGACTACTTTAAAGAGACATTTTCATTACCTTTTTAAAACTGCTTTTAAATTTTTATTTACTCTCCATTGTTTGTAATAACCCCTTTTGAAGCTGGAAAATAAAACTTCTTTTCCTATCAGTTTTGTTTCCATTTAGCAAATACAGTATTTTATTTAGCTATTTCTTCCTTAATGCTGAAAAAAAAAATTAGAAAACAATGAATGGTCCAGCATTCCTTAATGCTGCAACAACCACCTGGCTCTCTCTTGTCACTTCTCAGCCTCTCATTCTGTATCTAGTTAGAAAGCTGCTTCAACAAAGTAACTCTGTAATGGATTTGAACCGTGTTAAATGCAGAACTTAAAGCATAAGCCCCACACTATCTCATTTAAAAGTAGTCTGAATTTTTGTCCTGAACAGGATAGAAAAGCCCCTTGAATGAATCGGCTGATGCACTAGCGAGTCCATCAGGGCGGAAGACTCAATCATTACTTGCACTTCCCCTTTTTTGTTAGGAGTCTGACTGTATTTTAAAACCATCTGAAGCCCTGAGGCAGGATGCTTAAATAATGGGAGGAGCTTAACCTCAACCCCTCAACCAGAGGGATTAAAATCTGTCCTTTGTCTTAGTTAACCCTTGCAGGAATTGCCAGAGTGTGAATGGGTCCATCCATTCTAGTGTATCGTATCTTTGTTCTGCACGACGAAGTAGATTCAATGTAGCATTTGAGTCTGAACACTGAATGTCCTGCCTCTAACCTCTGTTCATCAGACCTTGTCATCTCATTTGAATCTGGTTTTGTCCCTAGGGATCAGCCTGCCTCCTACATCCCCTGCCCTCCTCACACCAACCATGAGTCCTGCACCGCCCTGTATCTGCATGCCCCTGCTCTGACTACTGTGCCCCCCACACTCCTAGCCTCTGCCATGAGTCCCTCCGTAGCTGACCCAAGCAACGCCAGGTAAATATGCTAGTATAGTTATACAGTAAATCCAGGGGGATATATAAGTGCAGTGCTTCCATTTCCATGTCTAGTACAAAGAGCAATATAAACAAATTGTCTCTAAAGAACAGAACATAAGAACGGCCGTACTGGGTCAGACCAAAGGTCCATCTAGCCCAGTAGCCTGTCTGCCGACAGTGGCCAACGCCGGGTGGACCACAGACAATGATCAAGCGATTTGTCTCGTGCCATCCTTCTCCAGCCTCTGACAAACAGAGGCCAGGGGCACCATTCCTACCCCTTGGCTAAGGATAAAATGTTAGTTTGTACTAACACTTTTTCTGTAGCCAGTTGTAAAAAGAGACAAACATCTAGCTGAGTTGATATACCCCCTAGGAAGACCTCCGTGTAGACACCCATATCCCAGGAGACTCTGTCATAAATCTGGCTATACCCAGCGGGCAAACCTGGTGAGGGAGGTTCTCCATGCTCTTTAGAAGCCTACTGGCTACCTGTGCTGTTTCTGTAGGTCAGCTTTCAGCCTGCGGCATGCTGCAGCCCCATCCATTGCTCCAGTGTGTCTCTACAGCTAGGTGAGGCAGTTGTGGCATCGTACATCATCATGCTGTAGCTCTGCAGTCACTCCTACTGGTGCTGGTATCCCTGCGGCGGGGCTCATAGGAGGGAGGGGAAGGCGACAGCGCAAAAGCAGATCGATTCCCAAGCAGGGAGGCCTATCTGGATCCGCCGGTTAGCTCCATAGTATCTTTTCTTATTTACTTCTGCAAATGGACTCTGGGGGTCTCATGCATGTCATTGTGGAGGAGGAGGGGTTGCTAAGAAACCTGCAACTCGATGACGACAGGATGTGATCTCGAAAGCCCTTCGTTCTGCTTGTGTGGCTCTGGGGCAGAGGGCGCCCCCTGCTGCATATGGTCAGTGGTGCAGTGAGGGAGAAGAGATTTCTAACTACCCCTGCTAACTGGCTGGGCCCTGGATGGTTTCCTTGGTATCCTTACCTCCTTTGCATAAATGCAAATCTGATTCACGTGTCCAATAGGATCAGCTTTTGTTTTAAAGCCAGGATAAAATATTTCCTTTTCTCTGCCTCCCCCCGTGAAGGCCGCAGGAGTAGAGAAGTTGCCACGCCTGCTGCCAAGGAGCATTTTGTCTTGTTAGAGCGCCTGCCTCTGCCTATGGAAGGGGCTCCCAATAGGGAGGCGACACAGAGTTTAATCAACTAATTGACGAGTCGATGGATTTTCAGCTGATTCCCGACTTGCACCCTGTCCCAGACACTGCACCAGCTGGCTCTTTAAAAGGCTAAAGCGCAGCAGGAGGGACTCTATGCAACTGGGAATCAGCTGGCGCTGGGTCCCCCTGTGGTGCTTTAGCCTTTTAAATGGATTAAGAACCTACTGGTTCTTAATCCATTTCAAAAGCTAAAGTGTAGTGCGGGAGGAACCCAGTGCGAGCCAGGAATCAGCTGTCCCGGCTCGCACTACCCCCTCCCTTCCCCCCGGCGTGTCTGCTTTTTAAATGTATTAAGAGTCAGAAGGCTCTTAATACATTTAAAAAGCAGAGGTGCAGCATCTGGGACTGGGTGCGAGCTGGGAACCAGCTGATTCCCAGCTCGCACCCAGTCCCCGCTACCCCCCTGCTATCCCTGCTTTCCATGTCCCTGGCTCCTGCTTCCCCGTTGCTGCCTCTGATGGAGGCAGCAACAGGGGGGAAGCAACTAGTCGAGGGACTGGTTGACCATCCAGTAAACTTTTGCTTATTGGATAGTCAACTAGTTGCTTGCATCCCTAGTTCCCAATACTGGCCCCCCACCATCTGCTGCTGTAACGTTGTTGATTGCAGGCTTGTCAGTCATCACAAGCTACATAGAGGTAGGCCTGGTCTGTAGGTGGATGGGAGACTGGAGCATGGTTCAAGTAGCACCACTGATCATATAGCAAACTGCTTTCTTCCCTTGGACTGCAGAATCAGTACTCCCCCCAGGGAGCTAGTGCTGCTGGAGGCATCATCTTACAGATGGCACGGTCGCCTTGGCTTTAATGAACGTGGCCAATGAAGATCTTACTGCACTTTTGTAAAGAGTAGCGTGCCTTTCCAAAGGGCATGGAAGCATCTCTGATCAGCAAGCTCTGCCTCCCTTAGGGCCAACCCAAACTGGGGAGCTCTTGCTTATGCCTAGAAAAGCCTTGCCCCCCAGAAGTCGAACAGCACATAATGGGTTTTATTCTTTTTCTGCCATATCCACTGAGCTGCCAGCTCAGCTGACTGGGGGCAGGGAGGGAATCCTCATGCTTGATACCTCCATGGGAAGAGCAGAACAAGAGAGCTTTTTGTCCTCTTGTTGATGGTCTGCCAGGAGATTCCAGTCCTCACCTCCCACATGATCGGCCCCATATGGAGGAACTTCTTTCTCCTTTTGGGAAGGTCCTGCCACCCTGGTGGCAGATCAGTCCTTCATGCTAATGAATGTGACTCTCCTGGGTGGTGGTTTACAGAGTCACAGAGGATCACTATCCAGCCACTCAGGCATTGCCTTACAATCTAGGACGGAGGTGCTCTAAGGGAGATGAAAACACGGCCACTCACAGGCATTCAAGACAGGCTCAGGACGTTCTTGGCAGGCTAATGCCTATTGTAACGGTGGCAACGCGCAGGTGAGCCAGAATGCTTCCAGTGGCGAACTTGTCTGTGTCCAGCTGAAACCAGAAGGCTTTGGCATGACCTGGCCTGCCAGTGTGTCTCTCATCCTGTCCCATGAAAAACACCTTGTGTCCGTCAGCACAGGGCCACGTGGCACCCAGGCCCGGTATGGACTTGGAGATGAAGCAGCTACCTCTGTGATATCGTTCGCTGAAGTATTGACAAACTTCCCCCCAGGTCGGCTAACAGTATTCAACCAGCAACTGGCCAGCTTCTGCTCTTCCAAACCAATCAGCTGGGTTGGATGCCTTTGCATGAACAAGGGGAAAGCAGAAACCTGGCTAGTGAGTTTTCTTATATCTGTATAAGAAATGCTTTGTCCTTAGTGCCTCAGCACTGTGGCTTTCCACACCCTTCGCCAAATATAACCAAGCCTTGCAAGACGCACAAGTAGGTTGTGTTAGCTGCTTTGTCTATAAACTGGGGCCAAGGAGGCACGTGAACTAACACAATGAGCCTGCAACAGAGTTGGGACACAACCCCAGACCTCCAGGTTCTAGTCTTTCAGATGTCTGGATTCCCTTCTTCATGCTAGCCATGGGGGATGGATCCATGCGATCCAGCTATCGAAAATACAGGTCAAGGCACTAGCTTGTCCTCCTTGTACATGACATGGTTCCTACCTCAATGTCAAAACGCCTCACAAGCGTGCTGCACGCTGTGCTTGGTAAAACGTGTGTGTGTGTGTGTGAGAGAGAGAGAGGAGAACATCTCACTTCTTGCTTAATTATAGCAACTCTGTTCCTATAGTGGCAGTCTGCTCCTATGTGGCAAAGGGTTCCTTGGATGTGGGTACGTGACTGCTGTAGAAATAAGATCAGGTGAAACTGAACCCAGAAGAGGCAGTGTGTGCATGGTTGGGCTCGAATAACGTTTGTCTTTTTATTACCACTAGACGATTTACCCGGCGTTGCTCGGGTCCTTAACTCAATTAATTTTTTGTTTTCTGGAAACATGCCTCGTTGGAATCGTCGTTGGGGGGCGGGGGATGAGGGGTTCATTATGCAGGCTGCCCTGAAGACCGACAACTAGCCCAGCCCTCTCTCGTCGCAGCAGTTTGGGGCCAGGTGAGAAGCACCTCTCCATGGCAGCTGCAGCTCCCATGTCCCCCAGCTGGGGCACATCCAGGTTCATCTGCCCCTGCGCTCCTCATCCAGAGTGAGGAATGCAGCAAACCGTGCACTTTCCCTTTGCTCTCGGATGGAGGGAAACAGCCAGCAATGTTCCTGTATGAATTGGCGGGGAGCATGAGTCCGCCCTCCTTAAAGGGCAGATTGGAGCTGGGACAGTCCTGGATTTAGGGGAGAGACACCCCTTCAGCCATCCCCTTTCACCTGCCTGGTGATTCTCTTTTCTGTTTGGTTTTCTGAGAAGCAACCCCATTCCAGGCATGTCCCATTTTCCTGGCACAACCAGAGGACGCTGTATTCCAAATTTGGTGGTCCTAGCTCTTGAACAAACAGACAAACTCTCTTACATATATTGTAGAGAACTGCCATTGGGGTGAAAAATTGAAGGAGCCCAGTGTTTGGAAAACTGCATATAACATCACCCGCTGCTGAAATGCAGCTGTCTCTGGGGTGGATTGCGTAAGGATGCCCAGCAACACTACACCACAGTTTTACAAGAAGACACAGAGGGCCGAGTTAGGCAGAATGTAGTTACGTGTGATTGGAATTCAGTCAGGATGCCGGGGTAACTCCCTCACTCTTGTGCACAATACTACAAGGCTGCGTCTAGACTGGCATGATTTTGCGCAGATACGTTTAACGGAAAAACTTTTCCGTTAAAAGTATTTGCGCAAGAGAGCATCTACATTGGCACGGATGTTTTTGCGCAAAAGCACATCTTTTGCGCAAAAGCATCCGTGCCAGTGTAGACGCTCTCTTGCACAAGAAAGCTCCGATGGCCATTTTAGCCATCGGACTTTCTTGCACAAGAAATTAACGTTGCTGTCTACACTGGCCCTCTTGCGCTAGAATACTGGTGCAAGAGGGCTTATCCCTGAGCAGGAGCATCAGAGTATTTGCGCAAGAAGCACTCATTTTGTACCGTACAAGGTCAGTGTTCTTGCGCAAATACTCACGGCCAGTGTAGACGGGCGGCAAGATTTTGCTTTTGCGCAAAATCATGCCAGTCTAGACGCAACCCGAATGTCTAAGAGCTGTGGCTGTTTAGCTCTATGGCATGACGTCCCACGCCGGAGGAGATGCTATCAGCAACACATCCCTCTAGCGCCCCATGCTGGGCAGTTGGCTGGGGACTGACTCGAAGAGAAATACCTCCTGGTGTGTGTTAGCTTTCGTGCAAAGTCTCCAGGCCTGTGGGGAAGAGTTGGATTGTAGACAGTGTTCCCTGTAAGCTGTGTGCTTGAGCGGGAGAGATTCAAATGCCGCCCAGCTGATTAGCAGGGACCCACAGCTTGCAGCATGTGTTTTTGTTGGTGGTGCACATTTGCACATGCCTTGGCGCACAGAACAAAATTTATTCTGTGGGTGGATGGAAAAAACGAGAGGGAACATTGGTTGGAGGGTCTGAATATGGGTGAACTGGGGTAGAGGAGAGAAGTGGAGGCAGGATTCTGGGGACAAGGAAGTGAGTGTTGAAGAAGGATTTGAAAGTGGGAGGATGTTGTAGGAGAAGAAGCGCTGGTGCTGCGATTGCTGAAATGCACAAGCGCCGGTTTCAGTGAATCACTCGGAACAATGCATTCATCTGGTCACTGAGGAGCAAGAGCGATTGCTTTACAGAGGCTGTTTGGTGTGGAGGGAGAGGGCTTGCACTCCGCAGTCCCCTCCCCATCTCAGCCCATCACACAGGCCCCCTGTCCTATGAGAAACCAGGGGGGAATTTTTGCTCTTGCAATTCAGAGGGATAAATGGCAATCTGGCACCACCTCGTGGCACAGGCGGGTTAGGAAGCTGCTGAGGGCCTGGCAGAGTACAGCATGACCGTTGATTTGGCTGGTTGCTGCAGCAAGCTGGAGTTACGCTACTGCAAGGGTCCAAGTTCAGCTCTGGGTGCGTGATAGCGAGTGGAGCACAGCCCGTTCCTGGAAGCAGCTGTGTCGCTCTGTTCCAGCAGAGCCAAGAAGGCTTCAAGAGCCTCGCACCCAAGGCATTGGGTGGTCTCGGTGCTGCTTGTCTTCACCAGTCTCACTGGTACTTGCGCCTTGTTAATAAACCACCGCTGCCGTAGCTACAGCCTAGCATCTCTGGACCCCCTGTATTTGACACCCGGGAGCACTGCCCTCCGTCAGGAACGTTCTTCCTACAAGATGGTTCTGCCCTAGAACACAAGAAGTTGTGGGGATTAGCACACAGGGCCCCTTTCACCTCTGCCGTACCCGGGGTAGGTCAGAAATACTGCAGTATGGCTCAGCTGAGGGAGTAAGGACAGCACCAGTTCTGGGACAAAGAGACGTAGGACTGGAGCCAGAAACTTGCCTTTCCGGCTGGAGAGAAAGCAGCAGCTAAGTCCTAACTTGTCCCCCGGCTACAAAAGCCTGGCAGATATATTGGGTGAAAGAAATAGAAACCTGGAAGAGATGCCACAGCAGGAGTTAGGCTGAGAAATGACTCCGGGAGCCATTCCTGGCTTGGCAGTGGAAACGGTATGAAAATGATCCCCTCTGATGCATGTAAACAAATGAACCCGAACACGATTGAACAGCCGGACGGCTCCGGATAAATGGACTAGAACCAGCGCCAGAAATGTCCTTGCTCTGGCCATCGCCACAAGAGGGGAAATGTTTATCTCCAGGGCACAGGTTGCCTGGAAATATGGCCTCGGCCTTCATCTTCACCCTCGGACAAGTCCAGCTCCAGACGTCGGCAGACAGCACCGAGAGACCTGCTAATTGGCAAGTAGTTCTGTGGTGCTGACAGTGAGGCAGAACGCAAGTGATTAAGCGCAGTGCCGTGATATTTTGCATCCCTGTCCCCCTCAGACTGAGCTAAGGACTTCGGGGCCTCCCCATAGCATTTCGTGAGGAGTGTCTCCTTGCCATAGGGTTCTGACCCTCGCTCTGCAGACCCTCGCCTGGGAATCCATGTGGTGTCTCTTGTAACCAATCAGATGCAGGTGGCCGGAGCCCTCAGACACAAGGGGCACCCCACGTGGGTCCAAACGCAGAAGCAGGGCCTAGCTCCCCACTACCACCAAGTGAAGGCTGCACGTGCTAGCGGCAGCCCTGTCTGATTTCATCTTTCAGTGTCTTTCCATCCCGTTTCTCTGCAATTCCCTACCCCCTTTCACCGGCACCGTGTGCCGCTTGCTGGCCTGGATAAACAGGGACAGCCACATCAAAAATACAATTGCTCTGTCCTTGTAGCGGAGTCAAATCCGATTTAAACTCCAAAACTTCAGCCAAGAGGCTAAAAAGGCCCAGGGACGAGATTGCTTGTACCGTATGCAAATGAAGTAATGTACGAGGGAAGGGCGGATGCTAGGAAGCTGCATGCGTGTGACTACACAGATTGAATAGAGGAGATAGTCCAGCCAGAGGCTAGCACCCATCCTGTCTGTTCATCAGGGTTCCCAGAAGTGCTGGTACACAGGAAAGAGTGGAGCAAGTTCTGTCTCCAGTCAGAGCACTGATGTATCATTTCCTATCCTCCAGCTGATTCAGCTCACTGCACAGGCGCTCGGGCTACATGCCGTCCGTGCCCAGGACCCACCAGTTTCTGGGCTGCTCTGGGTCTTTGAGCCCGGAGAGTGGAGCAGGAGCTTGCAGGATGCCCGCGTGGCTGCCAGCCTCCTCGTTGCGAGCAGGTCTTGCAAGCTCAGTTCCCGCTAGCAGCCGGCATGTGCCGAGTGTGCAAAGCACCGAGTGGGACACAGGGATGGGCTGGACAGATCCACGCCCCCTGCCTGTGTGGTCAGACACCGGAAAGCAGGGGAAGGGGCAGTTTGCAGCCCTGATGCCCTGCGTCGGGCACTTGCGCTGTACATCCCAGCCGCCGCTCCCCTAAGGACTGGGGCCAGGCAGGGGAGCATCAGGCCCCGAGCGTTGTCCTCCACAGCAATTCCGGGCCACCGGGTCGGGGGTGCCAGGACAGTTACATCACGCGGGCCGAGGAGCCCAGCTCAGGCAGATTGCGTCCCCTAAGCAGATCAGGGCTGAAATCTCTTGGCTCAGAGGCTGAGCGATGTGGGTCTGGCGTTCCCAGAATAGCCTGCCCAGCCCCCTGCTGCCTGCGTGTGTGTACGCCAAACCTGCCCCTGCCGAAGGCCTCGGCCATGACCACACGGGGGGTAGGAGGGGGTGCGTGGGCTAACAGGAATCAATAGTGCTGACCCCCCCCACCATTCGGAGAGCGTCGCCCGCAGCGAGCCATGTTAGAGCGAAGCAGCTGGGGGGCTGCGTGGGCTCGTAGACGTGTCGGCGGGCCCCTCGGGCGGCGGTGTGAGCCTCCGGGGGTTCTGCGGTGCGCCAGGGGACGGCCCCCGGGAGAGGCTCGTGCTGGTTGTGTATGGGTGGAGCTCCCCGATGCCAGTGGAACCGCTCCTGGGTTTCTGGATGGGAGCCGATAGAGAATCGGACCGGCCAGTGAGTTCCAGGCCGGGATCGCTGCGGGAAGCTTTCTGGCCCACTCCAAGCAGGAGCTCAGACAGCATCTGTAGCATGGATGGGCTCCTAGGCCTTAAATCTCAGCAGCCAGCCTGGGCTGCAACGGCTTCTCTTCTCCTGGTGCTGCAGCGCAGGTCCCGGGTCCCAGGCTGGCTCAGTCGGCACTTCGTGTGTTATTGGAGCCAGCTCGATGCAGGCTCGCTCTGCTGTGTCTGGCGCTGCCGTCACTCCTTGCAGCATGTAGCTGGATCTGTGAATGGCCCTGCGTCCCTAGCTGATCACGGACAGATTTATCCGCCTTCTCTCTGCATCCCCGCCCAGCGTGGGCCACACGGCATACTGCTCCAGCTTTTGTACAGCACCAGGAGAGCCCAGCAACACTTGCATCCGCTATAACTCTGTGTGTGTGTGTGTGTGTGTGTGTGTGTGTGTGTGTGTACACATGTACACTACACTCACTCACACCCACTATAACTGTGTGTGTGCGCGTGTGCACATGTACACTACACTCACTCACACCCACTATAACTGTGTGTGTGCGCACATGTACGCTACACTCACTCGCACCCACTATAACTCTGTGTGTGTGTGTGTGTGTGTGTGTGTGTGTGTGTGTATATCTGTATGCTACACTCACTCGCACCCACTATAACTCTGTGTGTGTGTGTGTGTGTGTGTATGTACGCTACACTCATTCGCACCCACTATAACTCTGTGTATATCTGTACGCTACACTCACTCGCACCCACTATAACTGTGTGTGTGTGTGTGTGTGTGTGTACACGTACGCTACACTCACTCGCACCCACTATAATTGTGGGGGGGGGTGCATGTGCGCACGCGCCCTGCACACATGTACGCTACACTCGCTCGCCCAGAGTCACAACGTTACACAGCATGATCCATCAAGCTGTCTTGGGCCCGGGCTGAATAAATTACTGTGACAGCTGTTGCACTCTGTAGAACCTCCCCAGAGGCCTGGCTGCCAGGCCGTGAGCTTCTGAAATCCTATTACCGAGTTTTGAGAGAAATAAAAAGTGAATCATCTGAGGAGCTCTCTGCCTCTCCACGGAGCCGAAGCACGACACAGACCAGCCTGCGCCAGCGGCTGGGCCTCCGCAGCCCTGCTGGGTAACAGGAAACGAATTCGAAAGGCTAATTGACTTCATTGAAATCAGCTACTGATTGTGAGGCTGTGCCAGGATTTGCGGGAGCTGATTAACCGGCAAGCAAGGAATCCCCAGCCAGCCAGGGGCAGCTCCGTAGCTGGTCAGGTCTTGCGTTGAAAATCCCCACTGCCTGGGGGGGTTTCACGTCAGTGGTGAAGAAGATCTGGACTAGGAGAAGGGAGACTTCCACCTTCACACCTGCCAACAAGGCGGCTTGGTGCACCAAGTCTGGATCCCGGCTGCCAGAGTCCTTGCTTCCCCGCGAGTCCGAGCCCGGCCGGCCGTTTGCCATGCCCCTGCAGTCGGAGATCCTGCGGGAGGTGTGGACCTTGGACAGGTGAGTGGTTGGTTCCTTCTGCCCCCAGCGGCTCACGTTTGACCTGCTCCTGGTTGCAGGGGGGACGAGGGTGTGTACCGGGGGGGGGGGTGGTTTGTAGCAGCAGAATACTGCAGCCTGGGTTTCTATCCTAGAGCTTCCCTGCCCCTCAGCCTCAGTCGCACGCAGACGTCCCCCTCCTTAGAGCTGACCTCCTCCTGGTCCGGAAGAACCTCGCTCTCTGGGAAATCCAGTCTGTCCGTGTTCACTCACCAAGTCTTGCAGAAGAAAGGCTCGATCTCGCCCTGAGGAGAGCCCATCCCACTTTCTCCTGTGGGAAGGGGGTACCCTCGCCTCGGGCAGAGGCAGCAGAACCGGAGTTAGCCAGAAAGGAAACTGCTGACGTTTGCCAGGGAACAAACATTCTAAAGAACGTCCCTTTGGGGCCACTGAAATGTTTGTTTTCCGCCCTGTCAAAGCAGCACACTGTGGAATGTGTCTACAGCCCACGTTCCCATTGACATTTGCACGCGCAAGCCTCCTCGGCATGAACGGAAACGAAGTTGACACAAAACAGGGATTTCCCTATACCCCCCATGGGGGTGTATACCCCCCCTGAATTTCCCCAACACCCCTCAGTTTTGTGAACTATGGTGCCATACAGCCCACCTTCACCATCACGGTCTCACCCCTCATCGGCCCTGACCCCCCCTTGTAAATTCGAACACCCCCCCCCCCCCCAATTTCAATTCCTGGGGAGGCTCCTGTGTTTATCAACTTCGTTCCCATCGAAAATCTCATTGGAATCAAACAACTCCCGGGAGAGGCTTTGCTTTCTATTAAACTCATCCGTTCTTACGGGGAACCCTCCTGCTGGACAGTTTCCACCAGCTGTCAGCAGGAGAGTCTGTTGGACAAAGAGGGAAGAACAGCACTTGTTCGGGGAGGGTCCCACTCCAGGGAGGGCTGCCTGCGTGGAAACACCGTGCTGAGGTATCTTTGTCATCAGGCTAATCTACCAGAGAGGCTGGCTGCATTTGGGAGGATGGGGCTATGAGCATGCACCTTGGCACACTCTGGAGGTGTCAGAATATGAAACCTAGGGCTTTATTGCTACCCTAGCCAGCGTATTCCTGGGGCTCCTATATGTCCCCCAGGCAGCACTGCAGCCGAACACAGGGCATTTCAGATGGCTGCTCTGGTGGACTCAAGACATCTGAGTTAGGCAAGAGACTGGTGAAGTTTTCTCAGGCCAGCTGGTGGCCTCCGCATACATTCCAAAACAAGCAGCATCTGTGAGACTGCAAACAGATGCCTGCTTCAAAACCCAGGAGGGAGTGAATCCAGTGATCTGACATCTGGAGGTATCTCCAATGAGTCAGAAAGGACCCAGGGTTGGCTATCACCTTCCATGTCAGAGCCCCAAGCTTCTGTTCCCGGGTCGGCGATGACAGTAGTTTATTGGGGATCTGCAGCCACTCTGGCATTGCCAGGCTCCAAAGGGGGATTCTGTCTGTCGTTGGCTGGAAGGATCGTCCCATAAGGACACTGACAGATTCAGGGGAAGAGCCCTACAAGAATTACCGAGGCCTGAAGACCCTGTCTTTGCAGTGAGACTAAAGAAGCTCAATCCATTTAGCTTAACGAAGAGTCAGTTCCGAGGCAGGGGCGGTCCATCCATACGGGCAAACTAGGCGGTCGCCTGGGGCGCCACGTTAAATGGGGAGCCAAATAGTGGCACAATATCATCGAGGGGTTTGGAGGTGGGAGTGCCGATTGCATGCTTCGCCTAGGGTGCCAGTTGCTGGCAGCTAGTCTAGGGCCGCCCCTGTTCAGAGGTGACCTGATCACCCCTGGAAGAACATCCCGGGAGAGAAGGTTTCTGACAGGCAAGGCTCTTCAATCTCACCAACAACGCTCCAATGGACAGACGCTGAAGCTGGACAACTTCAGACTAGAAAGAGGAGCAGTTAATGACTATTGTACCCGTGTGGGCAGTTAACCCTGGAATATCTTACTGGGCAAATGCTTAAATCAGGCGGGGTTTCTCCAGGGCTGTCCCTGTCCACAGGCAGAACACACAGTCGCGTAGGGCACCGCTGGGTCTTGGTGCCCACCCTCTGCCTCCTCCTCTCCCTGTTCTGCGGCTCTGCTTCCTCCGGAGAAGATCTAGTTCACTTCCAAGGGACAAGGCCGGCCAGCGCGATTAGCAAGATCCTGAACCTGGGAACGAGCCAGAAAGTGGGCATGAAACCCTTAACAGGCATTTGCTAGCCCCAGGGCTGTACCGTCAGTTTCTAGTCAATGTGCTAGTCAATGGGACCTTGGTTTAAAATGTGCTTTAAAACCATTTCATTCGGGTTTTGCTGACGATTATAAAATCACGTCTCTAAAAAATCGTTGTCTTCCCCAGCTGCTATTGAGGCACTAGGTTAATCATAGAACACTCATCATACATATAGTAGCCCAGTGTCTGGGAGTCTGTAACGCCGAAATGCTGGCTGTTCCCTCTGGGCGGCCTGTGCTGCATGGGGAATGTGGGGCCCAAATGGCCGCTTGCTCCCCCGCGGTGGCCCAGCTGAGCAGCGCAGAAGTCAGCCGAGCACCACGGCGGGAGGCAAAGGGGGGCGGGGCGGTGACATGCGGCGTGACAGTGGCTCCAGGCCCTGCCCCCTGGCCGTGAATGTCACCGCCCCACCCTCCTTCGCCTCCCGCTGTGGCGCTCGGCTGACTTCTGCGCCACTCAGCCGAGCCGTCGTGTGGGAGTAAGTGGCGCAAGCGACCGTTTGGGCTCTACGCTCCCCATGCAGCACGGGGAGTGCGGAGCCCAAACAGCTGTTTGAGCTCTGCGGTCCCTTGAGTGAGAAGCAGGAGGGGAAGGAGAAGAGAAAGAGAGAGACAGAGAGAGAGGCAGGAGGTGGAGGAGAGCTGAGAGAGAGAGGGGGAGGCAGGAGGAGGAGGAGAGAAAGAGAGACGGAGCGAGAGATTGGAGGCTCAGTAGAGAAGACCAATGTGGAGGAGAGACCTGAAAATCCCATCTTATGACTGGCTAATTGGCTAGTCATCATATATATAGTAGCCCAATGTCTGTGACTCTGTAACCCTGTAGTGTTACGTGTTGCCTCTGAGTGGCGCTGTTGCCTCCTGCCATGGCGCTCGGCTGAGTTCTGCGCCACTCAGCCGGGCTGCCGTGGGGGAGTAAGCGGCTGTTTGGGCTCTGCGCTCCCCATGCAGGAGGAGGAGAAGAGAAAGAGAGAGTGAGAGGCAGGAGGAGGAGAAGAGAGAATGAGAGGCGGAAGAGGGAGGAGAAGAGAAAGAGAGTGAGAGGCAGGAGTGGGAGAAGAGAAAGAGAGACGGAGAGAGAGGCAGGAGACGGCAGAGAGCTGAGAGAGAGTGGGGGGAAGGCAATAGGAGGAGGGGAGAGAGACAGAGACGGAGCGAGAGACCGGAGGCTCAGGAGAGAAGACCTAGATAGAAAGGGAATAGGACGTGGAGGAGAGACCTGAAAATCCCGTTTTATGACGGGCTAACTGGCTAGCAGAATCATAAAACACTAGAACTGGAAGGGACCTCGAGAGGTCATCGAGTCCAGTCCCCTTCCCCCAGGACTACATGGGGCCCCACAGGTCCTGAGGGTGCTCCGGGGTGTCTCTTTCTAAAAGATCCGCTCTGGCTGAGCCAGCACAGTCGTGGGCTCGATGCAAGAATCAGTCACTTGCTGAAATTTTCTGGCCTGGGCTAGGCAGGAGGCCGGACCAGTTGATCGTCGTGGTCTCCGCTGGTCTGTTGCCAGGGATTCCTCTGCCTAATCACTGGCCCATGAGCCTGCCACTGGCTCCCCGCTGCTGTAAAATACAGATATACGTGAATCGTATTGAACAAGCATGAGAGGCGGCAGCACCTTCCCTTGGAAGCAGAGGGTCCCTTCTCCAGTGTAGGGGGGCAGTTTCTGCTGGGAGCTGCTTTGCCAATACCGGAGCATTGCTGACCAGTCCTGCCTGCCCCACAGCACTGGGACATCTTGGGGAAAACTACAAGCAGAGCCTGCTCTTACCCCGCCCCCGAGACGCTGCCACTGGTGCGGCTGTTCTGCGTGGCCTGGAGCTACCTCGCTGCACAGCTGGGTTTGCTAGGCATCCATTTGCTGGTTCACCTATTGGAAATGCTCCCAAATTCTGTTACCATGGCAACCAGCCACGGGGGGGGGGGGAGGGGGGACTGGGACCAGCTGGAAGAACAGGCAAGGATGGAAACGGAGACCCATGGGAAGTTAAGGGGACGGGAAACAGTGTGAGGCACCTTAGGGATGCACAGGGCACCCCGAGCACTGTCCACCGAGAGGTCACTCCGAGATCCAGTCTGAAAGGCCTGTAACACGCAGGCCTGCAGAATGACCACTGGACAGTGAGGGGTACCCCTCTAGCCCAGAGAGAGAAAGGGGAGCAGGAAGCGGCTTCTGTCTCTAAGCTGGGACTGGTGTAAACTCAAGGGCCAAAGTTGGTTTGTTTCCCTCCCGAAGATTTTCCAGCGGGACTAGTGATTTCAGCTGCTCGCTTTGAGGCACGCTGCATCAGCCAGCCCCGAGCACCCATCCACAGGCAGCCAGCCCCGTCAGGCCTCAGAACGTCACTGTCGCTTTGGGAGACACCGGCCTTCCTCTCATTGCCCTGTTTCCCCCCTAGTGCGAATGAGGAACCCGGGAGCCTCCAGAAGCAGAAACTTCACAAGCAGGTAAGAAAATCTTCCCGCTCTTCTCCAGCCCCTCCACATCAGCCTGCCTGCCCCTTCCCTGTGGCTTCCAGCACTGCGGTGTCGGGGAGCAGCGGACGAGGCTATGGGACCGCGGTCTGTTTTGGGGACCGAGCTGTGTGAGTGTTTCTGGGCTGAGGCTGCTGGCAGGGGTGGGATGATCACTGTGCTTCACAGAGACGGGCTAGACCATGGGCACGGCCCATGTGAGCCTAGAACCGAGGGACACTCCAGTCTCGACTGGCCTCTTGTGCTCAGATAAAGCAGTTGTGTTTATACCGGATGTCTGGGAGTGACAGCTGGCCCTGCCAGGACCCTGTACTAGAGGGTTCTACCCAAACACAGCCCCAGCTGAACCCCTATCCCACCCCCAGTTAAGACTGGCTCAGTCCTGATCCAGCTGGGAACCTGGGGTCTGAGCGGACCTGTGTGAACAGGGGTTCAAATGGATCTGGTGGAACCTGGCATGTACCGGACCCCATTTGCTTTTTTGCTCCTTCCTTCTAATGTGGGAGCATCACCTTCTCCATTCAGTGCCCCAAATGGACCATTCTGAGCCCTCTTTGGTGCCTGGCAGTTTTCATTGCTGTCCACGCCAAAGCAGAGTGTTACTGAGAACCATCTTGTTAGTCTTTAAAGTGCTACATAGTCCAGTATTTTGTTTCAGCTACACCAGACTAACACGGCTACATTTCTATCACCCTTCTGCCCGGTAACTCACCCATCGTTGCTTCCCAGATCAAGGCATCCTCTACAGGACACTGCCCTCCAGCAAGGCTCGCCGCACTGGCCTCTCGCCCCCCCTCCTGGGGTATCAGTGCTCCGCAGCCTCGCTCTTGCCGCTGACGCCAGCAGCAGCCTCAATCTATCCCCTCACCTCCGGGCAAGTCAGGTCCGTAAAGGCCACTCCTCCGCGTGGATAGCTGTGGTGCAATGGGTAAGGGGAGACCCCAGCTCCCCCGCTACTCTGGAGGCCAGGGTCCCTCTGGTGGCAGCCTTGTCCTGCCCTCCTTCCCTCTTCCTCTACTGCCTCCCGTTCCCTGGGCCACTTCCCTGCACTCTCCTGACCCCTGTATCAAAGTCTGCAGGTATCAGGCCGGAGCCTCTATTGCTCTGCACCCCTGAGCCTGCCCAGCCCTACTCTATCCCATGTGCTTCTCTGGGAACCAGTCCTGCACTTTCTCTGGTCAGGCCCTCTCCGCTCCTTATAACCAGGGCTTCCCAGCAATCTGTCCTCTAACATAAGGGGAAAGGAGTCCAGGAGAGCTGGCCGTATTTTAAGAAGCCTTATTGAAGGCACAGGAACAAACCATCCCGATGCGCAGTAAGAAAAGCAAATGTGGTTGGCGACCAGTTTGGCTTAGCAGGGAAATCCTTGGTGAGCTTAAACACACAAAGGAAGCTCACAAGAAGTGGAAACTTGGACAGATGACTAGGGAGGAGTATAAATCTATTGGTTGAGCGTGCAGGGGTGTAATAAGGAAGACCAAAGCGCAACTGGAATTGTAGCTAGCAGGGAATGTGAAGGGTTACAAGAAAGGTTTCTACAGGCATGTTAGCAATAAGAGGGTGATCAGAGTGTGGGGCCCTTACTGGATGAGGGAGGTAGCCTACGGGATGTCTAGATTACATGTAGATGAGTTGAACCCTCTCACCATGGGGAAGGAGCCAAGGCCTTATCTTCTCAGTTGTCTGAGTAATGTCATGTTCACAAGTGCTACAGCTGGAGCATGAATTACTGTGCACGTCTCACAGGTGTGGCTGCATCTGGGGTGGAACACATCTGCTGTTGAAGAGTACACAGCAACAAGTTTGAGGAAGGACATTAAGGAGAATATGGAAGTCCATGGAGGCTGCAGGAGAAAGTAGGGAGGCAGACTAGACAATGCATCACAGAATCATAGAACTGGAACGTAACCCAAGAGGTCGAGTCCAGTCCCCTACCCTCACGGCAGGACCAAGCACCGTCTAGATCATCCCTGATAGATGTCTGTCTAATCTGCTCTTAAATATCTCCAGAGATGGAGATTCCACAACCTCCCTGGGCAATTTATTCCAGTGTTCAACCACCCTGACAGTTAGGAAGTTTTTTCTAATGTCCAAATTAAACCTCCCTTGCTGCAGTTTAAGCCCATTGCTTCTTGTCCTATCCTCAGAGGACAAGGAGAACAGGTTTTCTCCCTCCTCCTTGTAACACCCTTTTAGATACTTGAAAAATGCTATTATGTCCCCTCTCCGTCTTTTCCTTTCTCAACTAAACAAGCCCAGCTCTTTCAGTCTTCCCTCATCGCTCATATTTTCTAGACCTTTCATCATTTTTGCATCTGACAAAGTGGGTCTTTTCCCACGACAGCTTATGCTCCGATAAATCTGTTAGTCTATAAGTTGCCACAGGACTCCTTGTTGTTAATAATTTTTGTTGCTCTTCTCTGGACCTTCTCCAATTTCTCCACATCTTTCCTGGAATGTGGTGTCCAGAACTGGACACACTACTCTATCTAGGGCCTAATCAGCACAGAGTAGAGCAGAAGAATGACTTCTTCTGTCCGGCCAGGGCAGTGGAATTCACCGCCCTTCTCTTGGCACAACGTCCCCTCAGATCATTCAGTACCATAATATGAAACTATTTAATTGAAGTGCCTCAGACCTACTTTTTGTTTAGGTATCAATTTATAATTAGCGGCAGGCAACACAGCGGCACAGAACAGCCGGGAATGAAACCACTGAAGCCAGCGGGTAGGTGGGCCAGGAAAGGTGGTTTGATATAGGGGTGAATATGCCAGCAAACCAGCGAGAGGCAGCAGCCGTGCTATTTATATCACCTTGCGCCAGGCTGGGGGCTCTTATCAGCACCTACTTCCCAAAGGTTTGTTGTCTAACTAGGTGCCAAGCCATGTGGTCTGGATCTGATAAATCACTATTATTTATAGCCCCAGCTCAATGGGATTAGGTGCGGTACGTCTAATCCATCTGCTTCCACTGTGCTCTGGCTCCGGGTGACCTCAATCCTGGAGGAACTGAGTCTCACGCTATTTCTGGACACCTTGGCCTCACCAAAATCTCTTTAACCTGCAACCCCTCGTCTGAAACCCAGGCTGCTCCTGCCATTCCCTGGCATCAAGCAAGCTGCCTCCTTCCCTGGCCCTGCTGTAGCTGGGTGATGCAGGGCCTGGCGGCTCCAGAGAAGGGTTTGAATTGGCCAGTGGGGGGTGATGGCTCCTGATTCTTCAGCCCTCCTTTGCCCCTTCAGGATGTTCTTGGGTCTCTCCCCTTCCAGCGTCGTCCTGTTGGAAAAATAAATAACCATTTCCCCGCTGCTGCCCAGCCTGTAGGGGGCAGCGTGTGCAGCCATTCCCCTAGCCCTGTCTGCTCCTGCCAGGTGGCCTCACCTGTAACAGCCAGATCGGTGCCGTCTTCGTGCCATGCACGGAACACGCCTGAGAGGGCATCCTGGCCTCGTGAGGGCTGGAACGTCTCGCCCAAGGACATTTTTCCTTCTCTGCCAGGTGTCACCTAGTAGCTTTGGCAGGCAAGGCTGAGAGGAGTTGGGATTCCCTTCTCCCTGAGATGATTGATGCCTTGGCAGGACCAGCTCCCGTACCTTACCAGCTGGAACCGTACCAGCGCCTGGTGGTTTACTAACTCTCGCTCTGTTTTTCTCCCTTTGCTTCCGCTCTTTGGGCTGCTCGGTGGTAAGTCGTTCTGCTTTACAAACCATTATTTTACCGGGGGGTTAGAACCCACCCCCAGATCCTGCTGCTGCCCTCAGATTTGGGACCATACCAGTGCCAGCCCCGTCCTACTGTCTGCAGCAGGTTGGGGCTGAAACCCCGGATCAAACCCGTCTGAGCTCTGGGGAAGTTTTTATCCAGGCCCAACCTCTGTAGCATAGGCCACATCTCTGGTGGTGTTTAAATTCAGTGACACCTTGGCAAACGGCAGCAAGGGTTTTCCAGGGGGCAAAGAGAATTTTTCATGGCTCCATGGGAGAGATGGGGCTGTCCACATCAGAGGCTCAGGTAGCTGATGGGCCACAGGGGGTTTCCATCCAAAATTTGTGTTTTTTGAAATGTTGTGCCCTTAATAGAGGTAACACAAATGTCAACAGTGTCACTACAAACTCATAGCTTAGTTGCAGGGAGAAAGCAGGGACCAGCAGAGAACATGAGCCAGGATTTCTGGGTTCTGTTCCTGACTTTGCCACTAGTTTTAAGAACATAAGAATGACCACGCTGGGTCAGACCAATGGTCCATCTAGTCCAGTGTCCTGTCTTCCAACAGTGGCCAATGCCAGATGCCCTGGAGAGAATGAACAGAATAGGGAATCAAGAGATCCATCCCATCACCCGCTCCCAGCTTCTGATAAACAGAGGCTAGAGACACCATTCCTACCCATCCTGGTGAACTGATGGACCTATCCTCCATGAATTTATCTAGTTCTTTTTTTGAACCCTCTTATAGTCTTGGCCTTCACAACATCCTCTGGCAAGGAGTTCCACAGGTTGACTGTCAACTGCGTGAAGGAACACTTCCTTTTTTTGTTTTAAACTCACTAGTAATTTCATTTGGCGTGAGTCTACACAGCAGGGTTTAACTCGAAATAAGCTACGCAAATTGAGCTATGTCAATTGCATAGACTATTTTGAAATTGGGAGCATCTACACAGCACTTATTTTGAAATAAAGCACTCTTCCTCCAACTTCCCTCACTCCTCATACAATGAGGGTTACAGGAGTTGGAGTAAGAAGTCCTCCAGTTTGACAGTATTTCAACATTATTTCAAACTAACTGCCTGCTGTGTAGACGCCAACTAAGTTATTTCGAAATAATGTTACTGTGTAGATGTACCCGTGGTGACTATTAGTTCTTGTGTTATGAAGAGTAAATATCTTAATTTATTTTCTCCACACGTCATGATTTTATAGACCTCTATCATATCCCCCCTTAATCATCTCATTTCCAATCTGAAAAGTCCCAATCTTGTTAATCTTTCTTCATAGGGCAGCCATTCCAGACCTCTAATCATTTTTGTTGCCCATTTCTGAACCTTTTCCAATGCCAAGATGTGCTCACCTTTTCTCAGTCTAATTAGCTCTTAATTGAATCCCACTTGTGAAGTAATGCCAGTGTTGGAAAGGCAAGCTGTCTACAAAGAGCTGGGAGATCCTCAGAGCAGGCGAGACAGACGAGCAGAAAGCGATTTGTGCCGTGATACCAGATGAGCAAAAAAACGACAGGCCTGTGACTAGAACGAACACTGGAATATTCCCTTCTCCAAAGTGTTCTTCACTGGCAGTCAAGTCCTGTGGGTTCCTAAACCCTGTACATAGAATCACAGAATACTAGGACTGGAAGGGACCTCGAGGGGTCATTGAGTCCAGTCCCCTGCCCTCACGGCAGGACCAAATACTGACTAGACCATCCCTAATAGACATTTCTCTAACCTACTCTTAAATATCTCCAGAGATGGGGATTCCACAACCTCCCTGGGCAATTTATTCCAGTGTTTGACCACCCTGACAGTTAGGAACCTTTTCCTAATGTCCAACCTAAACCTCCCTTGCTGCAGTTTAAGCCCATTGCTTCTTGTTCTATCCTCAGAGGCCAAGATGAACAAGTTCTCTCCCTTATGACACCCTTTTAGATACCTGAAAACGGCTATCATGTCCCCCCTCAATCTTCTCTTTTCTAAACTAAACAAACCCAATTCTTTCAGTCTTCCTTCATAGGTCATGTTCTCTAGACCTTTCATCATTCTTGTTGCTCTTCTCTGAACCCTCTCCAATTTCTCCACATCTTTCTTGAAGCACAGACAGGCGTATGGTGCAGGCATCACACAGCAGGGTTTATTTGGTTAGCAGGTGGGTGTGCTTTAGAGCAACACTGGTTTGGTTTTGTTCTCAGAATGCACCCAGGCAATGTCTGGACTACAGAGCTTTTCCAGGATACCAGAGGTATCCCGGAAAAGTGATGCCATGTCCAAGGAACGCGTCCGCTTTTTCAGAACTATTTCCAAGAAAGCAGATGCGTTCTTTCACCATCCCTGTAATCCGTACGGGGAAGAAGGGATGTGTCGAAAGAGGTTTTTCCAAAATTTGGCCTTGTGTAGACGGGTCAAATTTCAGAAAAGCCTTGTCCGAAAGAAAAGCAGAAAAAGATACACAAACTGTGGTTTGCAATTTACGTATCTTTTTCCGACTTTTCTTTGCAGTCCAGACATAGCCCCAGATACCACGGTGATGGGCACAACTCAGGCTCTAACATCAGTAAGTGTCTGTCAGCAGCCCTTCCCTGCTCTGTCATTGTGTTGGTTAGTTACAGACGGGCCTGAGCTTTTACGTCCAGTGGCAAACTTCCCCAGGAGCTGGGCCAGGTTTGGATCCGAGTTCAGGTTCGGATCGAACCTGTGGCTGCGTTTCATGCTGCCCTCCCTCAGAGAGGGAAGTAGCCACTGCTAGGACTGGACTCCCAGATTTGCCCTTACTACAAACTTCTTGCAACTAAATCTCTGACAAACTTTGGAGTCTATAAAAACAAACAAACATGGCTGACATTTTTTATTCCCAAATTTAGTGCTTCTAATTAGGTATCTTTTGCATGTATAGCAGGAGGGCTACTCCTGCCTGGCCCTCCCGCAGGACCTCGTAAGGGTAGTCCCACTGGCCTGAGTCTGAAACACAGTTTAAGTCTGGCCCTTTAAGGCAAGGCCAAGGCCCTCCGTCCCAAGTCCAAAACACAGTTCAGGGTTCTAGCGGGGGGGGGAGCCGGGCCCACCCTACTCCACCGGGTCCCAGCCCAGGGCCCTGTGAGTGACCAGATAGCGTGTCACTCCCTCGGCGGGGCAATCCAGCCGAAACACGCCGAGGTTCTCCGGGAGGGAGAACCGGTTCCCGCTCCTGCCCTGGGCCACTTCCTTTCTGGTTCGCTGGGGTTCCTTCCCACGTACTCGTCCAGCTTGCTGTGCCCTTTGGGTCGGTGTCTCCTCGGTGGGCAGCCTCTGGGATGCACTAGCCCCACCAGCCTCTTTTGGAGCCTCCGGTGACAGCTGTGCGGGAGCTCCTTTCCCAGGTCCTTCTCCTCCGGCTGCCACCTCTGACTGAGTTCTTGCTCAGGCTTTTATAGTGGCGCTACAGCCCGGGCATGCTCAGTAGGGCTGCGGGGGAGGGGCCTCTGCAGCCAGGTAACCCTGGCTGGGCCCTGCAGGCTCAGTGCGGGGCTGCCTCGCCCTGTCACAGGGCCCGTACGTGAGGTGGTTGGGCTGGCCCCATGCTCCTGGACAGGACGGGTGGGCGAAGGGGCAGCCAGCCCGCCACATCTTCTAGAGCACCCTGCCCACCCAGAGCAGTGATTTAAAGAGCCCACGGTGCTGGCTGGTGCCATTGCTACCGCAGCAGCACCAGCGTCCAGGAGCCCTGAACGCCTTTGCCCTCCCGCCCCTGTTGGTGGGCCTCTTGTCCAGTCTCCCTAGTCTGGCACGCGCCGGAAAACATGCTCCATTCTCTTTAGAAAGACATGTTAGAGGAGTGGGGTTTTCAAATGTCACTTGCTACGGTTGGGTGCAAGGATTTGGCTGGAAGGGGTGAGCAGGGAAGGGGAGGGAGTGGAGAGGGGGTGTGGCCTGGTCAGAGTGGGGGCGGGGCCTGGTGGAGCAGGGACGGCATATGGGCGGGGCCACAGGCTGGAAGCTTCCCCCTCTGCCCATGGTAGCCACCTCCTATCCCCCTGGCCTTCCTCTCCGAGGAGCCGGGAAGTGTTCCGCTTCTCCAAACGGCACCCACTCTGGGTGCAACTGACCCCCCGCTGGCCCCTGGGGCATGTGCAGTATTGCAGTGAGGTGCACTGAGTTGTGCCTACAGGCGGAGGCTTTGCTAGTGGCTCTTTGGTAAGCTCATAAATGTGTCCCTCTGTCCAGCGCCCCCTGCTGGGGCAGAAGCAGAAGAAGGCGCGCCAGGAGCCCACGCTGGAAGCCAAGCCCAAGAAATTGAAAGTGAAAAAGTTGGCCGCCCAGAGCCCCGCAGAGGAGCCCAGTGCCCCCTCTCAGAGTAAGAGATGCGTGCGACTCCACCACAGCCAAGGGCAGGCAGCCCCGCGGACCTGTGAACGGGCGTGGAGACATCGGGGAGGGCGCCAGGGGAACTGAGTCACGCACCCAAAGGCAACCCGCACCAGCGGCCCTCCCGGCTGTGCGCTACCTGATCCAATGACCCTTCTGTGCTTGCTTCCTGCCTCTCTCCTTGTCTCTGGCAGCGCAGGGGCAGCCGGCATAGCTCTGGGGGGGTGCCCAGAACAAGGGGTAGGTCTGTATGCCTGTTCCCACACTGGGACTGGGACCTGCTGGCTGTGCCGGTAGGAGCCCCCCAGAGCACACGGGCTCTTGCAGGCTGCTGGAGCTCTACCAGCAGAGGTCAAGCCTCACTGTTCTGCCCGTCGGCACCTTGTGGCAGGCTGTGGGCGCACAGACACACCTCCCGGCATTTAGCCTGGCTCAGTGTCTAAGCTTTGCCTCCAAGACACAGGCCCATGCTCTGTGTATTTCCTGCAAAGGCAGGAGAGCAACTATATTGGACTACAAACAAGACCCCTAAAGACATGGGGGGACCCATATATCTGCCCTCCCCCCCTCTGAGCTGCCCCCTCTGGAAGCTCACGCCCCTACCCCCGTCCTGTTTCTGTCCTCACTCTGGCCGCTCTCCCAGCTGTCAGGAGACTGCGGAAGAAGGAGGAGAAAGGGGAGGAGGAGAGCGAGAAGCAGCCCGATCTCAAATCCACCAAAGAGCCCAGGAAGAAGAAGGAGAGTCCCGCCTTGCATGTCAGTGTGGCCAAAGCCTCTAAGAAGAAGCAGGGTAAGAGGGTGCTGGGTCCCTTCCCATGGGGTCTCTCAGTTCATGCCCACCACCCCCAGCCCTAATCCACATCAGTCACACACCTGCCGACAGGCCACAGGCTCATGCCCATGTCACAATCCCGCCACACGCTTGCAGCCCAAACCCAGGCGCCGTGCGCACGTGCCACAGCCCCAGTGTACCCTCACGTCCCCATCCCAGCCAAATGCAGCCCTCCCAATCCAGCACACAGCCCTGCACGCACACAGCTCTGCACACAAACGTGGCCTTCACAATCCGGCACACGGCCCTGCCCAGATACCACAATCCCCCAAATCACGTGGCAGCATGCAAACACAAACCAGCACAACTGCCAGTCCTGTCTAGCCCTCCTGCATCCCAGTCTGTCTGGAAGCCCTCTTGGAAAACGCTCTCCCCCGCCCCTAAAATACAGCGACAGCCGCGTCCTGGGGACGTCCCAAAGCCCGGCTTTCGGAGGATTGCACACAGCGGGCAGGTGGCTGTTGAGGTTTTGGGCCCCGTTTTAGTGTCCTCCCTCTGCATATGAGATCCGTTTCCCAGACAAATAGTTCACCCTCCCACCAGCTCCTGCTCCTTAGTGGCTGTCTAGGGGCAATTACTGTAACCCCCCATCTCCTCTTTGCGGGAGGGAAGGGAGGAGGCGAGGGGCAGAGCCGAGGACTGCGTAGACCACACAGAGGCAGCCAGACGGTCACTAGGTGGCAGCCTTGAACCACAGCCTGTCCCACCCCGTGGCTCACACGTACGGTTATTTTCTAAAGGCTGTTTTCTAAGCTGCTGTTTCCTGCAGGGTAAACTCCTGGGGTAAAGTGCTCTAAACACCAGGGGAAACACCCCTGCATTTCCAACCAGGTTTGAAACTGGTTCAGCTGGTGCCATGCAGGCCCAGGGTTAGCCTGAACCGGTTCTCAAAGAAGTGTGAATCTGGTGAGGGAGGGGAGATCCAGCATGGGCCCAGTGAAATCAGAGCAGCCCCCCGGGCTACAGAGGTTTTGAGAACACACTTACGCGTTCTTCTTTCCTGGATCCTTCCCCTTTACACTGGCAGGCCAAGCCAGTTAGAAACCAATTTTACAGGATTCGTGATCAAGTTTGGTTTGAGCCCCGGCATGAACGAGGCTCCCAGATACTGGAGGGGTGAGGTGAATGCAACGGGTGACGTAAGGCCTGGGGTAGGTATAGGCCCCATGCGAGTCCCCCGCTGTGGAGAAAGTTCCTCTGAACAGGACAGGCAGAGCCGTTGCTGCAGCTGCCCATTAACGTGGCTGTTTTTCTTTAATCTCCTCGTCCCCTCTCGGCTCCCCACTGAACTTCCAGCCGACTCGGAGGAGGAGGAAGAGGAGGAGGCGGAGAATGACGACCCACCCAAAAAGCCCAAAAAGAAACCGCCCAAAGAGATCCCAGCTAGAGAGAGCAAGGAGAGAAAACCCAAGCTGAGAGGTCAGCAGCAGGGGAAGGGACTGCAATGTGGAGGTGAATGGGGGTGTGAGAGGAAGGAGGGTCTAGTGGCAATGTGCTAACCTAGGACATGGGGGGCTGGTCAATTCCCTGCTCCTCCGCAGGCTCCGTGTGTGACCTTGGGTAAGTTACTCGCTGCTTCTGAGCCTGGGTCTCAGCTCTGTGAATTTATGGGGGGGGGTGTCAGGGCCGATGAGGGGTGAGACCGTGAGGGTGAAGGTGGGCTGTATGGCACCATAGTTCACAAAACTGGGGGGGTGTTGGGGAAATTTGGGGGGGTATACACTCCCATGGGGGGGGGTAGGGAAATATCTGGCTGGGCTGGAGAGAGCTGGTGGTGCTTTGCCTGGCTTTGGGATTCCTCCACTGTCTCCACAGGGCGGGCAGACAGCCCCGCACTGAGTCACTGGCTGAGCTAAGCTTCCCAAGCCTGAGATCATGCATGGAGGGGGCATGAAGCTCTTCCCAGTCCAGCTCTCCCCCGAGTCCCTCCCGGCCGTGCCGCCCGGTGCCTCGCCGGGGGCGCTGTTATCAGTGCGGGGAGTGTCTTCCCCGTCACACTGTCCCTGAGGTCACGTCCCTGGGTCCAGGGCCACCCTACCAGTGCCTGTGCCCTGCCCAGCCCAGCACCAGAACCCCCCTCTGGGGGAGGGAGTGGCCCCTCCGCGTGAGGGGGACTGAAGCTGTGGGGGAAAGGGGTAGCCTACTGTACCATGCTGGATGGACTAGACACCATTTACTGCAGCGACCTCTAGTCTGGAAGAGCTGGCAACCTGGAGCATGGCCAGAGGGAGACCCGGACCGGAGGACTCCCGAGTAGCAGCAGGTGGCTGCACAGTTGGCCAGAGAAGCGGCGTTTGAAGGGGAACATGCTGGACTGGTGCTGAGCCGGGGGATAGGGCGGGAGGTGGCCAGAGCCCATACGTGGCTGCTTAGGGCCCCGTGACCTTTGGGGCAATTTTGTGGTGCCCTACACGGCTGCATGTTCTGCATATGGATAGGGACGGCCCTGCCTGTGTCGCGCTTCTCTTGTCTCCCCCCTGCCCCGGCTATGTCCCCACAACACATCTGGCTTTCCCCGTCTCCCCTTCCCTTTCGCTCCTTTCTCCCTGGCTTGTCCCCACTCTTCCCCATCCTCTCTTCCTCATCGCTTATCCCTCACTAGCCCTTCTGCCATCCCCACACTGTTTCCAGCACTCCTCTCTCCCCCCCGCCCGCTGTTTCCCGCTTTCCCTTCCCCCTTCCTTCTCTCTCACCGGTTTTCTCTGCCGGGACAGGAGACAGAAGTGAGGGCGATGCCAAGACCCGAGCTGCAAAGCCCACGAAGAAGGAGCCGACATCTATGTTCCAAGTGAGCGGGGACAAGAAGGAGAGAAAAGGCAAAAAGAAAGGTGACAGGCAACAGGTGCCCATACAGCCCCTGCCCCCCGGAGCTCTCCTCAACTCAGGGCTCCTGAGGCGTTGCCATTGGTACCACGGGCGTCCTGGGGATGTGGCTCAGGCTGTGAGAGAGATTGGGGCCAGGACTGAGTTATGGGCTAAGAGGGGCGAGAGCCCATAGCCCCACCAACAGGCTGGGTCAGGGGTCAGTACTCGGGTGGAGACCTCCCCGGAAAACCCTGCTGGTGCATTAGCAGGGGAAGTGCCTGACCTGACCCGGTGCCGGCCCGGTTGCCCTGGCACGTTGCTAGGAGTGCAGTGCAAGCTCTGGGGGATCAGTAACAGGCCCGTGGCACGTCTGTGAGTATGGGGGTGCAAACCAGATCTCAGTCCCCTGCAAGATGCCATCTTCACTTCCCTAGCTAGCCATGGCTTTGAGATTCTCTGCTGTAAGGCACGGCCCTTAGCACCGGGGCCCCTCTCTCGAGTGCACGTGTCTCCCCCGCAGCCGCAGCCGTCATGAGCAGCGAGGCGGAAGACGACTCGGATTCCAGCACCAAGCCAATCAAACCCGACCCGAAAAGGGACACAGCTTCCATGTTCCAGGCAGGCGGTGACAGCCACAGGGAGAAGAAGACCAAAAAGAAAGGTGGGATCAGAAGGGGACGAGTCCCATTGCTCAGGGCCAGCGGCAGGGCAGCACATGGGGCAAGCTGGAGGGGATTCTTGTGGGGCGTATGGTTGGGCTCTGGAGGAGGAGGCTGTGTTGCCCTCTACTGGCTTATATAACTAGTGGACTCGGCCGTGTCCTTTGTGCAGAGAAGCCACAGAGGCTGTTTGTCCAGGCAGCAGCTCAGGGAGTTAGGACCCCTCACTCTCCCATTGCTGGCAGTGTGCCCACCACATTGCTCCAGAAATGACCTTGCTGTGTGGGTGACTGAAAATGCTCTGCTCCAGGACAGCAGGCTGTGCTGAGGGTGGCCGCTGCATCCATAAATCAATCCCCGTGGCACCAGCAACGGTGCCCTCCACCTGCCAGTGGTCTCAGCTCCTGCCTCCCCTCCCGCTGCGATGCCGGCGGAGCTGGGCCGATGGGGTCTGGGCCGCGGAGCGGGGGATACCCACTGAGCACCGTGTGCATTTCTATCCGCAGCTCTCCCCAAAGCCACCGGAGAGCAGAGCGAGGGGGAGGCCTCGGAGAGCCCTCCGAAGAACTCCAATAAGAAAGGGAAAGGAAAGAAGGCCAAGAAGGTAAAAGGCTGACCAGTCGGGGGCTAACGGGGCAGGGCTGGGAATGGGGTTTTCTCACAGCCTCCTTCGCCTCTGAAGAGCAAAGTCCAGCGGCTGCCTCAGCAGTAGGGCTTGAAGACGCTGCCTGCTGTTAATGCTACAGGAGGGTGAGAGGTTGGGGAGGCAGCCCATCTCGCCGCGAGGGACCCCAGAGAGAATGGAGGGTGGGCTGTAGAAAGGGGCCCAGGTGGAAGAGAAAAGTTTGCCCCAGCAGATTCCCGCACCATCCGGGGAAAAGGGGATACCCCAGCAGGTTTCTGCAGTGGCCGAGGGGGAGAGGGTGACCTCAGCAGGTTCCTATGGTGGCTGGGGGACTGAGGCCAGAGAAGGGAGAGGCTGAGGTGCCTGGGTCCCAACTGGCCAGACCCAGGAAGCTGTGACTGAAAGGAAGGGGAAAGGCGCCAATGCAAGATGCGGTCGGGCAGGCTGCTGGCATATGCACCGTGGCGAGTGCACATCTGGCTGCTAACGCTCTCTCTCCGAACAGCCCTAGAGCAGCGTGTGCCTGTAACGAGCCCTCCCTAACGCCCTCTCCCCTTTCCGTTCTGGGTGCTGGGCCACAGAAGGAGGAGAGGCCGCCTTCCCCTGTCATCGAAGTGGACAGCCTGGAGGACTTTGTGCTGCAGCCGGCTCCTCAGGGCGTGACCATCAAGTGTCGGGTCACTCGAGACAAGAAGGGGATGGACCGGGGCCTCTACCCTACGTACTACCTGCACCTGGACAACGAGAAAAAGGCAAGCAGTGAAATAAGGTCCCAGCCCCTCACTCGGGGCAAGCGTGCCGGGGAACGGTTTTCCAACCCCCCAGAGCTTTTGAGGCTCTGAAATGGGGCAGAAAGTCCCCATCTCAGAAAACGTGGCGAGCCAGGGATCGTTTCGGCAGGCGGCAACTGAAGTTTTGCTTTTCGAGAACTTCGAAACAGTCTGTTTTGACTTGCACTTGAAACTTGGTTTTTAACCTGGTGTTAGCTGATTTGACAGAAATGTCAAAAGGGAAAGTCATCTTGAATGGAAAGTGACATGTGTCGAGCTGGAACTGCGCAAATGGCATTCTGGCAGCTTCGGGGTCTCTTCCTTTGAATCGGGGAAGATCAATTGAAACTGTTCTTTTCTTGGGCCCCAAAACCATTTTGCTGGAAAATTCCCAGTCAGCTCTACTTGGGACACTGCAAGCCAGACAAAGCACTTGAAAATATACTCTGCCTATGCAGAGGGGAACAATGGCCTAATGGGTGAGAACCATCCCTGGTGTAAACCCATTGCAGTCACTGGAGTTACACCAGGGCTCAGCTTGTTTCCCATCTCTCCCACCTGATATGCTACGGGGGTTCCCGCTCATCGCTCCGGACTATGGGTGTGTCTAGACTACATGGCTTTCTTTCTTCACAGATCCCCCTCTAGACTGCCGCGTTTTGCCGACAAAGTGCTGAGTCGGCAAAACGTGGCGGCCATTTTTATGCAAATTAGGCGCGGGATATTTAAATCCCTGCCTCATTTGCAGTGCCGACCTGCCTAATCCGCATCCCTCTGCCGACAGAGGGATTCAGTCTAGACATACCCTTTGAGCACATCTGTACCCATGTGTGAATACAAGGCCTGGCACAGAACCTAACTCCAGGTAGCGGAGGGCTTTCGAGGAGCTGGGCCTAGGCCGACTGACCCACTCTTTTGGGGAGTGTCTCCGTTTGAGAGACCCAGTGATGTCATCGCAATCGACATTGTGTCACAGCCTGGTGACAGATGGCCGCCCTGCCGCCCTTGTATCATGATGTTCTGATGCAACCGTGCAAATGTCACAATACTGGGACTCACAGGCTTATCCAGTTGACAAACCAGAATGGGTGAGAGGCCTAGAACCGCCCTCCCCAGAGAGTTGAAAAAGACCCCTCGGGGGTCGTCTGTCCCACACATGAGTTTAGTGATTAGTCCTGATGATGTGAGCTGCCTCGCCATTCCCATCTCTTGTGGCAGTGGGTCTAGGTCCAGCCCCTTTGAAAGCTCCAAGCTTCTCCTATCTGTTGGCGGTTTCCTTGTGCCAGGGAAGGTAACGGTCATGGGAGGTGGTCGTCCTGGAGACAGGCGATCTCTGTGGTAATGAAGGCCAGTCACCAGGAGGGCTGTGCATAACAGGACAGTGGCCTTGACCTGAGCTCTGTACCTACCGGGGAGACAGTGCACCGCATGCTGTATTCCCAGCAGCATGAGCGTGTTTTGGGCTTGATAGAGCTTCTTCACAGTGTGACCTGAGTCCTGTTGCCCTGAGTTGCTCAGCCCCTGTAAACCGGCCCCTTCCTTCCCGTCTCTGACTAGGGTTGCGAGGTATTCACCTGGACAGTCCAGTATTTTTGCCTCCTGTCCAGTAAAAAAATATGTCCGGTATGTTCTGATTTTTTCCCTGGCCAGGAGGCGAAAATACTAGGCATCTGCATTCACTTTTAAAGAGGACATGCTGTTTTAATGCTGGGTTTTTTTGGATTTTTTTGCTCAACAACTTCGGTTCCCCCCCTCTTTTCTTCCCCCCTTCAACAGAACTTTTTTCCTGGTGTTTTTTTTTTTGTGGGGGGAGGTGTTCGGTATTTTTGTTTCAACCATCTGGCAACCCTATCTCCGACAGGTGTTCCTGCTGGCTGGTCGGAAGCGGAAAAAGAGCAAGACCTCAAACTACCTGATTTCCATTGATCCCACTGATTTGTCCCGAGGTGGGGAGAACTTCATTGGGAAGCTGAGGTATGAGAAAGTGGCACAGGGCAAAACTGGTTTCTGCGTGGGCCACCTGTTTCCATGAGTCCAGAGCAAATTCCCCACAGGGGAAAGGATAAGGGGTGAAAATATCTATTATATTGCAGCGTCAGGCCTATACAAGGGGAATCGGGCCAGCCTAGGTCTGCTGCCTGGGCTCTCTCCTGCATTCTGCTGTTGCTGCTGCGCTAAAGTTCGATCTATTTGGGATTCTGTCAAACTCTGGCTTAGCAAACGCTGCCGCACAGTGAAGCAAATGCTCTGCAGCGAGTGGAGGGCTCCAAGGCCCATCCTTACAGACAGAACGTGGCAGCAAATGTTGGGAAGGATGGGGAGTGTGCACATCCGGGTCACAGGTTCAGATCCAGTGGTCCCAGGAAGCCGGGCCCTTGTGCAGACAGTCAGGAAAGATTCCAGTGCCACCCAGCTGACTAGCAGAGCACCCAGCACGAGGTTTGTGTTTCTACTGGAGGCGCACATTGGTGCAACCGCTAACAGGAAGATTTGAACCTTAGTATAGGAGCCTCTCCCCTGGTGCGAAAAGCCAGCTGGCTCCCAGCCCATGCTGTAGAAGTCTCTTGTTCTTAACTGTTGCTGTGGTCTAGGTGCCACTGCATGGGACAGTGAACCACACTAGGTGTGTGGGTTACATTGGCAAATGCCTCAGTGCACATAAAATTTATTCCACACATGGATGTAAAAGATTAGAGGGAACATTGTTCAGATCCTGCCCTGATTGGTAATGAGTGAAAGCGATCACCAGCCAATGTCAGTTTGGTGGCCTGTGAGGAGGGGAGGACTCCGGTATCCAGGGCTGTTCATCTGTCTCCATTCACTGGCACTACATCAATATCAGAAGATAGTAGGGCAGGCGTGGTCCTTCCCACCCTGCTCCCTCGCTCCCTGGGCTCAGGGGTAGTTTCCCCGTGTACAAACCCTCCTTTCTACATGAAGATGTGACCCAGACTGCACTGCTCTGCTTTCCAGTGGGTTAGTTGGCTTCTTACTTACAGTCAGGCCCTGCCCTGCCAGTGTAGGGCGGAATCTGGCCCTTCGATAGCAGAGTGGGGAGAACATGTCGCCCATGGCCGGGGCAGGGGGAACAGGTCTTGCACTGAATCCTTCAGTTAGCTGGAGGAATGAATCCCACACAGAAAACTGTTGGAGGGAGGGGCCGCAAGGCTGGCCGCTGCTTGGAAACACAAGGAGCCGGAGGAGGAGTGTGTATTGTTTCTTGGGCGCATTGTTAGGTTGCCACTTCCCACCACGGCCCAAGGATTGAGGCCTTCTGCCTTTGCTGCTGGGGGGTCACAGCTTTTCTGGCTGGAACTGGAGGCCCATCTTACTAGATCTGGCCTCCAGACTGTCGCTGGGGGGCAGGGAGGGGAAAACTGGCTTGTCTAGTTCTTTCTGAAGGGGAAGGAGGCCACCCCTTGAGGGTGCCGTCAGCAGGGAGGAGCCAGGCGCATCTCAGCCAGCAGCCCTCACTGCCGGCCAGAGGAGTTCACCGGGGACTGCTGGAGCGAGGGGAGGGGCAGATGTGCGGAGGGCAGCTCAGAGACTGGCTCCCAAACCAGGAGGAAGCGCTCTGCTCAGTTGCCGACATGGCAGGAATTAGCTCCGTGCAGTTCAGTGCATATCCGAGGCTGGCTGCCTCAGGCCCTACCCCGCTGCCTGGTGCTCCAGCGGGGAGAGCAGGGGAAGCCCCAGCACCCCGGCCTACGCCCCAGTGAAAGCGCTGGGAGGGCTGGCGGGGGGTGGGCCTGAATACGAGTGGGTGGACCATGGCCCAGTCCGGCCCAGCTGTGGCTATGCCCCTGGCATAGGCTAAACACTGTGGCCTGCGAGATGTTTTTTTTTTTACTGATGCCCACGCGCAGGGTTGCCAGACTCTGCTGGTTTCCGTCACATCGTTTTTTCTTACCGGTGTTACTAAAGTGACAGGCGGCAAAGCCAGGGCACGGGGAGGGAGGTGCAGCCTGGTTGCCCACAGCACTGACTGTGGGAGCCGGGTGCTCCCTCTGCAGCTAATCCCAGCGCTGCTACGGTTCAGTCCGCACCCCCTGCAAATTCTAGGGACGCCAGCGCAGAGAGCAAAACGGCCCTACCCCGGGAAAGCGACTCGGTTCTGACGATCTGGCGCCCTTTGGCTCTCTCATGCAGCCCACTCGCTAGCCTCGGTTGCCCGGTGCTGTGCCGGGCACTAGACTGGACGGGGAGGCGTGTGGAAGAGGCAGCTGGGTCTGGAGAGAGCTAAGGAGCATTTCCGTGCTTTGGGGTCTCATGTGGCCCGACAGAGCCTGGTCTGGTGCAAGTTGTTCCCTGGCAGAACACAGCACCCTTCCCCCTCCCCGTTAATCAAGTGCTTGTCAGTAAGTGCCCGACCTTGGCGGACTCCAGTGGAGCAGAGCTGCTCCTCTTGTTCCAGAGCTTTGGGGGACCACTGCAAGCACCCAGTGTCCCTCCACCCCCACTGGCCTCCCTATGATTGTGCTGCTGGGGGGCATCTGCTCAGATACCCTTTTGCCATGATACTCCTTTCATAGCAGCACAGTAACCAGAGGGGTAACCTAAGGAAGGGCAAATAGAGGATGTGGGAGGGGAGAGGGGTGCCAAATACAGCCTCGCCCCCCCCCCCCCCCGTCCCGTTCCTCAGTCTGATCTTCTGTTTCGGGATGCAGATCCAATTTAATGGGGACTAAGTTCACCGTGTTTGACAATGGAGTGAACCCCGACAGAGCGAACGCCGACTGGTCCAACGTGCGACAGGAGCTATCGGCCGTTGTGTATGTAAGTCACTGATGTGGGCCCCTTCCACCCGCCCCAGGGAGAGAGCTGCACTCACTGTGCCACCTCTCACAGCGGCTGCCCGTGGCCTGTGCCCATTGCAATCTGGGCCAGACCCAGTGACTCCTGGATTCACGGCCAGTAAACCCAGCGGTCCTGAGCTCTGCCCTGCAGAGCGGAGGTGGCAGCCAGGCAAGCTTCTCCATACATGCAGCCCAGCCGTGCTGTCTCCTGTGGCTGGGAGACAGGGTTGTATGGGGCACTGCCAGGGGTCCAGGACCTGACAGTAGGATAGGGAGTCCAGACACATGGGTCAGAAAACAGCGGCTAAGTCTTGGAATGGGATGTTTGTCCCTGCTCGGGATGTGAGAGCCTCCAGTGACTTACTCAGGCGCCTGCTGGGGCTTCTGTTTCAGGAGACAAACGTTTTAGGGTTCAAAGGACCCCGGAAGATGACCGTGATCATCCCTGGAATGAATTCGGACAATGAGCGGGTACCAATCCGGCCCCGAAACGTAAGTTGGCACAACAGCGAGCAATGCTGGAACAGGATCCCCCCCCATGGCGTAGCCCACTTCTAGCAATAGAGATGCAGTCGTGTTAGTCTGGCATATCACACACACATGCCCTTCCAACCCTCAGAGCCACCCGGAGCATGTCTCTCACACACACACACACACACACACACACACACACACACACACACACACACACACACACACACACACACACACACACACACACACACACACACACACACACACACACACACACACACACACACACACACACCAGCTGGCCCTCAAGCCACCCGGAGCATGTCACCCGCACACCCCCAGCTGGCGCTCAGAGCATGTCTCTCTCTCTCTCTCTCACACACACACACACACACACACACACACACACACACACACACACACACACACACACACACACACACACACCACAGCTGGCCCTCAAGCCACCCGGAGCATGTCACACACACACACACACACCCACCCCAGCTGGCCCTCAAGCCACCCGGAGCATGTCACACACACACACACACACACACACACACACACACACACACACACCAGCTGGCCCTCACACACACACACACACACACACACACACACACACACACACACACCAGCTGGCCCTCAAGCCACCTGGAGCATGTCACCCACACACCCCCCAACTGGCACTCAGAGCGTGTCACACACTCTCTCTCACACACACACACACACACACACACACACACACACACACACACACACACACACACACACCAGCTGGCCCTCAAGCCACCCGGAGCATGTCACCCACACCCCCCCCAACTGGCACTCAGAGCGTGTCACACACTCTCTCACACACACACACACACACACACACACACACACACACACACACACACCAGCTGGCCCTCAAGCCACCCGGAGCATGTCACCCACACCCCCCCCAACTGGCACTCAGAGCGTGTCACACACACACACACACACACCCCAGCTGGCCCTCAAGCCACCCGGAGCATGTCTCTCTCTCACACACTCTCTCACACACCCTCACACACTCTCACTCACACACACACCCTCACACACTCTCACTCACACACACACCCTCACACACCCCAGCTGGACCTCAAGCCACCTGGAGCATGTCACATGCACACCCCCCAGCCGGCCCTCAGAGCCACTCAATGCATGTCTCACACACACCCCAGCCGGCCCTCCGAGCCACTCAGAGCATGTCACACACACACCCTAGCCAGCCCTCAAGCCACGCGGAGCATGTCACACGCACCCCCCAGCCGGCCCTCAGAGCTGCCCAGAGCATGCCGCAGGACTCTGGCAGTCACTTAAAGAGCCCAGGGATTCTTGGGCCCCAGAGCTTTTGCCCCATTTGCTCCCCCTGTCAGCAGGCCTGCCTCGGGCCTGGGGGTAGTTCCCCACCCAGCACTCAGATACCACAGGGATACCACCTGGGCTCCGAACTAGCACAGAATCACAGAAACCTACAACAGGGAGAGGATTTACAGGCCACGGAAGGTCCAGATGCCGCGTACCGCCTTGGAGCCCCGTGGCCAGCTCCCCTTGGGGTCAGAAGGAACACACAGGTCCCACGCATGGTGCCCCCCCTCATGCAGGCCTTGCCCACCCAGGGAAGCATTTGCAGGGACTCCTCATGCACTCCTTTCTCAGGCTGCTTCCTGAGCACGTTTCTTGCTGTTCCCAGGATAACGATGGGCTCCTTACGAGGTGGCAGAACAAGAGCATGGACAACCTCATCGAGCTGCACAACAAGGCCCCGGTATGGAATGACGAGACCCAGTCCTACGTCCTGAACTTCCACGGCAGGGTCACCCATGCCTCCGTCAAGAACTTCCAGATCGTGCACAGCGATGACCGTAAGTCCGCAGGGAGAGTCCCCACCCCAGAGCGATTCCCTGTCAGAGAGCAGCCTGGGGGACACGGGTGATTCCCTGAGCAAGCTATGCCCGTCTGGAGGGCTCTCTCGCCATCTCCCCAGCTCAGGCCCTTGGCTTGAGCCTCACTCTGGCCATTGTGAGCAGCGTGAGAGTCGCTGTGTCCGGGAGACGTCAATGGAGAGCTGATCTAGGCCTTGAATTGACACCAGAAGGGAACTGGGAGCTGTGGACCAACAGCGTGGTGCCCTCGGCAGCTTCCACGCAAAGGAAGTAGGCTGTCCCGAAACACAGTCCCCTATGATTGACATAGCCGATGGGAGCACAGTCATCTCCGTCGCCCTCTGTGCTCCCCGGGCAGAATCTGAGCCAAAGACAGTTTCTGTTCCTGCTGGCCCTTCAGAGCCAGCCTGGCCAGGAAGCGTCAGCTCTGTCCGCTCAGCGTCAGGCGCCTGCAGGAGACCCTGACACCCACGGTGGGGGCAGAATCTTTGCCAGAGGAGAAGGGCTGAGCTTGGAGGGATGTGCAGCCGGGAAGGTCTGCTTCCTGCTTGGAAACGTACCGGCCATTTGGATGAGAGAGGGGCCCCCCGTGTGACTTCCCTGTTCCTACCCTCGCTTGAAAGAGGGGCAAGGGACCTGCTCCAGGATGAGGTAGGCCCATTGTGCAAGCAGAGTGCTACCCGCTTGGGCGCCTTGCTGCGGGCAGCGCTGTGTCCGCAGCGGGCCAGACGCATGCTCTGTGTGAATGGGGCACCGGGGGTGCCAGAGGGCCAGGCAGACTGTGCTAAGGGGGCTGGGGTCGCAGGGGGCCCTGCTGAAGCTCTGCAGCCCCCCAGCCTGGCTCTTGCAAACCTTCCAGCTGCAGGGAGACTGTTCTCCTGGCCTTTACACATGGGCTTTGCCCTGCCTGCTCCAGGCTCTGGTCCCTGGATGAATAAGGCCCCAGGAAGAAGCCGCGCAGAAGGCGCCGTTGGCCATGGTGAGAGCTCCATGGTTGGGGAGCGCTCCAGGAGCAGGTGACCCCAGCGGGGCCCCAACTGGGCCAGGCTCTGAGCTGGGGGTGGGAGCACATGAGAGGCAGTGAGCAGCCCTACACCGAAACCCATCCGAGTGTAGACTCCAGAAAGGATCAGACCAAATTCAACCCTGGGGTAAGCTGGCGCCGCTCCCGCCGAGATCCAGCGCTGAGTCCCTGCCTACAGGGGCCCCTTTTGTGCTTGGTTTTGAGCCCGGTTCATCTGCCTGTACCCTGCGGATGATCACGGAGAGAGCAACTGTAGGAATTATGTGGGGGCAGTTCTCTGGGCCTGTGTCATGCCAGTGTTCAGACTCCCAATAACGGTCTGGCTGGGAATCCATGGAAATTCACTTCTGTGCGGAGACCTAGTGCAAGCACGTCCATCCCCCAATGTGTACCCCTTAAGTCTAGGCCTGTGGGGCTTCAGAGAGCTCCAGGTGACGTTTTCAAGTGCTCCGCCCCCACAAATGGGACCTGGGAGCCGAGCTCTGGGGGAGGCGTCAGTGATGAGACCTTTTGAAAATTCTGGCCTGTGGGCCCAAGTGGGAATTCAGTGACCTTGTGCAGCCTCCGCTCAAGGGGTCTCACCCAAAAGCCAAAACAGTCCGGCTCTGGCTCCCGTCCGAGGCTGACACTGGAAACGGAATGACATTTTACTCGGTTGGCTGCCTGAGTCGGCTGGATTTGGAAGGTCCCTGAGACTCAGTCAGTGGGGTCAGAGTTCAGACAGCTGATCGCTCGGGGGCTGCAGGGAATGGGATCCACCCTCCCTGTGCCCCGGCCTTGAGGCGGAGACCACCTGCGAATATCAGAGCGTGGGCAGCTCGGCAGCTTTGTGGCGTGCGTGAGCAGCGAGAGCTTGCTCTGCCTGTCACCTGTCCAGTCCAATCAGGGGATGCTAGTGTTGGGTTACAGGACAGAAGGAACCTGTCGGGGGGCCCCCGGTTATTTTTACAGATTTCCTGTCACCCTCGCTGGTGGAACAAAAGGCAGCCGCAGGAGAGGCTGTGGTTGGAGGAGTGCCTGGGGAATGGCCGGGGCAGGCATTCTAGCGAGGGATCAGTTTCCCTTTGGGAGAGGCAGTGCTTGGCGCGCCTCTGGTCTCTTCCCCTGTCAGTGGGAAGGGCTGATTCTGTTGGTTAAATGGCAACGCTTATTGTCAGGCTGGCAGGTGGCTGAGCTCTGCAGCCCGTCTTCTGCGCTGCTGTGTTTGACATTTGAGCGAGAGCCCCGCGGCCTTTCGTGGCGCTTCGCTCAGCCACGGCCTCGGCGCTGGCAGCAGGTGCGGGACCCACACAGTCTGACTCTCAGACATTACGCCATCAGAATGGCTTCTTTGGAAGGTCACCTTCGACGGACGAACCTCTCGCTGCAGAGGTTGGGCTCGGCTGAGCCTGGGGCGTTCAGATCCTCGTGAGCACAACTTCAGCCTCGGGGGTCTGAAAAACTGAGCTGGAAATGTCACAAGATGGATGTCTTTGGGTGTTCGGGCTGGGCTGCTGGGACTGCTAGTGAGACCAGAAATTCAGAGCCGTTCTCTGGGGCCTCCCAGCTCAGGATCTCAAACTTTTACGTGCTTTAATGAATCAAGCCTCTCAACCCGTTTCATTATCCCTGGGTTCCAGATGGGGAAACTGGTGAGGCTTAACGTGATTGGGAGGGAGATCTGAGTTCAAGTTCTGCCATGGATTGTGTAGCCTTGGGCCTAGAGCCAGAGTTTTGGTCGAGGGTGTGGCGCTTTGTGCTCATTTTAGCCCCGGCACCTGCTCATACGCAGATTTGCCTTGATGGCCTTTTGCCTCCTCTCTTCCAGTTGACTACATTGTGATGCAATTTGGCCGGGTGGCAGACGATGCTTTCACCATGGACTACAACTATCCCCTGTGTGCTGTGCAGGCTTTTGCCATTGCTCTGTCCAGCTTTGATGGGAAGCTGGCCTGTGAATAATACACCGAGGAGCCCTACACACCCCTGCTGTACTGAGCTTAGCTCACTCAGAGAGGCAGCGTTGCCAAGTGGAGTGGCTGAGCGAGGCAGGAGTTTGCCTACAACGTGAGGATCCAAGCTGACAATCGAGAACCTGCGGCTGGTCTGGTGTTACTAATGACACCTGTGCACATCTGGAGACTGTGACCAAGTGGAATCATTAACTGTAACTATGTACCAGGTTTTAACAGGTCAGATATCACAGTCACCATTCCATCTGCCCTGCCTTCCACCCTGAAGGAACAGATGGCCACAAGCACTGCAGAGATGCTCTGGTGGGTTGGATTGTAACTGCAGAATCCCACCGTACTTTGTGTAGTCTTATCTCCATCGAGTCTCTGATGGGTCAGAACTGGCCACTGGCCCCAGTCCATAAAGCAGAATCTCTCCCTCTATGTACTTAGCAGACAGTTACTCTGATTTCATCCTGCCAGGACGTTCCTGGGACTCCTGGAAAAGTGTTGAGTTTTTAGATTCTCTTTTGTATATTGTAGCATTAGGTTTAAATGACAAAGGCGGCATGGGGGGGGGGGGAGACTGGCTTTCTTTGTTCTGAGTATGATCAGTAAAGAAGCAACCACAGGGACAAGTCTCTGTTCATTGAGCAGTGCAGGTTTGGTTAGTCCAGGGAGTGGTACTCTCTGTATCCCCAGAACAGCACAGGGTAAGTGTCCCTTTCTCGCACGGTCCAGGCGAGGTAATTCCTCCCTGTCCTGTAACGGAACGTCTCCAAGCAGAAGACACATTGGATTCTTGGAGAGCAATGATCCGGCTTCTAGCTGGGCTGGGTTGTGGGGAGTCCTGTCAGGTATGTACTGCTGAAGGGTCTTCTAACTAGCACCTGGCACAAGCTTAGTAATGAGCTTGTCTGGATTTTGCAGGAACAGAGATGGATGTAATTCCACACTTGCATTGCCATCGCCCTGTGCACCCATTGCAGAATGGCCCTAGGGGACTCCCGGCAGGCTCTGAGCCTGGACTTGCACCCACACCACCACTACCCCATGGCTACGTCTAGACGGGCATGATTTCCGCAAATGCTTTTAACGGAAAAGTTTTTCCGTTAAAAGCATTTGCGGAAAAGAGCGTCTAGATTGGCACGGACGCTTTTCCGCAAAAGCACTTTTTGTGGAAAAGCGTCCGTGCCCATCTAGACGTGGTTTGGCGCGAGAGAGCCCCGATCGCCATTTTCGCCATCGGGGCTTTTTTGCACAAAACAGTTTTTAGCTGTCTACTGGCCCTCTGGCACAAAAACATTCCGGGACAGGGCTTTTGCCCGAACGGGAACGTCAAAGCATTTGTGCAAGAAGCACTGATTTCGGACAGTAGAACGTCAGTGCTCTGGTGCAAAATCAAGTGGCCAGTGTAGACAGTTGGCAAGTGTTTGCACAAAAGCACTTGCTTTTGCGGAAAAACTTGCCAGTCTAGACGCAGCCCATGAGTCTACTATGATTGGGTATTGGCATAAGGGCTTGTGCGCCACTAGAGGTACCAATCACAGGGACCTGATTGAAGGAGCTCAGGAGCCCCTGATTCAGCCAAGTGAGCCAGAAAAGGACACAGTAAGATGTCTGTACAAGGTGGATCCTGACTTGCTGCTACTACAGACTCTGCCCTCTGCTGCTTGACTTCTGGTCTTGTCCCCAATCCCTCTCGTCAGCCTTGCCTTGTTCCCTGCTCCTGAGCTTCATCCAGTCCCTGAATCGCTCCAACCCGAGGATACAGCTCCTTGGCTCTCGGCTGTGATCCTGGGCTCCAACTCACCGCTGGGTCAGACAAGTCGGGGTGGCTGTCCAAGCCCCTCCTGCCTTGCTCCTGATACCTAGGGTCTGCTTCTCCATTGCCCTGGGTTTTGCATAATCATTTATAGCAGCACAAACCAGATAGAAATCCCTGCCTTTGTGATTAGGCGGCGCTGGGCACTCACAGTGCCACATCGAGTGCCAGACAACGGAGGCTCTGTCCGTGCTTCCAGGTCATTAACCTTTCCTTGCACTCCAAGGATCTCCGAATCCCCGCTGCGTGACTTTGTGCAGATAATCTCCCTCCCTTTCTGCACAAGAACGGCTTGCTTTGGGTATACAATGACCCGCATCAAGTGTGTGGAAGGTAAGTGCAGCTGGCTGCTCCACAAAGGAAATGTCAGAGCCAGCCCTCTGCTACTGGGAGGGGAATCTTGAAAAGGAAGACAACCTGTGCCTTGAGTTATCTTTACTGGGTGAACAGCAAATGCAAACACTCCCACTCCGCAGCCACGCTGGCATCTTGTTCCACCTGACAAGCTGAGCGTGGTAGGGGTGGGTCCTTCCTAGAAGAGACCCCAAGGGGAAATGCAAGGTGCTACAGGAAGTGCTGCTAGTGACTCACAAGGCGTGGTGCTCTTCCTTCTGATTCAGTACTCCTGTGTTGATTAATCAGGGCATGGCCCCGATCTTTCTGAGAAATCCTCGCAGCCCAGCCTGTCATCACCACCTGTCAGTTCATCTGCCCATCATGTTTTCTGGAAGAGCAGGTCAGCTGGATTTTTGGCCAAGACGACGCTAGAGTTAACTTGAGTAACTAGCTTTTGCCTCCTTTCTGCTTCAATGGGCTACAGCAGTGGTTCCCAAGATTTTCGGCATTATGCCCCCCTTTTTGAGTTTTGAAAAACCCTCCCGCCCCCCAAATAGCAGCAAAACTTGTTTATCAAAAAAAAAAAAAAAAAAAAAAAAGGAACTGACCAGGGCAGCAAAACTTGATGGGGGTAGCGGGAGGACTGAGTCAGCTCATGCCACCCACTATTCTAAAACATCCCTTAACCCTCAGGGAACAAGGGTTACAGGGACATCGGAGTAGTGAGCCTGTTATTTCAACATCTATTTCAAAAAAATGGGCTGGTTCAAAAGACGCAAAATAGCTATTTCGGGATCCCACTATAACGCCACAGTCTAGACCAGCGTTTCCCAAACTATGGGCTGCGGCCCGGTACCGGGCCGCAAGAAAAAAATACCAGGCCTCAGCGTGGTTGCCGGGGTGATCCGGACTCCTGGGGTGCCCATGTGGCACCAAGCCCTGGGCATAACCTGCAGCCCGATGTTCCGGCTCCCGGCAGAGACGTAGGTCGGGGGGGAGGGGGAGGAGGAGGGGAGAGCCAGCCACCAGAAGCAGCACTGGTGAATTGGGGCTGACTTTGGAGATTGGGGAGGGGACGCTGGCGGAAGCAGAGCTGGCTGGGGGGCAGATCGGGAGGAGGAGGAGAGAAGCGGCTGCCGGAAGCAGGGCTTGCCTGGGGCACTGGGGTTGGCCGGGAGAGATTGGGGGGCCGGTGGAAGTTCAAAACTACAAACTGATACATCTACTAATAATAAAACGTACCTAATGAGAAAATAGCAGACATCTTATATGTCTGGTATTCTCTCCGTTTGTTTTTTATGTGTTTATATTTTTGGGCTGCAAAAAGCAGTACTGAAAAAAAAAAAAGGGTTCCAACTAAAGTAAAAAGTTTGGGAAACGCTGGTGTAACCAGCTTTCTGTGTCTTACACTCCATTTCTCCAATCCATATTCCTTAACTTGAGGGCAAGTCTATTGTGGGTGACTGTATCAAAAGCTTTGCTAAAGCTGGCACTGGGGGCTTTGGGAGGACCAGAAGCAACATCTTTGAATAGTCATCATTTGACTAATGAAGATGCAAATATGCAAAGTAATGTTACCGGTCCTCCAAAAGTTTGTGAATGGATTTCCTGGTCCCCGTGTCAGAAAGTTTGGGAACCCCTGGTCTAGACGTACCTTAAGTGGTGCTGTAAGAAATACATTGTTCTCTGGTAAAGGAGTGGAGTGGGTGACAGTGTAACAGCCGTGGTTCTGAGGGGTCTCTGCAGCCTTCTTCTGGTGGGGTGGGATAGCTTGGTGGTTTGAGCATTGGCCTGCTAAGCCCAGTGTTGTGAGTTCAATCCTTGAGGGGGCCATTTAAGGACTTGGGGCAAATCTGTCAGGGATGGTACTTGGTCCTGCTGTGAAGGCAGGGGACTGGACTCAATGACCCTTCAAGGTCCCTTCCAGCTCTAGGAGATAGGTATGTCTGTATATTTTTCATCAAGGAGTCCCTAGGTTGAGTGACAACTCAACTGCACTGCCAGAGCCAGGCTCACAAACAAATCCATGAATAAACTGGGCGGGAGGGGAAACAGAGATGCAGCGCCAAAGCCAGCCGGGATCCATGGGTCATGGTGAGTGTTCTCTGTAAGCTGGATGCTTGGGCGGCCACCCAGGAGAGATTCACACGCCATTGACTAGCACAGCATCCACAGTCGCCCATAGCTGGCAGCATGTGAATCTCCTGGCGATCCACATCCGCACATGGCTCGGTGCGCAGAACAATGCTTTTGATTAGCTGCAGAGGGAGCGCATGGCTCTCACAGTCAATATTGTCTTCAATCGGCACGCCCCTCGCTTCACATACCCTGGCCCCATTTTTGCCCCTTCACTGGCAGCCCTGGGTCTGTGCTGCTACTGCTGGCAAGGCTCTACCTTCGGAGCTAGTGGCTTTCCAGCTGCCCAGCTCTGAAGGCAGCGCTGCTGCCAGCAGGAACACAGAAGTAAAGGCCTCAGTACCACAATCCCCCTACAATAACCTTTGGGCCCCTGCAGTTACAACACCATGAAATTTCAGATTGAAATAGCTGAAATCATGTCGTACAGTCATGATACTGACCAAATGGATCGTACATTTGGTAGGGCCCTCGGGCTCATCAAAGTTTAGAAAGCAAGAACCTTCAGCCCCAGTTCCAACAAGGAACCAAACCTCTGTGAAGACCGGACTATGTTTGGATACATTTCTGAGGGTGGGTTTTTTCATGTTCTTCTTGATTGCCTGAGCATGGATGGAAGAGGCAGGGCCCCCACACACCAAGAACAGCAGCTGTATGGCTATTTGGATCGGTCAGAAACGAGGACACCTAGGAGTCTCATTAGAAGGGCTGGCGTAAAACTCACAGCTGGCTCTTTCCTGAGACTCTCAGCCAATGGTCAATCAGAAGCCTTTCTTCCCCTTTGGGTACCAGCCAACTCAAACATCTGAACCTTTTCTGTTTTGCCCATCATCGCCTTTGACCCCCCAGAAAAATATTTTTACTTAATCCAAATACCAGCCCACTAGCGAAACAACACAACCTAAACAATTATTATAACACTGCTGCAAACAGCAAACACAACACCAACTGGCAAACAGAACCCCCAGCATATAAAGAAAAAGCACCTTATAGCATGACTCCAATACGCACAGTTCTAGCAACATACACATACAGCCAACAACAATTAAAGCACACACCAGCCACCCCACACTCAGTTACACTTACAAATAAACCCGAAACCAACAGCAGCACAACTGAAAATAATGTGGAAGGGCAGGAGATAGTTGGTCCTTTGTTTGCTCCGACTGTTAGTGCTAGAGACAGCAGAAGAGAATAAGGGGGTGAAGCATTTGAAATGTGCATCTGTTTTGCGCTACAACGAGAGTGATGGATGCAAAGGCAGACCAATGATGAAGACCTCCTATTTTGAGGTCTTACGGCCTTGTCTACACTATGAGATAAGGTCAAATGTATGAAGAACAATTTTTAGCACCCACTTTTGTAAAGCCAAACATGCGTGTCCCCACTGTGTGCAAGAGTTCAACGCAGTGAATCCCCATAGGGTGGCTACCGTCGACTTTGACAGCAATGCCCCGTGAGTAGCCATCTCACAGTTCCTGCCACCCCTTTGCATTCTGGGTTCGACTCCCTCCTCCCCCACTGTGTAGGCTGTGTGGAAAGTGAAAAAATATTATACCCTAAAGTATGGGAAAGCCTTACCTCCCAGGTTCGGATTAAGCAAGGCTCCTGCTGTTCCAGCGAGTTCACCACAGGGTAATAAGATGCATTTCTGTTAGGATTGCCAGATGGTTTCAACAAAAATACCAGACACACTTGACATGACATCACAATCCACATGACATGTTATTTAGAGAATACCGGACATTTCTATTTTCTCAATTTGTTTCCCGAACAGAAAGCTCAAATACTGGGCTGTCCGGTTCAAAACCAGACACCTGGCAACCCTAATTTCTCTTGGAGGTCCTACTAGCTGCTCTGCCCCTCAGGCAAATTTCATCTGTGCCATTCATCGGGGCAGGGTGGAGGAGGATTAGTTTAAGGCCTGATGCTCCCTCACAGCCTGCCCACCACTATAGTTGGTTGTGATTGGCCTGCTGCATCTGGGCCCTGACACTGCACCATCAGACCAGACTGCGGGCCGTAGAGACTGAACAGGCTTCTTTTCTCATTGCTCTGCCCCACTCACATCTTGGTCCTCAGTTCTGCCCAAACCTCTCTCTTAATGGTTCCTGTTCTTTATTTCCCCCCACGCATAAACACCCCTTGGTGATGCTTATACACCACCCCTTGTTCTTACAGTCACCATTGGCCAGGGTCCTTCTTGCTGCTAGCTGAACCCTGTTCAACAAGGCATGTGTGCATCCGTGTCCTCACACAGTGCTATCCCTGTGTTAATGGCTCAGCGTGACGGTGAGGGTGGGGAGGGGTTATTCCGCTGTACGGAAACGGCACTGTAGGAATGACACCGGAGGAGGCAGTGCCAGAAGACTGAGGCAGACTGGGGGAAAGGCCTCGTTCCCTCACACTGATGTAAAGGAGGAGGAATGGCTTGGGAACCTATGGCTCTCCTTGTCAGGGTTGTGTGCAACCCGCATGCCCCTCACTTCCTGTGCCCTGGATTTATGTGCGTGTCACTTGAGTAAAACCGGTAGGAAAAACCGATGAGGATGGAAACCCGCAGAACCTAGCAACCCTGATGGGCATCAGGGTTAGCACGTGGGCATCAGTAAACAAAATGTCTTGTGGGCCACACACAGAACCCTGATGGGCTGCAAGTTGCTCACCTCTAATTCAAGCTGTGTGTATGGGGCAAGTTTGTCTTGCCACAGTTTGGGTGGGACCTGCTTGGTGAATGGCATTTTCATCATTAAAAGCATTTTCGGAAAAGAGCATCTAGATTGGCAGGACGCTTTTCCGCAAAAGCACTTTTTGCAGAAAAGTGTCCGTGGCCAATCTAGACGCGCTTTTGCGCAAAAAAGCCCTGATCGCCATTTTAGCCATTGGGGCTTTTTTGCACAAAACAGCACTGTGCTGTCTACACTGGCCCTCATGCGCAAATGATTTGCGCAAGAGGGCTTTTGCCCGAACGGGAGCAGCACAGTATTTCCGCAAGAACACTGACGATCTTACATGAGATCGTCAGTGTTCTTGAGGAAATTCAAGCGGCCAGTGTAGACAGCTGGCAAGTTTTTCCGCAAAAGCAGATGATTTTGCGGAAAAACTTGCTAGTCTAGACACAGCCATGGTGAACCAAAAGCCCAGAGAGAAGTAATTGCTTAAACTCACACAACGAGTTTGTGACCAAGACAGGACTGAAAAACTGGTCTCTGCAGGCCTAGGCTGAGACCCACTGGACCATGCTGCATCTCGACTACCAGGTGGCTAAATCCAACACCAACACTTTTAGCCAAGGCTAAATGCAAGCAGCAGGGGTTTGCTTTTGTTTACGCTGGTTTGTCTCTTTTAATAGCTTTTGTAATTTAAATCGTAGAGGAGGAAGGGAATCTATTGGCAACCAATTCTGAACACTGGCCTTTTGGATGCTTAGACACTTCATCTTTGCCAGGAATTGCCAGGGTAGCTAATGCTTTGTCACCGACTTAAAATAAAAATCTTTTTAATCATCATTGACTCAAGACAAGTTTGGGATTTTCTCTGTGCCATAGCCAAAGTTCCCTCTAATCTTTTCCATCCCTGTGTGGATGTTTTGCATCCATGCGTGGAATACATTTTGTTATGTGTACCGAGGCATGTGTGAATGTGCACCACCAGAAGAAACACAAATCTAGCTGTGAGTGCTCTGTTAATCAGCTGGGTGGCCCTGGAATCTCTCCTGAGCGGCTTCACAAGTCCATGAGCCGTAACTAGTCTGGGTGCTTTGCCTAGACTCAGACTTCCAGCCTTTGGGAAACATTATTTATGATTTTATTGCTTGCAGCACTTTTATAATTTGGAAATGGAAGTGGCTGTTTCTCACCAGTGGAAGAGGAGGAGCAGCAGCAAATATAAACTTCTGACACACGACTGAACCAAACCACTGGATCTGAATTTACCTCCTTCTGTAAGGGGCTGATTCAAACAATACAGACTTTTAAATCTGATTTGCTAAACAAAATAAGGTCCCAACCACTTGTGCATGTTTAACTTTGTTTCTAGTCTCATTGCTCCACGCATGCACTACATGGCTGTCTTTATGTCTGTACTTCTGCACATTGTTTGATCATGCATGACTCAGGCTAAACTTTCAGCTGCATCAATGAAGTCTGTCAACTCCAGGGCTGTGTCTAGACTGGCCAGTTTTTCTGGAAAATCAGCCGCTTTTCCGGAAAAACTTGCCAGCTGTCTACACTGGCTGCTTGAATTTCCACAAAAGCACTGACTTCCTACTGTAAGAAATCAGTGCTTTTTGCGGAAATACTATGCTGCTCCCATTCGGGCAAAAGTCCCTTTTGTGCAAAACTTTTGCGCAAAAGGGCCAGAGTAGACAGCTCAGATTTGTTTTCCGCAAAAAAGCCCCGATTGCAAAAATGGCGATCGGGGCTTTATTGCGGAAAAGCGCGTCTAGATTGGCATGGATGCTTTTCTGCAAAAAAAAGCGTCCGTGCCAATCTAGACACTCTGTTCTGAAAATGCTTTTAACGGAAAACTTTTCCGTTAAAAGCATTTCCGGAAAATCCTGCCAGTCTAGACGTAGTGCATTTGAAGTCAAGGGGATGTCTGCTCAAATAAGGAAGGAGTATGGGAATGCTCAGCATGGTCCTTGGAGCAAGCCGCTGCTTTGTTACAATGCTTGGGCCAGATTCTTACCATCAAGAAAAGTAATAGAGAATGTGCCAAGAGTGGGAGAGTTAGATGCTGTTTTATTCATGTGTGGAGAGACTGCAGCTTAACAGGTCTTGGTACTGGTTATCTAATCCCAAATTGCTCCGGTAAAACAGGCTTGACAAGAACATTAAAGGGCAAAACCCATGTCTTAGACACTGACAAGAGATCATGGCCTGAAACAATCGGTGAGCAGCCATTTACCTGTGCCTAGTCCAGTCTAACCACAAGGAAAGGGTTTTCAATGACTATATTTTGGTTGTGTCTAGAGTTCCATGGCTCTATTGTACTAAGGGCTGTACCAACATGGAATAAAAAGATGATCCCTGCCCTGGGGTGCAGGAGCAATTTGCATCATGGAAGAGTTGAGAGCCATTGAACCAAATGTGAACCCTGTATGGAAACCACTTCAAGCCAAGGGCTGCAGCGGCACCCCCAGTTCTAGCACCCACAACCCAGGCCAGATTTTCCAAAGAACTGAGTTCCTAGTTAGGCACCAAAACACGTGGCTGGATTTTCAGAAGAGCCCAGCACACTAGGGACATAGTTCCCTGTAAGCTGTGCAGCTGTATTAGTGTCATGCAGGCGCTCAGGTAACCTCTCCAAAGTAAGGCTGCCTGGCCTGGCAGCGGGAGAGTGGGCCTGAACCCAGCTCCCCCCGCAAGCCCAAATGTAACCACAGCTGAGCAGCCTGGCCCTAGACACGCACCCCACTCCTGTCGCAGCTGGAGTGGCCCGGACCCAGACCGCCCTGCAATGGCCAGAGTTGCCAACTCAGCCACACAGAACCTGCACACCGGTCCTGCAGCCCCAAGCTGCCACAGCAGAGAAAGGTGCCTTCCTCCCCCACAGCCCTCATGTTGCTGTGAGGAGAGAGATGGGGGAGTCCTCTCTCCTTGTGTAACCCACACCCCTGCTGGGTGTGGTTCACGGTCCCATGGAATGGCATTTAGACCACTTCAGAGAGAAAGAATGAGTTTCCTCTACAGCCTGAGCTGAGAGCCAGCGGACTTTAGGCCACACTGTAGAATAGGGGTGGGCAAGAGAGCCTCTGTAGGCCGGATTTGGCCCGCCAAGTGGGTTGATCGGGTCTGGGGACACCCTGCCTCTCTCCTCCCCTACCAGGGGCTCATGGCACTTAGAGTGAACCCCCAGCTGTTCAGCACAGCTGGCAGTTCTCTCTGGGGATGGGGTTGGGGAGCGGGGGCAAAGACTTTGCTCGCTCCCCAACCCCCAGGCCAATCAGGGTCTGTGGGCAGGGGAGCATGGAAGTGTCCTGGCCCCGCCCCTTCTGCCTGAGACCCCCCCTTCTAAAATGATTGCCCACCCCTGCTGTAGAAGCTCCAGAGGTGCTAGGTTCAGTTCCGCTTGTTGGTGTTATACTTGCAGTAGCCTTGGAGCACCCTCCCAACCCTAAAATCAGCCCCCCCTCAGACCTGGAGACCCTGCACTTCAAGCCCTGAACCCCTCATTCCCAACCCCACCCCACAGGCCCAGATGGAGACCTCAGACTCCTGAGCCCCATCCTTGCCACATGAATTTTGTTGTGTGCACCAATGTGACTCACACATCACCTCCATTATTGGTGCACATAACAAAACTCATTCTGCCCAGGCTGGAGAAAATTAGCGAGGGCACTGACTGAGCTTTTGGAACAATCCAGCCAGCCCCAGTGGGAGCTACTGCATGCTGTGTGCTTTCGAAAATTTGGTCTGCTATTGAGTTACCTAAATGGGAGCTGAACCTGGGAAAACCAAGCCCCACTTGCGGGTGCCAGACAGTAGGAAATATGTCCCTAAGCTCTTTGAATTAGGGTTGCCAGGTGTCTGGTTTGGAACTGGACAGTCCAGTATTTGAGCTTTCTGTTCGGGAAACAAATTGAGAAAATAGAAATGAGAAAATAGAAATGTCCGGTATTTTCTAAGTAAGATGTAATATAGATTGTGATGTCATGTCAAGTGTGTCTGATATTTTTGTTGAAACCATCGGGCAACCCTACTTTGCACACCTGAGTCCATAGCGGGACGTTAATTAGACAGTCAATGTGGGGGAGGACAGGGAAGATAACATGAAGACAAGACTAGGTTTCCTGCACTGGTGTAGTGGTAAAAAACATAGACAAACTAATAAGCTGTGTGTTCCCCAGAGGAGAAATGGGTAGGTGGTACAGTATTGTGCAGGGAAGAGTCAGAGCTGGGGGCCAACAGCTAAGTGGGAGCTAATCTGTGCAGAGGTTCATGGGTGCCAGATTTGTTTAATTTTTGGTGGTGCTTAGCATGGATCCAAGCACAGCTGTCTGGTCCAAAAGACGGACGGGGGCAACCACCCTGAGCCCCTTGCTTTGAGGGAACCTGCACGTTGGACTGCCCCACACTTTGGGAGGATGCGGGGTTCAGGGCGGTTTGGAAGGTTACAGCTCCCACACCACTTGGGAGAGAGGGCAGCAGCTAGAAAGGGTCTTGAAGAAGGGGATGTGTGGGGGGTGACACGCAGGTCCTGGGATGGTTGCTCCGGTCCGTCCTATGGATGGGACAGCTCTGAAAATAGAAGCCCCAATACGGTGGAGCTAGGCGGCGTTCCTGAATAGCAGGGGAGCACGCGTACCCTGGGCCCGTAAAACTGAGGCCTGGTTCCAGTCCACTATGGGCTGCCACATCCTTGTGCAAAGTGGCTGTGAAATGCATGGCTGGGGGTATGCACAGGTGTCCCCCTCCAGGCTCCCACGGGGGGAGGGGAGAGCCAGAGCGCAGGAGTTTCACCTTGAAGCCGAAGGGGAAGCCAGCAGAGGGATGTGAAGGGCTGTGGTCAGAGCAAGGTCCCCGGGATGAGCAGCCCCACCCTGAAACCCGGGGAAGGGCGGCGGCTGCAAATCTAACCCCTGGCTCCCAGGCTGCTGCTTGCCCAGGCCGGCTGGCTCCCCCAGGGGGCGCTGCAGAAGGAGGCCGAGCACCGGGCACTGGCGGAGCCGGGGCAGCAGCCAGCCCGTCTCTCTGGCCGGGGCTGGGCGCTGCTCCAGCTCTGACGTCAGCCGCGCAGTCAGAGGCTGTGATTGGGGCGCGCGCGCGCTGTCCTGCTGCAGCCGAGCCCGGCGTGCAGCGCCCCCGGGCAATGGGCCGGCCTGCAGAGTTCCCACCGGGCTGCACCCTGACACGCCCGGGGCCCCCCCAGGCGTGAGAGGGCCCCGGAGCCCAGACTCCTCCTATCCCACCCTCGGGAAGGATCACACCCCCAGCTCCCTTCCAGCAGAGGGGCACCCCACACCCCCAGCTCCCTTCCAGCAGAGGGGCACCCCACACCCCCTGCCTGCTTCCAGCAGAGGGGCACCCCACACCCCCTGCCTGCTTCCAGCAGAGGGGCACCCCACACCCCCAGCTTCCTTCCAGCAGAGGGGCACCCCACACCCCCAGCTTCCTTCCAGCAGAGGGGCACCCCACACCCCCTGCCTGCTTCCAGCAGAGGGGCACCCCACACCCCCAGCTTCCTTCCAGCAGAGGGGCACCCCACACCCCCAGCTTCCTTCCAGCAGAGGGGCACCCCACACTCCCTGCCTGCTTCCAGCAGAAGGGCACCCCACACCCCCAGCTCCCTTCCAGCAGAGGGGCACCCCACACCCCCTGCCTGCTTCCAGCAGAGGGGCACCCCACAACCCAGCTTCCTTCCAGCAGAGGGGCACCCCACACCCCCTGCCTGCTTCCAGCAGAGGGGCACCCCACACCCCCAGCTTCCTTCCAGCAGAGGGGCACCCCACACTCCCTGCCTGCTTCCAGGAGAGGGGCACCCCACACCCCCAGCTTCCTTCCAGCAGAGGGGCACCCCACACCCCCAGCTTCCTTCCAGCAGAGGGGCACCCCAATACCTCAGCTTCCTTCCAGCAGAGGGGCACCCCACACTCCCTGCCTGCTTCCAGCAGAAGGGCACCCCACATCCCCTACCTGCTTCCAGCAGAGGGGCACCCCACACCCCCAGCTTCCTTCCAGCAGAGGGGCACCCCACACCCCCAGCTTCCTTCCAGCAGAGGGGCACCCCAATACCTCAGCTTCCTTCCAGCAGACGGGCACCCCACACTCCCTGCCTGCTTCCAGGAGAGGGGCACCCCAATACCTCAGCTTCCTTCCAACAGACGGGCACCCCACACGCCCTGCCTGCTTCCAGCAGAGGGGCACCCCATATCCCCTGCCTGCTTCCAGCAGAGGGGCACCCCATACCCCCTGCCTGCTTCCAGCAGAGGGGCACCCCACACTTCCAGCTTCCTTCCAGCAGAGGGGTACCCCACACCCCCAGCTTCCTTCCAGCAGAGGGGCACCCCACACTCCCTGCCTGCTTCCAGGAGAGGGGCACCCCACACCCCAGCTTCCTTCCAGCAGAGGGACACCCCACACCCCCTGCCTGCTTCCAGGAGAGGGGCACCCCACACCCCAGCTTCCCGAGGAGAGGAATCCCCATGCCTTAGCTGACATTCAGCAGAGGGGAGCCCCAATATCCCAGCCTCTTCTCTCCCGCTGCGGGGACCCCCGTCTCTCAGTCCCCTCGCTTCTGCAGAGGGGCGTCCCAGCCCATCTCCAGCAGAGCTGAATCCCCACAGCCCAGCCCCCTTGCTGGGGCTGGCGGAGCCGGTCGGGGCGGGGGGCTGTCCCGGTGCCTGGCCGGGGGAGGGCCGGCCCGGGGCTGGAGGCCATGTGAAGGGAGGGGGAGGGCGCAGCCCAGCCCAGCTGCCTCCTGATTGACTCCCAACTTTCTGCTCCTCCCTTGCACAAACTTTCCCTTCCCTGCGCCTGGCTCCGTGCGCGGATTCCGGAGCCAGCCGCGCTCCCCGCATTCCTGCTGCCCCTGTCACCCCCACCGGCCCCGGCACCCCCAGCTCGCCCGCGGCCGGCCGAGCGCTCCGGAGCACGGAGCAGGTAAGCGCCCCCCCCAACCGGGGGTCTTTCTTTGCACGAGGCGGCTGCTAGCCATTCCCCCCGCCCTGGGGCCCATTGCTCCCCGCCAGCTGAGCCCCCTCTGGCTGGGGAGGGGCTCCCCCCGGGGCCCGCTCCCCGCCGCTGATCGCTTTTTTGGGGAGGGGACCCCCCCCCCCCCTGCGTAGGGCCCACGCTTCCCCCAGCTGATCCTGCTGCGTGGCCAGGGGGTTCCACCAACACCCCAAACCTAGGCTGGCCTGGCCTAAGATTAGCTTGGGGGAACAGCCCCCCCCTCCCGCAGTCCCTTCCCCGAAACTGCAGCTGCTTTTCCCACTCTGCCTGGGAACTTGAGCTGCTTGGGGGGAGGGGGGACTGGCCTGGGAAGGGATCAGCCCCTTTGGAACACTAGAAAGGATGTGGGGGTGGAACTACCCCAGCCCCTCCCCCCCAGTGGGTTTAAGCCCCCCCTCCCCCGCAGGTTAATGGGCACAAGGGGGTGTGGGTTTTACTTGGGATGGCTGGTTGCAGTCCTTTGGTTGTGCTGCCTTTTCCCTCTGGTTGGTGGATTATTACTTTTGATAGTGGCAGGATTCTCTCTCTCTCTACCCCTCACCCCCCAAAAATTATTCAACAGTTTTCAGTTTCAAAACATCCAATCACTCCTTCCAGAGCTGCCTGGGAAGGATCGCTTTTTGCCCTGTGCCTGCCTCTCACTCCAGTGCAAGTTTTGAAGCCAAGGGCCTGTGATAATTTTGAATTTACATTTTTGCTTCTACGAGCTTTGACCGTGTGGTTGCTCTATGTACAATTACAAAGAGGCCTTGTGCACAATGGATAGCATGCATAGGGCCAATACAATATGTTCTATAAACTGCCTCCTTTTCCCTCCAACTCGCTGTGGTAGCTCCCCCAAATATTACTGCTTCCCCTTCTGACTTCAGAGTGCATCATGTATGTCTTTGGCAACTTTATTGTATGTATGCATGCGCAACATATCTATGTCACACATACACTAGAAGATAGAATGCTGGCTGTGTATTACACTCTTTGTACTAGTCGCACAATCACATCGCTAAGGAGTCCTTAATTAGGTGCATCATTTTCAGCCATGCATCATGTTTACAATATTTTTCATGCTCTTCCTTTTTTGGGGGGAATACCCCCAAACAAAGCAAACTAATTATGTAATTCTTCAAACTAACGTGCGCGTTTGTGTAGGTAGCCCTATGAGCGTCGGTTAACTCTGTGTGTAAACTGGATTGCAGACACAGGGCACTCTGGGTGTCATTTTGGATGTAGGTGTGAAAAATCAGTATTTTGGAGTGCTGGGATTGGGGTGAGGGGGCAGGAGGAAAGTGAAGTGAGATTTGCAGAAACATGGCTATTGGAGGCGCCTAATGTTGCTTGTCAAAAACAACCCCCCCCCACACACACAGAAACACACACAAAAAGGGGGGAAAAACCTACCACACAAAATCCAGTTCGGATTGATTAGTTCTGGGCAGCTGACCCAGAGTGCTAATGAATTAACAAACAGGGAAATGGCGAGTGCAGAGGGCAGGGAAGAAAAGTGTGAGGTCCCGGTGGGGTTTCCTTTTGTCTATCATAAATAAGAGCAGTGGTACATAGGTGGCGGGGCTGGGGGCAGGGCTGTGGATGTCCATTCCTCCTCCAGAAAAGATAATCTGGCACTGGTCAGTTTAAATGGGATGTTTTTGAGGCAAGTGGCCACATCCCTATCCCCCATCTTGCTGCCCATCCGTGCGGAAATGTGCGTCATGAGTCAGACTTTTTAATACTGCAACAAGGATCGGCTTCCCAGCTGTTACCCCCTGTTTGTGAGAGAGTGTTTGTGAGGCGGCCAGTGTCTAGGGCTCTAAGGAGGCACATCCTAGTGGTGACTGAGGTTCTTTGTAATGGAGGTAGGTGCTGCCTTAGGGGGAGACCTCGTAGCCTGGTTTCCGCCTCTATAGATAACTGGCCCTGTCTCTGTAGGGACGTACTGCCGGTCGAGCAGGCCCAGACACGCCGGCACTTGTACCATGTAGGGAATGCCTCTCTAGAAAGGAAAGCTGGGTCACACGTTTTCTGCTGAGTGATATCCGAGTGTCCCCCACCTCCCATTGTAGTCTGAAGTGGCCATTTAAAGGCGGTTCTATTGTTTCTCCCCCTGTACAAACCCTTCACTCTTCTCTCCATGTACTCGAGAGAAATTTGTGCGGGTAACGGGGGTAGGCAGGAATCATGACCTCCATTTTACAGATGGGGAAAGAGAGGCACAGAAGGGGGAAGTGACTTACCCAAGGTCACAGAACACATCATGACTGCCATGACTTGGACCCAGGTCAGACTCCTGGGCCTGACCCTGGCTCTTAACCACACACCAGTTTGTCCTTTCTTAGCTATTAAAATGGATAAATACTAATAAACAATTATGAAGATAGCCTTCTGCAGGGTCTCCAGTACACTCAATGCTCCGTAACCCTACTCCGCTGCTAGAATTTAACTCTCCCCTAGAAGAATCAGTAGCGCAGAGTAAGGATGTCAGTGGTCACCCGTACCAGATGATGCTTACCGGTTACTGGTTAACCCTTGGCCCCCCGCCTGCTGCTGTTTAAGTGGTTAACTGATTAAAGGGGATTTTACATCCCTAGTATAGAGAAGATATATTATATGTAAATAGTCACACAATATCATTTAAATACTAAGTAAAGATAAGAAAGGGTGTGCAAGTATATATATCTTGTATTTATAATATAATCTCTAACCGCTAAGGGCAGGTGTCATTCAGCCTGGCAGTTTTCATATCAAAATGCTTTCAAGGAAACCACCTTCTTGTAGCATTGCTCTTCATGCTAAAGAAGCTCTGGATAGGAACTGGACCTTGTCGAGAAGGCTGATCAGATCATAAAGGAGAGCAGGGTTTGGCCGGGCCTTTTTGTAGATGTACTTAGGTTTGGGGGGAATTATTTCAGGGCCTTGGCATATAGGGATTCAGATCCTTTGGCCTCCCTGTGTTCTAACTGATTCCAGCCTAGCTGACAAGGAGGGAGCGACAACTTGCCTCCATCTGATGGCAATCGGGTGGCCTTAGTGAAATGAGTTTGATGAGTCTCAGTTGCTAGCGGGACAAAGTCCATCGGGACAGCTGGCAGTGAATGGCGCTTGCCGTTGCAGCAGTGAGCCCGAGGACTTGCTGTGCCATGGAGACTGGAATATTTGCTCTTGGCCACGAGGGTCTTTGCAGCTCAGGATTTGTGTGTGCATGCCCCTGCTGTACCTGCCTTGTGGAGAGAGCACTCTGTTTGCCAGGGCTGTCAGGCTGGCATAGAACAGCCCTTTAATAAAAACAGCTCTTACACAAGTGGGGAGTGGAGGGGGGAGGGCTAATTGCCTTGTCTGTCCTGGGTATTTCCCGTGCACCAATCACTAGGCCCTGCCAGTCTGGCTGTGGTCCTCCAGGCCACGTGCAGGGTTGCTTGCAAATACCTGGCATTTTTTTGTGGAAATATTGAGTGTCTGTGACTGGCTGAGTGTGCAGGGGGAAAGAGGAGGGGTTTGGCCCAGGTGAGGAAGCGTGGGTGGAGAAGGTGGCTTTGTTTGGAAAGGTGCAGACAGCTGATCCCCTCCCTGCTGCGCTGAGAGGAGTCGATCAGAGTCTCGCTACCTCCCCACTTCATGCTGGTGAGCTTAACACCAACCAGTCCCTTCCTCCCGCTTGTCTTTTGGCTTCCCACCGTAGCCCTGACCATAAGCAGTGCAGAATAGGAAGTGGCACCTCCTTCTGGTGACGGCTGGACACTGCTGCTGGTTCCATCGGGCCAGTGGAGACCCAGTAGGAGGGAGGCTCATCTGAAAGCCTAATTGAGCCTGTGACACTCTGGTGACATTGGGGGATGGTGCAAACTGAGCAAGGAGCAATACAATAGAGGAAAAAAAGATTCCCAGTCAACAGGTTAAGGCTGCACATCCTGGGAGTGGAAGTGGGCAATCAACTATAATTAATGCATTAAAAATTAAGTAACCACACAACTCCTGTCAAACACACACTGAACACGAGGCCAGCAGCAGGTGATCCCTGGTGCTGGAATAATTTATAGACAGTGCTGTTGTGAAGAGGAGAAGCTAGGTTGGGCCTGATCCTTTTGGGCAGCGGGGAGTCGTGGATCTCTGTCTTCTCCTTCGTGCATGTTTGTAGTCCCGCGGAGGCATGGAGCGAGGGGCATTTGGGGCTGGGGAGGAATCCCACACAGGGGTTTTGAGCCCCTAAGATCTGCCCTTCCATACATGCTGCGAGGATTGTAATTTATTATTTGTATTATGGTCGCTCCTGAGAGTCCCAGTCATGGATTAAGACTCTGTTGTGCTAGGCACTGTACAAATGCCGAACGAAAAGATGGCCCCAATCTGCAAAGCACAGGCCATCTCCTAGAAGTTCCTTTAAGTGTTGCTTAAAAAATGTGGTTTGAGTCTGAACTCAGTGATAAAACTCCTCTTGGCTTTAACGGGAGCTAAGCGTTGGGCTGTAGAATCGGTCCTTGCTGCAAGAGGTATGTGAATGATGGCTGAAGGACTGTGTAACCCCCTGAATGCTCTTTGCTACACAGTAGACCAGCGATGGGCAACCTAGGCTAGTGAGTGGGCTGACTGAACAGCCTCCTTCATCTCAGTGGGCCGTAAGACTGTTGTAACCAAAGCGGACTCTTGGAATAAGGTGGTTTTGCTAACTGCGTACATACCTGGAATTTGCAGGGGGGAGGGTGCCGATTGAATCGTAGCAGCGCTGTGATTGGCTGCAGAGAGCATGCGACTCTCACGGGCACCAGTGTTGTGTGCAATCACTTCACTTTCCGTGCTCTTGCTTTAGTAACGTGTCGCTTTAGTAATATTGGTAGGAAAAAAACGATGTGGAAGGTAACCAGCAGAATCTGGCAACCCAGCTTATGGGCCATGGTAAATAAAACGCCTCGAGGCCCACAGGTTGCCCATCCTTGCAGTAGATTCGAACCACCCCAGCGCTCCCCTGGCGCTCTCTCGGTATAGTGTGCTGAATTACGGACCTCCACCATGGGGACTTGCCTCTCCAGACAGGGCTCACTGCGCCAAGGGATCACTACCGTCTAATGAGAGTTGTACTGCATTTCCCAGGGCTGGATTTGAGCCTTTATTGTAGAAGAGGCTTTGTTCAGTGGGAATGTTAAACGGTTTACTGGTAAGCATGCTGGTCCTGAGTTAAAATAGTTAACCGGTTAATGGTTTTTAACATCCCTAGTGTTAAAACATCCCTAGATGTTTTTAACATCCCAGGTTGATTAGACAATAGGAGCAAAACTTCCCTTTGTAATGGGAATTGCCTCTTTTTTGAGGCTCGGTAAGTCTGCATGCCTGTATGTCTGGGGTGCTAGAAGGCACCTGAAGTGTGTGAGCACTCAGTGTTTCTCTGTCACGTGTCCATGTTGGCTTACAAAACTTTTTGGATGAAGGGAGGGAAGTTAATGATGGGTATCGTCGCAGCCTGTGACCTGCACATGGGAAGATGGCCTCGTCGCGACAGCACGGAGAGCTGGGTTCTGTTTGGATTTGGGCAAGTCATTTAAAGCCCTTTGTGCCTCAGTTTCCCCCTGTGTAAAACAGGACTGATACTGGCCCCCTTCGCTGATACTTATGAAGCACTTGGGGCCCCTTGTTTATAAGAATGGAGATTGTCTATCTCCTAGAAGTGGAAGAGACCTTGAAAGGTCATTGAGTCCAGTCCCATGCCTTCCCAGCAGGACCAAGTACCATCCCTGACAAATTTTTGCCCCAAATCCCTGATTGGCCTCTGCAAGGATTGGCAGGCAACAGACTAGAGCAAACGGCAATGCACACTGAGCCGGTGAGTGGTGATTCATGAATGACTTAGGTGGGGGACATTCTCTGCTGTCTACCTAGGGCGTCTCAGCCCATCAGGCCGTGCATTTGGGGCAGCTGCTCTGGAAGCCTCTGTAGACCGAGCCAGGTTTTCACGGGGCTTTGCCTCACTACTGCTGCTGCACAATCCTGGCCTGCTGTTTCACGACCGCCATTTTGGATTCTGTCGGATGCATGAGACCTGCCGCCTAGTGCCTGGTTTTGAACAGGACCACACCACGTTCCTCCCCTCTGTACATCCAGGTTTGTGCCTGTCTGTGCTCACGTGGGGCTGAGAGTCGAATGAAGCTCCCAAGAGGGGCCATGAGCACGCACTCCTCAAGAGTGCATCCAAAATGGCAGCTGTGCTATCCCAGATGCATATAGACCTGGGAGCAGCCCTGTGCCTTTCCCATGCAGCTGCCACTGTTCTAAGACAATAGCCACATGGACAGCGTTCCTGGTGAGCTTAGCTTTAGGTCTGCACTATGTGGACTTCCTGGAAACAAGCGTTCAAATCCCAGGTGAATCAGCTAGCCCTTCACTCTTCCAAGTGACATTAACTAAGCAGAGGCCATGCTGTTTCCAATGGGTAGATCCAGGTGAGACCTTAAATACTGGGGCCAGATTGGTGCCTAACACAGAGCTTCAGAGGAATTTAGGGGCTTAGGCCTGAGGTCCTGTCTGCTGCTTGTGGGTATTGAAGTTCTCCCTGCCCTAGTGTTTTTGACCAAAGGTTCCCCTGTTATCCGTTTGCCCCACCCTGCCCCCAGAGGTGGCTGCATTTCCATAGTGCTGCATTGGTACAGTGATAAAGCACTCTGGGATCCCCTTAGATGGAAGTGAACTCGATTTCAGTAATTAATAAAGATTTACCACCCAGTGGTAAAAATCTAGACAGAGGGAATCCCCTTACAGGCAGAAACCAAATCAGCCCGGTTTAACAGAGTGCGGTATATCAGCTTACCCAGATATTAGTTAAGTTTTACAACAGGCTATGTAAAAAGCACTAGGAAAGTCAGTACAAACTAAAATGTCATACAGTGATTTATTTATAATGCTCTACATACTGTACACAGAAATATAAGTACAATATTTATATTCCAGTCCATTTATGTTATAATTGTATGGTAAACATGAGCAAGTTGGCCATTTGTCAGTATCCGTGTGGCCGTGACACTTGTGTTTTTATGTCTGATTTTGTAATCAAGTAGTTTTTAAGTGAGGTGAAACCTGGGGGCGTGCAAGACCAATCAGTCTCTCGAAAGTGGTCTGGAAAGTCTGCGTACAGTGGTCTGGAAAGCCTGAGCACCACTGGTCTAGGATACCTTGTGCTGCATGATACTATTAAAAGTTATTACAGTAGCACCCAGAAGCCCAAGCCAAGACCAGACACCATTGTGCTATGGGCTGCATGCCCACAGTGAGGGACTGTGCTTGCTCTTAAAACTGGCGGTCTAAATAGGCAAGACAGAGAGAGGGTGGGAGGCGAGAAGACGTATTCTCCCCATTTCACAGATGGGGAGCTGAGACACAGAGAGAAGAGGTTATTCCAAGGTAATGCAGGGAGACTGCATCAGGGCTGTTACTGTTACTCAAGCCACAGTCCCAGTGTCTTACACGCTGGACCAAAAGCTGAGTGTGAAATAAACACAATCATTGGCAGAACTGTAATGAACATGAGATACCGACCCTTCTAGCATCCTTGATAGCGTAGCAGAAGGTCGCATGTTGGGAAAGCTAGGGCAGCAAATCGCCCCTCCTGCGTGTCAATGAGTGTGGCTAGAAACTGCTGCACATCAGGCATGGCAGGTACCCACAGCTTAAAGTCACAAAACAGACCAAGGGCATCTGGTCTCTGGCAATCAGCCCAGGTAGCCTAATGATTGGGCTAGTTAAGGTGATCTATGCGCATGTCTGTAGCGAGGTGGGGGAGGATCTCTACCATATAAAGAGAGGTGAAAAGTGTTTACCGTGAATATTTTTGTATGGATCCTAGAGATAAAGTGCAAGCAGTGTAAAATACCACATGTTAAGCACAAAAGCAGTGAGGGGAACAAAGTTTGTCCACAGAACTCTCATCATTTTCAAGAGGAGCTGGGCCGAGATAAGCAGAAAGGAACAGCTTACATTCTGTGATTATCAGAAGTGATTTGAAACTACACAGAACCCCAGATCCAAACAATAGGAGGAATGTCCGATGTGGACTCCACCTGTGACCCATTTCTAGTGAGAGGTCAGGTCTAACTTGTAGAGAGATCCCATTAGTTATCTGAGGGCTTGCCTACATGGGAACATCCAGGAAAATTAATCTGAATTAACTAGGGTGTGAATTTGAAGTGGATTAGTTAAACCACATTAAATCCCTGTGTGGACTCTGAAATCAGAAGTAAAGTGACCTTAATTCAGTTTAGTTTAATTTAATTTGGAAGGCCGCATCTATGCAGTAGCAGAAAAGCTGTGGTGCTGTAGGTATACTGCTGTAATGTAGATGCAAGCTAAGGGGATGGAAGGTGTTTTTCTATCACTATAGGACAGTGTGTCTTAAACTGTGTTCTGAAGCACACCGGTGTGCCGCGAGGCAGTTAGAGGTGTGCCGCGGAGAACAACAGAGTTCAAAATGGCCACCCTTAAAGGGGCAGACGACCTTTTTTTTTCTCTCAACAAAAAAATCTTGTTTGGTGTTCCTCGGTCTTAAAAAGTTTAAGAAACACTGCTATAGGAACTTCATCTCCCTGAATAAACGCTCTGTCAACCTAGCTTTATCTGTGCTGCGGGCTAGGTTGTCATAATTAGAGCCCTCATGGATGTGGGTTTTTCACAGTCTTTGGTGCTAAAGTGGACCTAAATTTTAAGTGTAGACCAGGGCTAAGTGAATTAAGATAAAGCAAAGTAAGGCCTCTTTAATTCTGAATGAAGGTGTTTGTACAGGGATGTAATGCAGTTTAACTAATACACTTCAAATTCACACTTTTAGTTAATTTGGATTTATTTTCCTGGATGTTGTCATGTAAACATCCCTGAGACGGGTGGAGAAGCGGAGTGGGGAGGGTGATGTTTCTTTTCTTAGCTTTGGTAGAGATCAGTGGTTTTCAATCTTTTTTCATTTACGGATCATTAAGCATTTTTGAATGATGGTGAGAACCTGTTTGGAAATCTGCAGGCCACCAGGGTCTGTGGGCCACAGGTTGAAAACCACATTTCTGTGGTGTTAACAATTTTTTTGCAGGCCCCTTAGACATAGTCTGCAGACTCCTATATCCCAGGGTCCATGGACTACAGGTGGAAAACCACTAGTATAGACTTTCCACTTGGCCTCAGACAAGTTGCTTCATTTCTCTGTGCCTCAGTTTACCCTTCTGTAAAATAGGCCTAATAACCCCTGCCTCTATGGTTTGTAGTGAAGTGTAACTGTTTTTGAAGTGCTTGGGGATCCTTGGATTGGAGCACTAAGTGTTATTTGTTCATGACTGTCTCTTCCTAGCTCCTTGTAAAATTAGATCCAGCTGTTCACAATAGTCACTAATTTTCCCAGATGATGTTCTAAGTTTGTAGTCTGAGCAGCTCTGAGTTAGTGGAGGATGGGCTGTAATTCTCATGCCAACTCGCCAGCCATTTCTCCCCATTCCCCAGAGGCAGGGAGCTCATATTGCTGACATTTAGGCAACTGTCCTTTTATTTTAGTGAAACTCAGCATTAATGTTATTACCGGGAAGATCACTTCATAGCCCCACGTCCCATGCTGTGGGGGTAAGGCATTGCATGTGGGCCCTGCTCTGAGTCCCTCGGAGAACTGGGCCGCCTGAGGCTAAGTAACCTTTTTGGTTTCCCCTATGTTTGTGCTGGGGACTTCATCCTAACATATCCCACACAGGAAATTCCAGAATCCCCCCATCAGCCACTCCCAGGCACCAGCTGGGCGTGTGTGGGTCATTCTTTTCCCACCACTCACCTGAGACTTTAACTACCGCTCCACCAGCTTACAGAACTGCTGGAAAGGCTACCCCTGGGGAGCAGGTGAGGTAGAGCAAAGAGGAGAGGGTGTGTGTGTGTGGCAGGGGAGGTCTGTGATTACTGGGTTGGTTAGATAATTGTGGGCGGATTGCACAGAGGGGGAGGCTGATGCACTGGATTAGAATCAGTTTAACTGCTGGGCCGTGCTCTCTTCTGGAACTTCTCTATTAATAATATCACCGGACATATTTTTAGCAACTTACACTCTCTATGTGCAGGAGGCGCTTCACCACCATCACTGAAGTGCTGCCACCTCGGCAGTGGGGCACAGCAGCTGTTCTCACAGCACAGAGCAACCGAGGCTGACAGGGCAGGAAGTGAAGGAGGGTGCTTGCTTCCAGGTGGAAGTGTGCTGGGGGAGTTCATCAGGGCAGGAGGTGATGAATCAGCCAGGAAGTGGACCAAGTCCCCAGAGATGCCCTGCCCTTGTGATCAATGCAGTGGATCTTCAACATCTGCAAGAGATCAGGCTCTTGGTTTTATGGTGGCTTTTCTAGAGCTGAGTGCTCTCAAGTCTGAGTGCCTCATGCTGCCTGTATTTCTGCAGCGGTCCTGATAACTGGTATGCTCTTAGTGGGCTACCTCCTGTACTGGCAAGCTGCAGAAATTCTCACCACGCACAGCGACTGGGCTAAGTTTTCCCATGCTGAGTGGGAATCTCTTGGAAGAGCAAGACAAGAGGGAGAAGGGGTGGTGAAGGCAGCAGATTGGCCTCAGGAGATCAGAATTCACTTTCCAGCTTTGCTGTGTTTCCTGTGATGGGCAAGTTGCTTCGTCTCCCTGTGTCATCTTTCCCCAGCTGGCTTGTTTCTTTAGAAGCTCTTCGAGAGGTGGCCAGCATCACACTGGGCGCCCAGTCGCTCCTACAGTCTAAATTATAGTAAAAGCATTACTGTCAAGTTCTAGAAACACAAGAATAATTTATACGGGGCTCATCCTCGAGCATACCAGGAGCTTAATAAATCGTGTGCACACAGCACTCCGGCAACACACCTTGTGGGGGGAAAGGTAGCAACCTTCCAGAACACGGCTGGGTACATTTTGCCAGGGACTTCAGTGTGACAAGATGCTCTAGTGTCCCTGATCAGCAGATTGGACCTTGCTGGTTGGGGTCTCGTCAGAAAGACCACTGCACAGGAAACCGCACGGTTCTTAACTTACGGGGAAGGTGGAGGAGTAGGAAGGGGAGTGGGAATGACAGCTGACCACCAGGTGAGAAGGAGGGCTCCCAGCAACTCCTACCTGCTTCTTGACCTGATCCTGGATGCTGCCATGGCTGCTCCAGCCTTTCCGGTTTCCACTGTTGCCTCCATGAGTTTATGCAGGGCTTGAGCCCCGATTGCTCGGTGCTAGCCACCCACTGCCTCGCTCCCTCGGTTCCACCACCCCTGACAACTCCATTATAAGGCTATAGGGCTGTGTTGACTGACCCTGCTGGGATTTGACATTGTGGTTCTAAGGCAGGGGAGGGCAATAATTTTTTACCGGGTGCCACTTCAGAAATTTTTGAAGTGGCCCCGGGCTGCACAAAAAGGGGCGGGGCATAGGGTGGAAGGGGTGGGGCCACGATATTTCCGGGTTCCCCAACTCCAGACAGTGATTGGTCTGGTGGTGAGGGAGTGCCTTTGCCCTCACCCCACATTCCCCCAAAGTGCCCGTGCCCATGCCCCTGGCATGGAAGGAGACTTCCCTCGCTCCCCTGCCCTTAGGCCAATTAGGGAGCGAGGGAAGGCCAATTAGGGCCTGGGTGTGGGGGAACGTGCGAAGCCTCCTCCTGCCCTACCACTTCAAAGGGCCGCGCGCTGGTCGCAGGGCAGGGACAGAGTGAAGAAGGCTTCACCTGCTCCCTCGCCCCCAGGCCAATTAAGAGAGCAGCAGGGCCTCTGTGGGCCGGATCCACCCTGCGGAGGCCCTTCTGTCCACCCCTGTTCTAAGGGCTCTGGAATATCCAGACCAGAAACCCCCATTCCACGATGGCAGGAGCAGTAGAAATGCACAGACCACTGAACGAGCCCTCTGGCTGTCAGTCTAGGTCAGGGGTGGCCAACCTGTGGCGCTTCAGAAGTTAACATGCAGCTCCTTGCACTGGTACCAAATCCATGGCTGGAGCTACAGGTGCCAACTTTCCACTGGGCCGGAGGGTACAACCCCCAG